>NC_089509.1:43875873-44177049 GCF_036850995.1 Saccopteryx leptura | reverse complement strand
GAGCCACTTAAGCGCCTGGGGCAGAGGCCAAGGAGGCATCCCCAGCGCCCGGGCCATCTTTGCTCCAATGGAGCCTCGCTGCGGGAGGGGAAGAGAGAGACAGAGAGGAAGGAGAGGGGGAGGGGTGGAGAAGCAGATGGGTGCTTCTCCTGTGTGCCCTGGCTGGGAATCGAACCCGGGACTTCTGCACTCCAGGCCGACGCTCTACCACTGAGCCAACTGGCCAGGGCCATTTCATTTCATTTCATGTTTATTTCTGAAAATAATTTTGGTGTTTGGAGGAGGTGTGTTAGAATTCTTTATTTTGGCTGCCAATTGCAAGGGAGCCCGGCTAGAGGTATCATATAAAAGGAAGCTGCAGTGGTGTGGTGTGGGGGCCGCAGGGTCCTGGCCTCACACCCACAAAAGGAATGAGGTGTTAAACCAGTAATCCCAGAGGAGTTAGCCATCTTGCAACTTGTTTTGGTGTGTTACATATTTGTACACCCCTGTTCACAGTGGCATTGCACACAATAGCCAAAAAGAAGCAGCCCAAATATCCATTGGTCATATGAATGGATAAACAAATGTCGTATAGCCATACAACAGAATATTAGCCTTAAAAAGGAAGAAAATTCTGTCACCGGCTGCAACATGGATGAACCTTGAGGACATGATACTAAGGGAAACAAGTCAGTCACAAAAAAGACAATACTACATGACTCCACTTACATGTGGTACCTAGAGCAGTCAGAGCCATAGAGACAGAAAGCAGAGGGTCGGTGGCAGGAGTTCCATGGGAGAGAGAGGTGGGGATTGTTCCGCGGGGTTAGCATGTCAGTTTTGCAAGCTGGAAAGAGTTCTGGAGATTGGTTGTAGGTCAGCGTGAATGTATCGGACACTACTGAGCTCTACATTTTTTTTTTGTTTTTGTTTTTTTTGTATTTTTCTGAAGCTGGAAACGGGGAGAGACAGTCAGACAGACTCCCGGCACGCCCACCAGGGGCGATGCTCTGCCCACCAGGGGGCAATGCTCTGCCCCTCTGGGGCGTCGCTCTGCCGCGACCAGAGCCACTCTATCGCCTGGGGCAGAGGCCAAGGAGCCATCCCCAGCGCCCGGGCCATCTTTGCTCCAATGGAGCCTTGGCTGCGGGAGGGGAAGAGAGAGACAGAGAGGAAGGAGGGGGGGTGGAGAAGCAAATGGGTGCTTCTCCTATGTGCCCTGGCCGGGAATCGAACCCAGGTCCCCCGCACGCCAGGCCGACCATCTACCGCTGAGCCAACCAGCCAGGGCCCTGACCTCTACATTTAAAAATGGTTAAGATGGTCAATTTTATGTATATTTTACCACAATTAAAAAAATATTAACTTTTACATGGAAAGATTAATCATTCAACACAATTTCCACAACCCTATTTAGGCATAGTTTCTTTTATAAAGGGGGGGCACCACTGCAGCTAGCCTCAAGTGCTTTGTGCGGGTACGAAAGGCACCTTTCCCTCAGACACCTGGCTCCTATCGGCTGAAGAATTATTCTAACACACGCACAACTCTACAATGACCTCAGCATGAGGGTGCACCCTAGGGCTGTGTAACGTGCTACCGCTGGGGCGTTCCCAGTCCCTGGCAGAGAACTGAGGGCCCAGGCCCCTCCACCTCTGAGAGGCTCCGCGCATAGTCCAGGGTGTAAGTGGTTGGCTTTTTAAAACTCCAGGAGGTGAGCAAACACGAGACATTCTTGATGTGGTCGGTTTGAACTATTCCAGTTCCAGTAGTTGAAATGCTTTTGTATCAAAGTGCGTAAGTCAGGATTAAAGTCTCCGCAGTGCTGAGTTGGCAGGGCAGAAGGTAGCCATGGGTGGGCAGTGTGGGCGGGGACGCGCCAGGATGGGAAGGTGCTGTCACCAGGTGGCCCTTATTCACAGATACTCCGATAGCATGACATGGGACACTTGGAAGGTCCTCTGTCTAGAAGTAATTTTCCAATTATTGGGGACTGCTTGGAATTCCAATGACTTTCTTCATGACTTAGAGATTGTTACAAATACAAATAAGCTTAGATATCACTGTGTTCAAATTTCTCACTTCTCAGATGAGCCTAGAGTGTTAAAAGCCTCACCCGTGATCACACACTAACAGTTGGCATTTGGCTTTGCTCTCCCTCAGGGCATCCGGAGGAGGAGAGGGTTCCCAAAGAGGGAGAGGCATCAAGAAAGGGCAGTTGGAATATTCTAGAGACCTGGGAGCCTCACTTCACAGTCATTAAAATTCCCTTTTCCTAGAGTCCTCATGCCCAAGAAGGGTGACTCAAGAGGGAATTCTTTTAATTTTTTAAAAATTTTATTTATTTATTTATTTTTTTAGAGAGAGAGTCAGAAAGAGGGATAGACAGGGACAGATAGACAGGAACGGAGAGATGAGAAGCATCAATCATTAGTTGTTGGTTTTTTTTTGTTTTTTTTTTTTGAAGCTGGAAACGGGGAGAGACAGTCAGACAGACTCCCGCATGCGCCCGACCGGGATCCACCCGGCACACCCACCAGGGGGCGATGCTCTGCCCCTCCAGGGCGTCGCTCTGCTGCGACCAGAGCCACTCTAGCGCCTGGGGCAGAGGCCAAGGAGCCATTCCCAGCGCCCGGGCCATCTTTGCTCCAATGGAGCCTTGGCTGCAGGAGGGGAAGAGAGAGACAGAGAGGAAGGAGGGGGGGGGGGTGGAGAAGCAAATGGGCGCTTCTCCTGTGTGCCCTGGCCGGGAATCGAGCCCAGGTCCCCCGCACGCCAGGCCGACGCTCTACCGCTGAGCCAACCGGCCAGGGCCAATCATTAGTTTTTCATTGCATGTTGCAACACCTTAATTGTTCATTGATTGCTTTCTCATACGTGCCTTTACCGTGGGCCTTCAGCAGACCAAGTAACCCCTTGCTTGAGCCAGTGACCTTGGGTTCAAGCTGGTGAGCTTTTTGCTCAAACCAGATGAGCTCTCGCTCAAGCTGGCGACCTCGGGTTCTCGAACCTGGGTTTTCCGCATCCCAGTCTGATGCTCTATCCACTGCGCCACCGCCCGGTCAGGCTCAAGAGGGAATAGAGGAAGCACAATAATATTACGAACACTGAGAAGTACTGCATATTAAAACTGAAGAAGGAGCCTGACCTGTGGTAGCGCAGTGGATCAAGTGTCAACCTGTAAAACCCCAGGCTTGTCTAGTTAAGGCACCTATGGGAGTTAATGCTTCCTGCTCTCCCTACCCTCTCTCTCTACCTCTCTCTCCTTCCTCTCACTCTCAAAAAAAAAAAAAAAAAAAAAAAAAAAGAATAAATAAAATCTAAAAAATAAAACCAAAGAAGGGACTATATGTGTCTAGACTTCTTACTTACTTATTCACTAAATGTATTGAACATCATCTTACGACAGAAATTATGTACTTAAGGATCTTACCGTTTATTGAGGGAGAGACATAAGTAAATAGATAAATTATAAGGAAACCTGAAACATGTGATATGAGATGTAGGAATCCAGTGTAAGGGGACCCTAAGGAGGAAACAACTATCTTCCTACAAAGGCTTTTGGGAAAGGTTTCCAGAGGAAGGGATTTGGGAGTGGGTTCTGAAGGTTGAATAAGAGTTTGGCAGGTGGGGAGGATGTGAGGGAAGATCCTAGGAATTCTGGGGCCGAGTCTAGAGCAGGGGTCCCCAAACTACGGCCTGCGGGCCGCATGCAGCCCCCTGAGGCCATTTATCCGGCCCCCACCGCACTTCTGGAAGGGGCACCTCTTTCATTGGTGGTTGGTGAGAGGAGCATAGTTCCCATTGAAATACTGGTCAGTTTGTTGATTTAAATTTACTTGTTCTTTATTTTAAATATTGTATTTGTTCTCATTTTGTTTTTTTACTTTAAAATAAGATATGTGTAGTGTGCATAGGGATTAGTTCATAGTTTTTTTTATAGTCTGGCCCTCCAACGGTCTGAGGGACAGTGAACTGGCCTCCTATGTAAAAAGTTTGGGGACTCCTGGTCTAGAGAATGGCTATAGGTGTAATAACCTTAGGAGTGCTGGGAGGGTCACGTGACAGGAGCACTCTGTGATTAGTGGAGCACAGGAGGTGGCTCGGGCCAAGCCGAGGAGCTGGCATTTTATCCTGTAACCTACAGAGTTGAGTAAGGCTGCTGAGCAGCATGGACCAGGACTCCTCATTGAAAAGAGAGGGCTGGCCAGGGGCAGATAAGGGCGGTGGGAGTGAAGGGAGGTGAGGGACTAGGGAGGAGGTTGTGCAACGCCCTGGCTGGGCTATGTTGGTGAACCTGCCAGGACAAGCCAGGCAGGGTGGGCGGAGAGGCCATCTGTTCCTTCACACACAGCCTGTGCCTCCTCCCGCTCCTGGGCAAGCAGAACTGCGCTGCTGACATTTGAAACCATGGAGAAGGTTAAGAAAAAGGGAGGCTTGTGGTGACTGTCCCCCCACCAAGACTCCCACCCTGTGGTTGGATCTAAAAATATCCGATGACGGCTTCCGCGTGTAGGACATGTCTCTAGCAGTCAGTAGATAAACAGGAGTATCTGTGCATGCCTTCCAGGGAGATACACTGCTTCTAATCCTGACAGAAGCAGGAGAAACCGCCACCGGGGGTGAGCGGAGAAGCCTGCTGGTGGAAGAGAAAAGGCTTCTCCGGTGAGCGGAGAAGCCTGCTGGTGGAAGAGAAAAGGCTCTCATTGGAAGTAGGTGGACACCAGGAGAACCATGCTGCAGTGAGCCCTGAAGTTGTTGCCAGCTCTCATAGAAACAGGAAGAGCGCCTGGGAGTTGGCTGACCCTGAGGCTGAGACGACCTCTCGGGCTCTCCTTCAGGTTCAGGCAGCATTAGTCTTACCAGCTGAGGACGCTTTCTAGCTGAGGATTTGAGAGGAGTTCCTTGTTTGAGAGCCCTCAGCTCAACATAATGCTAAATTCAGTAAATAATTTTTTAAAGATTTTATTTTATTGATTTTACAGAGTGGGGGTGGAGAGTGAGAAGTATTGACTCATGGTTGCTTCACTTTGGTTGTTAATTGCTTGCTTGTTGCTTGTCGTATGTATGTGCCCTGACCAGGCAAGCCCAAGGTTTCGAACCGGCGGCCTCACCGTTCCAGATTGATGTTCTATCCACTGCGCCACCACAGGCCAGGCAGTAAACAATTCTTTTTTTTTTTTTTTTTTAATTTTTATTTTTTAGAGAGGAGAGAGAGAAGGGGGGAGGAGCTGGAAGCATCAACTCCCATATGTGCCTTGACCAGGCAAGCCCAGGGTTTTGAACCGGCGACCTCAGCATTTCCAGGTCGATGCTTTATCCACTGCACCACCACAGGTCAGGCCCAGTAAACAATTCTTAATGGAACCAAACTGAAGTGATTAACCTACCGAGATTCTTTACTTATAACTGTGTACACCTGAAGATAGCCCCATGGTTCACAGCAACATTTTAAGAAAAGCTGCACGTTATTCCTGGACAGATTAATTTTGGGAGAGGAGGGAGCAGACGGGTGTCAGCAGGCTGAAACCACGAGCAGAGGGGGGGGCAGAGTGAGGGCTGCTCTGACGGGGCCTTGGAGCCCTTTCTGGAAACCTGGAAAGCTGCTCAGCCTTTGGATGCCCGACAGAGAAAACCAACTGTCCCAGGGGAGGGGTGGTGGCGGTGGGGGACACTTGAACTTGCACACCTGGCTGAAAGTTCCTCAGTATTTTAAATAACTGCTATGGCCAGACTGGGGCACTGGGTTGTGAGGGTGAGAGGTGAGGGGGCAGGTGCCACAGAAGGACTTGCTGAGATATGCTTGTCCACAGCAGAACAGATTGCTCTGGAGCCAGGCTTGGAGAAAAGAGGAAATAATGATACTGTAATAATAATTGTTTCGGAGCTCTTCATGCCTTTGTGTGTGTGTGTGTGTGAGAGAGAGAGAGACAGACAGATAGACAGGAAGGGAGAAAGATGAGAAGCATCAATTCGTAGCTATGTCACCTTAGTTGTTCATTGATTGGTTTCTCATATGCGCCTTGACTAGAGGCTCCAGTTGAACCAGTGACCTCTTGCTCAAGACAGTGACCTTGGGCTGCAAGTAGGTAAGAAAAATTTTCAAATGAGGAAATCAAAGAGTACCCTGGATCATAAACTTAAAATGAAAACAACAGATACAATATAAAAAGCATCCTACTGTCTCATAGGAATTTAAGAAAAAATGGACACCTATCACAACCTGCTCTCATGGTCCAAGCTCTCTCGGTACCTGTGACTCAAATCAAAACCATATTTCGTGGTCAATGGATTTGAAGGCAAAAGATTAAAGTAGAAAATGTGAGAAATTGTTTTTAAAATTTTACAAGTAACAGTGAGAACTGAAAAACAGTTCTCTGTCCCTGTGTTAGTCACCACTGGAATAGTGCAGAAATAAGTCAGTTGCTTGCTTCAAAAAACTCTTACTCCTGAAGGGTGAGTATGAACCAACTAAACAGCTTCGCAATCATTAGTAACAACTTGCTTATCAAGATGCCCTTCAATACCCTCACCTTACTGAGACCACGAACATAAAAACTATTGTATCATAAACTCTGCTTAATTTCAACTAATTTGCCTTATAAGATCTGTTAAAAAATCACTCAGTCCAGGTCCTAAAAACCTGAAAATATCTTGTGCTATAAGACGGTATTTATCAATATATAATAGTTGACATTAGTGTGTATTCAATGATATAGCTCTGGTAACACTCTGACCTTATCATTTAGACTACCCAAGTTACCGCAGTCTTATGGGTGTAAAATACTTTCATTTGGATCCTTCCTGCTGTAGAAATGTATGTTCTATAATTAGAACAGGAGATTAAATAAAAACTGGGGAGGGGCTGGAGCTCTGCTTCCCTGTGATGGGATTTGATCAATACAATGACCGATTCAGGGGCCTCCAATTGCCCACCATCCATAGCCTCTTGAGTTCCTGCCTTCTGCCCAAGTAGCCATGAAGCATGTTGTGACACCATGCCAACTTGGCTATACACACTGGACCTGAAATGGAGTTCTGACAAATGAAAACACTATGTTGAAGAGATACCTGCATACTCATGTGGATAGCTGCATTATTTAAAATAGCCAAATGTGCTCACACACGCGTACACACACACACACACACACACACACACACACACACACACACACACACACCATGGAATATTATTCAGCTATAAAGATGAAGAGAATCCTATCATTTATGATAACATGGCTGAAACTTCAGGGCATTATGTTAAGTGATATAAGTTAAATAAAAAAAAACCCCAAATACTCTATGATCTCACTTAAACATGGAATTAAAAACCAAACCAAACCACAACAAAAAGACCCAACTCATAGAAAAGAGATCAGATTTATAGCTATTAGAGGCAGGCAGGAGGGGTGGAAATGGATGAAGGTGGTCAAAAGTATAAACTAATACGTCTGATAAGGGGTTAATAACCAAAATTTATAAAGAACTTATAAAACTCAATACCAGGAAGACAAACAATCCAATCAAAAACTGGGCGAAAGAAATGAATAGACACTTCTCCAAAGAGGACATACAGATGGCCAATAGGCATATGAAAAAATGCTCAACATTACTAATCATTAGAGAAATGCAAATTAAAACCACAATGAGATATCACCTCACACCAGTCAGAATGGCGCTCATCAACAAAACAACACAGAAAAAACTAAGAACTATATGATTACATACATAGGTGGGACATAAAAATGAGACTCAGAGACATGGACAAGAATGTGGGGGTTATGGGGTGGGGGGGGAGGAGAGGGAGAGGGCTGGGGGAGGGGAGGGGCACAAACAAAACCAGTTAGAAGGTGACGGGAGACAGTTGGACTTTGGGTGATGGGAATGCAGCATAATCAAATGTCAAAATAACCTAGAGATGTTTTCTCTGAACATATGTACCCTGATTTATCAATGTCACCTCATTAAAATTAATTAAAACACACACACACACATACACACACACACAAAGTATAAACTAGTGACAAGATAAGTAAGTCCTGAGGATGTAACGTACAATGAGACAAGTATTGTCGACACTGCTGTGTGGTATATTTGAAAGTTGTTAAGAGAGTAGATCTTAAGAATTCTCATCGCAAGGAGAAAAACATTTTTTCTCTTTTTTTGGTATCTGTATGAGATGATGGGTATTAACTAAATCTATTGTCAATTATATCTTAACAAAACTGGAAAGAAATAGGGTTCTGACAAAGGCAACTTTATATGTCATCAGTAAGGAGAGCAGAGGCTTGTGAGATATGAGAATTCAACCACCACGGATACAACAGAACGCTAACTCTCTAAATCTTACTCCCTCTGGGGGTGAGAGAGGGAAGTAGAAACAATTGCAATGGGCACCAAGAGAAGCAAAGACGGAGGCAGCAGGAGAAATCTCTCAAAGAGAGCACCTGGGTCATAGGGTGCAGGATCACCAGGAAATAGCCAATGCTCAGTTCTGATGGGACCAAAAAGGTTGGAGTTTTGGACATCGGCAAGTCACGTTCCAGTTCTCCACAAGTCCTATGCTGTTGCTGGGGAGATGGTTTGTTGTAACAATGATGAAATAGGTCACATTCCTTTATATTTAGCTGATGTAGAATATAACACAATATCCACTGATCTCAAATGTTCAGTTCAATGAATTTTGAAAATTGTATTTACCTGTGTAACCTCCACCTAAAACTTGATAGAGCATTTTCACGATGCCAGAAAATTCTGCTGTGTTCCCTTCTAGTCAATCCTTCCTGCACCAAAGCACTATAGGTGAATATGCCTGCGCTGGCGCTTCCTATATAATGTGATTTTGTGTCCAGCTTCTTTTGCTCAACATAATAGTTTAGAGAGTCATCCATGTTGTTGCAAGAATCAATAGTTGGTTTTTCTTTATAGCTAAGTAGTATTCTATTGCTGGGATATGCTATAATTTATCTTTTCTCTTGTTGATGGACATATGAATTGTTTCCAGTTTGAGGCTGTTAAGAATATGGCTGCTACAAACATTCATGTTCAAGTCTTTTTGGAGATATATGTTTGAAATTTCTTGGATGAATACCAAGGAGTATAATTTCTGGGTCATCATATTAATATATGCTTAAATTTACCAGAAGCTGCAGACTCAATAGGGAGGTAACATCAGAGAAATGGCAGCATGAGAGATACTCCTGGTCTCTCCCCTTAAAATTTCAACAAATGGAGCAACTATAATGCAGCGAAGGAACTCCAGCTGGTCTCGCAGCTGGGCCTGAAGGATTCCCACACTGAAGGTACTGAAGGCAGGACAGGTTGAAAAGGGAGGGTGGAAGATAAAACACTTCGGTGAGGAACTCTGGAAAGGAGAGAAGCCAGAGGACTATATTTTTCTCTTTCCTTGCAGGACTGATGGATGGAGGCTCAGTTTGGCTTGGCTCATATTTTGGAGCTGGGAGAGGCAGAGAGATTCAGGGGCAGAAGGAAAGGAGCTGGATTAAAGCAGGCACAACTGAGTGCAGGGTCACTGTCTCGGTTCCCTTGGTCTGCCCACATAGCTCAGCTCTTCTTGCAATTGGCCATACACACAGGCTGGATCTGCGGGCTAAGCCCTCCCACGCAGCACTCAAATGCACTTGGTTGGTGAGCACTTGGTTCATGGAATTTAGCCCGTGCAGCACTCAAGCTGCACCCAGCCCGCAGCGCTCAGATGCGCCCGACCCATAACACGCAGCCTGAACTCTACCGGCCACCACACTCTTCATAGTGTTGGAGAGGATCAAAGTGTGGCCTCTCGGCCTCCCAGATCTACCTCCCTCCATTCCTGGTATAAAGAGTGGCCATAGTGGACATTGCAGAGCTGACTCTCTGGGGCCACTCTCTCCTGAGAGGTGGAGGGGCTCTGTGTCTGAGCTCCAGGTCTGTTAAGTTAGGGGGAGGAGTGCCCAGAGACCTGGGACCACCATTGCTCGAGCGGTAAAACTGCGAAGTCATAAAGCCGCAAAGCTGTAAAGCTGAAACTGAAAAGCTCTCACAACATGCCCCACCCATCAATATGACTGTGGCTCTGCCTACATCACTATGACAGCAGTGCCTCAGCGGAGTTCTGCCCAAGAATTTCACAGAGCCAAAAGTTGTAATACAGCAACACCTACTGGAAAAAGAAAAACATAACCTCTCAAAATTGAAAAAGAAAATTTTTCTTTTTCTTGTTTTCTTTCTTTCCTTTTTTTTTTAATTTTATTTTTTTAATGGGGCGACATCAATAAATCAGGATACATATATTCAAAGATAACAAGTCCAGGTTATCTTGTCTTTCAATTATGTTGCATACCCATCACCCAAAGTCAGATTGTCTTCTGTCGTCTTCTATCTAGTTTTCTTTGTGTCCCTCCCCCTCCCCCTTTCCCTCTCCCTTTCCCCCCTCCCCCCTGTAACCACCACACTCTTATCAATGTCTCTTAGTTTCACTTTTATGTCCCACCTACGTATGGAATAATGTAGATCCTGTTTTTTTTCTGATTTACTTATTTCACTTTGTATAATGTTATCAAGATCCCACCATTTTGCTGTAAATGATCCAATGTCATCATTTCTTATGGCTGAGTAGTATTCCATAGTGTATATGTGCCACATCTTCTTTATCCAGTCATCTATTGATGGGCTTTTTGGTTGTTTCCATGTCCTGGCCACTGTGAACAATGCTGCAATGAACATGG
This sequence comes from Saccopteryx leptura, assembly GCF_036850995.1. Lineage (NCBI taxonomy): Eukaryota > Metazoa > Chordata > Mammalia > Chiroptera > Emballonuridae > Saccopteryx > Saccopteryx leptura. The sequence continues at coordinate 44,166,343 of NC_089509.1, read as the reverse complement.
GGCTGCATGTGTCTTTACGTATCAATGTTTCTGAGTTTTGGGGGTATATACCCAGTAGAGGGATTGCTGGGTCATAAGGTAGTTCTATTTTCAGTTTATTGAGGAACCACCATACTTTCTTCCATAATGGTTGTACTACTTTACATTCCCACCAACAGTGGATGAGGGTTCCTTTTTCTCCACAGCCTCTCCAACATTTGCTATTACCTGTCTTGTTAATAATAGCTAATCTAACAGGTGTGAGGTGGTATCTCATTGCGGTTTTGATTTGCATTTCTCTAATAACTAAAGAAGATGAGCATCTTTTCATATATCTGTTGGCCATTTGTACTTTCTCCTGGGAGAAGTGTCTGTTCATGTCCTCTTCCCATTTTTTTTTTTTTTTTCTTCCATTTTTCTGAAGCTGGAAACGGGGAGAGACAGTCAGACAGACTCCCGCATGCGCCCGACCGGGATCCACCCGGCACGCCCACCAGGGGCGACGCTCTGCCCACCAGGGGGCGATGCTCTGCCCATCCTGGGCGTCGCCATGTTGCGACCAGAGCCACTCTAGCGCCTGAGGCAGAGGCTACAGAGCCATCCCCAGCGCCCGGGCCATCTTTGCTCCAATGGAGCCTCGGCTGCGGGAGGGGAAGAGAGAGACAGAGAGGAAAGCGCGGCGGAGGGGTGGAGAAGCAAATGGGCGCTTCTCCTGTGTGCCCTGGCCGGGAATCGAACCCGGGTCCTCCGCACGCTAGGCTGACGCTCTACTGCTGAGCCAACCGGCCAGGGCCCCATTTTTTTTATTGGATTGTTTGTTTGTTTGTTGTTGAGTTTTATGAGTTCTTTGTACATTTTGGATATTAGGCCTTTATCTGAGCTGTTGTTTGAAAATATCATTTCCCATTTAGTTAGTTTTCTGTTTATTTTGTTATCAGTTTCTCTTGCTGAGCAAAAACTTCTTAGTCTGATGTAGTCCCATTCATTAATTTTTGCCTTCACTTCTCTTGCCTTTGGAGTCAAATTCATAAAATGCTCTTTAAAACCCAGGTCCATGAGTTGAGTACCTATGTCTTCTTCTATGTACTTAATTGTTTCAGGTCTTATGTTTAGATCTTTGATCCATTTTGAGTTAATTTTAGTACAGGGGGACAAACTGTAGTCCAGTTTCATTCTTTTGCATGTGGCTTTCCAGTTTTCCCAGCACCATTTATTGAAGCGGCTTTCTTTTCTCCATTGTGTGTTCTTGACCCCTTTATCAAAAATTATTTGACTATATATATGTGGTTTTATTTCTGGACTTTCTATTCTGTTCCATTGGTCTGAGTGTCTACTTTTCTGCCAATACCATGCTGTTTTGATTGTCGTGTCTCTATAATATAGTTTGAAGTCAGGTATTGTAATGCCCCCAGCTTCATTCTTTTTCTTTAGGATTCTTTTGGCTATCTGGGGTTTTTTATAGTTCCATAAAATCTGATGATTTTTTGCTCTATTTCTTTAAAAAATGTCATTAAAATTTTGATGGGAATTGCATTAAATTTGTATATTGCTTTGGGTAATATGGCCATCTTGATTATATTTATTCTTCCTAACCAAGAACAAGGAATATTCTTCCATCTCATTATATCTTTTTCGATTTCTCTTAACAATGGTTTATAGTTTTCATTATATAAGTCCTTTACATTCTTTGTTATGTTTATTCCTAAGTATTTTATTTTTTTTTGTTGCAATTGTGAAGGGGATTATTCTTTTGAGTTCATTCTCAGTTGTTTCATTGTTGGCATATAGAAAGGCTATTGACTTCTATATGTTAATTTTGTATCCTGCGACCTTACTGTATTGACTTATTGTTTCTAGTAGTCTTTTTGTGGATTTTTTGGGGTTTTCGATGTATAGGATCATATCATCTGCAAAAAGTGATACCTTTACTTCTTCTTTTCCGATATGGATGCCTTTTATTTCTTTGTCTTGTCTGATTGCTCTGGCTAGAACCTCTAGTAGCACATTAAATAAGAGTGGAGAGAGTGGACAACCCTGTCTTGTTCCTGATTTAAGGGGGAAAGCCTTCAGTTTAGTGCCATTGAATATGATGTTAGCTGATGGTTTATCATATATGGCCTTTATCATGTTGAGATATTTTCCTTCCATACCCATTTTGTTGAGAGTCTTAAACATAAAATTTTGTTGTATTTTATCGAAAGCCTTTTCTGTGTCTATTGATAAGATCATGTGGTTTTTGTCTTTGTTTTGTTGATATGGTGTATTACGTTAACCGTTTTACATATTTTGAACCATCCTTGAGATTCTGGGATGAATCCCACTTGATCATGATGTATTATTTTTTTAATATGTTGTTGTATTCGATTTGCTAGTATTTTGTTTAGTATTTTAGCATCTGTATTCATTAGAGATATTGGTCTGTAGTTTTCTTTTTTTGTGCCATCCTTGCCTGGTTTTGGTATGAGGGTTATGTTGGCCTCATAAAATGTGTTTGGAAGTATTGCTTCTTCTTCAACTTTTTGGAAGACTTTGAGTAGAATAGGAACCAAGTCTTCTTTGAATGTTTGATAAAATTCGCTGGTATAGCTGTCAGGGCCTGGACTTTTATTTTTGGGGAGGTTTTTAATGGTTTTTTCTATTTCTTCTCTACTAATAGGTCTGTTTAGGCTTTCTGTTTCTTCTTGACTCAGTCTAGGAAGGTTGTATTGTTCTAGGAATTTATCCATTTCTTCTAGGTTGTTGAATTTAGTGGCATAAAGTTTTTCATAGTATTCTACAATAATTCTTTGTATATCTATGGTGTCCGTGGTGATTTCTCCTCTTTCATTTTGGATTTTGTTTATATGAGTTCTTTCTCTTTTTTCCTTGGTAAGTCTTGCCAAGGGTTTGTCAATTTTGTTGATCTTTTCAAAGAACCAGCTCTTTGTTCTATTAATTTTTTCTATAGTTTTACTGTTCTCTATTTCATTTATTTCTGCTCTGCTTTTTATTATCTCCTTTCTTCGGCTGGTTTTGGGTTGTCTTTGTTCTTCTTTTTCTAGTTCCTTAAGGTGTGAAGTTAAGTGGTTCACTTGGGCTCTCTCTTGTTTGTTCATATATGCCTGAAGTGATATGAACTTCCCTCTTATCACTGCTTTTGCTGCATCCCATAGATTCTGATATGTCGTATTGTCATTTTCATTAGTCTGTATATATCTTTTGATCTCTGCACTTATTTCTTCTTTGACCCATTCATTTTTTAAAAGTATGTTGTTTAGTTTTCACATTTTTATGGGATTTTTTTCCTCTTTTTTGCAGTTGAATTCTAGTTTCAAGGCTTTATGATCAGAAAATATGCTTGGTACAACTTCAATTTTTCTGAATTTGCTGATGTTGTTTTTGTGGCCCAACATATGGTCAATTCTTGAGAATGATCCATGTACACTGGAGAAAAATGTATACTCAGTCACTTTGGGATGAAATGTCCTGTAGATGTCTATCATATCCAGGTGCTCTAGTGTTTTGTTTAAGGCCACTATATCTTTGTTGATTCTCTGTTTGGATGACCGATCTAGAGCCGTCAGCGGTGTATTGAGGTCTCCAAGTATGATTGTATTTTTGTCAGTTTTTGTTTTAAGGTCAATAAGTAGCTCTCTTATATATTTTGGTGTTCCTTGGTTTGGTGCATATATATTAAGAATTGTTATGTTTTCTTGATTCAGTGTCCCCTTAGCCATTATGAAATGGCCATTTTTGTCTCTGAGTACTTTTGTTGTCTTATAGTCAGCATTATCAGATATGAGTATTGCTACGCCTGCTTTTTTTTGGATGTTATTTGCTTGGAGTATTGTTTTCCAGCCTTTCACTTTGAATTTATTTTTATCCTTGTTACTTAGATGAGTTTCCTGTAGGCAGCATACAGTTGGATTTTCTTTTTTAATCCATTCTGCTACTCTGTGTCTTTTTATTGGTGAGTTTAATCCGTTTACATTTAGTGTAATTATTGACACTTGTGAGTTCCCTATTGCCATTTTATAGATTGCTTTCTGTTAGTTTTGTGTCTTGTTTGATCCTTTTTTGTTTTGCTATCTTTTGTTTTTATTTGGTTGTATTCCATACATCTTTACTCTGTTGCTATCTTTTTTATCTCATGTGCTTCTGTGGTGGTTTTTTCAATGGTGGTTACCTTTAAGTAATGAAAAGGGTTCCTACCCTGTTCATTATAGCACACTATTTCGTGAGTACTTTTGCACTCCATCGTCCTTTGCTACTGTTAATCTCCATCCTCTCCCCCTTTTCTTTTTGTTGTTGTCACAGTTTAAATTTGGTTTTATTGTGTTCTTCTTGGAGCTTTTACTTGTGGCTTTATTTTTTTTTTGTTCTTTGTATCTGATTGGAGAACCCCCTTTAGTAATTCCTGGAGTGGGGGTTTTCTGATGATAAATTCCCTCATCTTTTCTGTATCTGTGAAGGTTTTTATTTCTCCTTCATATTTGAAGGATAGCTTTGATGGGTATAGTATTCGTGGCTGAAAATTCCTCTCTTTCAGGACTTTAAATATTGGGGTCCACTTTCTTCTAGCTTGTAGAGTTTCTGCTGAGAAATCTGATGATAATCTAATGGGCCTTCCTTTATATGTTGTATTCTTCTTTTCCCTGACTGCCTTGAGAATTTTTTCTTTGCCATTGGTTTGTGCCAATTTCATTATGATGTGCCTTGGAGTAGGTTTGTTGGGGTTAAGAAAACTCGGAGTTCTGTTTGCTTCATGAATTTGAGGCTTTAGTTCTTTCCACAGGCTTGGGAAGTTCTCATCTATTATTTGTTTGAGTATGTTCTCCATTCCATTTTCTCTCTCTTCTCCCTCTGATATACCTATTATTCTTATGTTATTCTTTCTGATGGAGTCAGATAATTCTTGTAGGGCTACCTCATTTTTTTAAATTTTTGAGTCTCTTTCTTCTTCTCTCTGTTGTGCCTCAAGTTGCTTGTCTTCTATTTCACTAATCCTCTCTTCTATCTGGCCTGTTCTATTAGCTAAGCTTGTTACCTCGTTTTTCAGCTCATGAATTGAGTTTTTCATCTCTGTTTGATTTGTTTTTATAGTTTCAATTTCCTTGGACATATATTCTTTGTGTTCATTGAGTTGTTTTCTGAGCTCCCTAAATTGCCTTTCTGTGTTTTCTTGTGTATCTCTGAGTATTTTTAGGATTTCTATCTTGAATTCTCTGTCATTTAGCTCCAAGGTTTCCAATATATTAAATTTTTTCTCCATAGATTTTTCCTCATCTATCTGTGTTACCTCTCTTTCTTTTGTATCCATGATATTCGATTTTCTCTTCCTTAATGGCATCTGAGGGTGGTTTTGTTGATGGTATTAATGAGATTTAATAAATAATAAAAAGTTAAAAAAATAAAAAATCGAAAAAAGTTGTGTTTTTTTAAATTAATAATGAAATAAAAAAAAATTAAATTAAAATTAAAAAAATTTTTTTTAAAAAGGAAATTATTCCCCCCCTCCTTTTTTCCTCTCCTCTCCTCTCCCCTCTTTCTTGAGAAAATCTTGTGGTGAACTGTGAATTATATTGTATTTAATAGAACAAACAATGCCTGTAATGGAGGGCCTGAATTGGGGAAAAGTAATAAAGGGGCAAAAAAATAAATAAATAAATAAAAATTAAAAAAAGGGAGGGTATGGACCCACAAAAAGCAAATAATGAAAAAATTTGGATCAAGAATAAAATGATTTGCATTTAGGTGTTGGTTGACTAAGAGTTATGATGAGAGGAATAAGAGGGAAACAGGAAAATGGGGGGACAAATTAAAAAATTACTATTGTATTTAGTGGAACAAGAGCTTGATAAAATGGAGAGCCAGGGATGGGAGCACTGCTAGTGAGTTAAAAAGGTGAAGTAAAAACCCCCCAAAATGCCACAAACATAAGTTTGAGTCCCAGATAAGATAATTTGTTCGTTATTGAGGTTTGAATGAGAGGAGACATAAAGGAGAAAGGAAGAAACTAATATAGAGGGAGAAAAGAAAGAGAGAGAGAGAGAAAAAAAAGAGGGAACCACTAAAAGAAGAAAAAAGAAAAAAGAGGAGAGAGAAAGAGTTAAGGGTTTTGGAGTGTAACCCTCATAGAGAGAAAGGAAGAGGAAAGAAAAGATAATGGGAGATGTAACACTTATGGGTAGTGTAGTTCAAGGAGAGGAGAGAGTAAGACCGGTAGAGAGTTAAACAACCAAATTGGAGGAGGAAAAAAAAAATCAAGAATGAAGATAAGAGAAACAAATGAACAAATATAATAAAATGGGATAGGTTATAAAGTCTGCGGATTATTCTTGATTTTGAGAGGTTATCTTCTTGCTTTTTCTTTTCTCTCCCTCTTCCTGGTTGGTGACTCTATACCCCGGGTTCTGCCCCTTTGGCACGCTCAGGTAGAGGTTTGCAGTTGATAAGTCTCTATGGCGATGTCATGTATTGTGCTTTAGTCACGTTGGCAGTCGAGGCTCATTAGCATTTATAGGCTCCGACAGTGAGAGAGTTCGTGTTCCTGGAGCCTCTCTCCTAGTCTTTCCTTCCTCAATTAGTAGCCTGATAATCCAGCTATGGGGTTGCTGCTGCCTCTGCCTGGATAGTAAGAGGTTCAAAGAGCTGGCCACTCCCCACTCTATTCCCACTCAGCACAGGGCTCTGGGTAAGGCTCAGTCAGTCAGAGCTGCTAGCATAATCAGCCGGGGCTTTCCACCCACTCAAAGACCTCTGGCTCTGCCACTCTGTCCGGTAACACGGGTGGGCACCCACTCCTGGGGCGCTTGGAGGAAACTCTCGCCCACTATCTGCGCACGCAGACCAGGATGTCAGGCCGGAAGTCTCGCCCTCTGAGTGAAACCCCCCACCCGCACTGAAAAGTTTCAGCGTTGGAATTGGCTCTTGCTCCGTCCCCGTGTGTGGCTTTTTCAAGGTGCTGGGGCGGCCTGAGATTCCACTTTCGGCCCATACAAAGGCCCCTGACTCTGCCCCTCTGTGGGATAACATGGGCTCCCACTCCTGAGGTGTTGGGAGGAGTCTCTTGCCCACTCTCCGTGCGCGCTGACCAGGATATCAGGCCAGCCGCCTCACCCTCTGAGTGAAACTCCTCCTGCACGGACAAGTTCCAGTGTTGGAATTAGTTCTCGCTCCCTTCCCGTGCGCGGCTCCCTCAGGGCACTGGGGCGGCCCGAGATTCCGCTTTTTGGCCCACACAAAGGCCCTTGACTCTGCCCCTCTGTGGGATAACATGGGCAGGCACTGCCGAGGCACTCGGAGGAATCTCTCGCTCACTATCTGCACGTGCAGACCAGGATATCAGACCAGCGGCCTCACCCTCTGAGTGAAACCCCCTCCTGCACGGAAAAGTTCCAGTGTTGGAATTAGTTCTCACTCCCTCCCCGTGCGCGGCTCCCCCAGGGTGCTGGGGCGGCCCAGAGATTCCACTTTCAGCCCACACAAATGCCTCTGACTCTGCCTCTCTGTGGGACAACACGGGCGCACACTCCCGGGGCTTTGGAAGGAATCTCTCGCCCACTATCTGCGCGCGCCGACCAGGAGATCGGGTAAAATAGCTGCCCCTCTTGTCTTTCTTTGTCTGGGTTTGGTGTGAGTGTTAGCTGTATTGCCCGGGTTGTCACAGAAACAGTTTTTCCTCGGCCTGGATCTCCGTGCCACAGCCTGGTTTGGCCGTTTGTGCCGCGGCCTGGATCTATTCACCCCCTTTGCTCACCTTAGTTTCTATATTCTCAGTTTCCAGAGAAAGCCGCCCTGTTTAGGTTAGCGAGGAAAGCGGAGTATTTCTTACTTCCTATTTCCTTCGGGGTTTGGTTATATATTTAGCCAATTTTTTGCTCGATCATACCTTCGGGTGTATTGAGAAACATCTGGAGGCTCCAAGGATAGGTTTTTCTGTTTCTGGTTGAAGATCTTGTTGAGTTTTGGGGGAGATTTATCGGTATCGCTTCCTACCCCGCTATTACTCTGATGTCATCTCCTCCTTTCTTTCCTTTTTCTTCTTTCTCTTTTTCCCATTTGAATTTCATTATTCATAGTTTTTATATTTTTTATTCTTAGTTTTTGTGGGCATTTTATGTTTTATTTTTGGTACTTTTCTTTTACTTTTTACTCCTTTCTTCCCTTTTCTTCATTTTCTTTTTTCTCTTTTTCTCATAAGCATTTTATTTTTCTTCAAATTATTATATTTTTTTATTCTTATTTGTTGTGGTGTTTTGTTTCTGATTTTATTTTTCATTTTTTCCTTTTTCTTTTTTTCCTCAGTTCTTGCTTTATTTTCTGTCATTTTTCTTTTCTAATTATCATTATTTTTAGAATTTTTATTTTTTCACTGTATTTATTTAATTTTTTTTTGTTCATTTTTTTGTTGTCACTTGTTAGAGTTCTTAACAATACCACTCTCAAATGCCATCAAGGAAGAAGAAATCAAATATCATGTGTATACAAGACAGAGACATAGTTCAGATAGATAATGAAAAAGCTCCAGAAAAAAATCTTAACTACATGTAAACTGTGAAGCTAAATGACAGAGAATTCAAAATTAAAGTTCTAAAAATACCAATGAGATGCAAGAAAACACTGATAGGAAATTTAATGAGCTCAAAAACCAAATTAATGAACAAAAAGAGTACTTCATCAAGGAGATTGAAACTATAAAAAAGAACCAAACAGAGATGAGGAACTCAATACATGAACTGAAAGATGAGGTATCAAGTTTACTTACTAGAACAGGCCATATTGAGGAGAGAATTAGTGACATTGAAGACAGGCAACTAGAGATATTACAGAGAGACTCACGGATTAAAAAAAATGAGAGAGCTTTTTTCTTTTTTTTTTTACAGGGACAGAGAAAGAGTCAGAGAGAGCGATAAATAGGGACAGACAGGAACGAAGAGAGATGAGAAGCATCAATCATCAGTTTTTCATTGCAACACCTTAGTTGTTCATTGATTGCTTTTTCATATGTGCCTTGACCACGGGCCTTCAGCAGACCAAGTCACCCCTTGCTTGAGCCAGCGACCTTGGGTCCAAGCTGGTGAGCTTTTTGCTCAAGCCAGATGAACCTGCACTCAAGCTGGCAACCTCGGGGTCTCAAACCTGGGTCCTCCGCATCCCAGTCCGATGCTCTATCTACTGTGCCACCACCTGGTCAGGCAAAAAATGAGAGTGCTTTACAAGAACTGTCTGACTACATCAGAAAGAGTAGTATAAGAATAATAGGTATATCAGAAGAAGAAGAAGAAAGAAAAAATGGAATGGAGAGCCTATTCATATAATTGATGAGAACTTCCCAAGCCTGTGGAAAGAATTAAAGCCTCAAATCCAAGAAGCAAACAGAACACCAAGTTACCTCAACCCAAACAGACCTACTCCAAGGCACATTGTAATAAAATTGTCAAAAATCAATAACAAATAATCCTCAAAGAAGCTAGGGAAGAGAAGAACATAATATATATATAAAGAAAAGCCCATTAGGTTATTATCAAACTTATTAGCAGAAACTCTACAAGTCAGAGGAGAGTGGACCCACACATTCAAAATACTGAAAGAGAGAAATTACCAGCCAACAATACTATATCTATCAAAGCTATCCTTCAAATATGAAGGAGAAATAACTTTTCAAGACATAGAGAAGCTGAGGGAATTTATCACCAGAAAATCCCCACTGCAAGAAATACTCAAGGGGGTTATTTGACCAGATACAAAGAACAAAACAAAATAAAACTACAAGTAAATGCTCCAAAAAGATCACAACAAAAACAAGAATAATCTGTGACAACAATAACACAAAAGGGGAGTGGATAAAGATCAGCAGTAGCAAAGGAGGATGGAGTGCAGAAACACTCATGAGATAATGGACTCTTGCAAATATGACATTTTTCTTTTAATAACCTATGGTAACAACCTATGAAAATGTGACTACTGAAACAAATAGCTTAAAAAAAGAAGAAACTGGGTAAATAAGTATGGAATACCACCAAACAAAAACTGACAGAAACAAAAATAGAAAAACAAAACAAGACACAGAGCTACCAGAAAGCAAAACATAAAATGGCTATAGGAAATCCTCAAGTATCAATAATTACCCTAAATGTAAATGGACTGAACTCACCAATAAAGAGATGTAGAGTAGCAGATTGGATCCAAAAGACAAATCCCAACTGTATGCTGCCTTCAAGAGACACATCTAAGCTGCAAGGACAAAAGTAGATTCAAAGTGAAATGTTGGAAAAACAATTCTCCAAGCAATAATACCCAAAGATAAGCAGGAGTAGCCATACTCATATATGACAATGCTGACTTCAAGGTAACCAGAGACAAAGATGGTCATTTTATACAAATAAAGGGGACATTGTATCAAGAAGACATAACATTTCTTAATACATATGCACTGAACCAGGGAGCACCAAATATGTAAGACATCTACTAACTGATCTAAAAATAAAAGTAGACAAAAACACAATTATACTTGGAGATTTCAACATATCATTGACAGTTCTACATAGATCATCCAAACAGAAAATCAATAAAGAAATATCGGCCTTAAATAACATACCAGACTAAATGGGCATAATAGACATCTACAGTACATTTCATCCCAAAACTTTAGATTATACATTTTTCTCCAGTGTACATGGAACATTCTCAAGAACAGACCTTATGTTGGGCCATAAAACTAACATTGACAAATTCAGAAAGACTAAAATTATGCCAAGCTTATCCTTGGACCATAAGGCTTTAAAATTAGAATTCAACTGCAAAAAAGAAGAAACCCACAAAATATATGGAAATTTTTTTTTTTTTTTTACAGACAGAGAGAGAGTCAGAGAGAGGGATAGACAGGGACAGACAGACAGGAATGAAGAGATGAGAAGCATCAATCATTAGTTTTTCGTTGTGCATTGCGACACCTTAGTTGTTCATTGATTGTTCTCTCATATGTGCCTTGACCGTAGGCCTTCAGCAGACCGAGTAACTCCTTGTCGAGCCAGTGACCTTGGGTCCAAGCTGGTGAGCTTTTGCTCAAACCAGATGAGCCCGCGCTCAAGCTGACAACCTTGGAGTCTCGAACCTGGGTCCTCAGCATCCCAGTCCGACATTCTATCCACTGTGCCACCGCCTGGTCAGGCAAAATATGGAAATTAAACCACATTCTTCTAAAAATTGACTGAGTCAAAGAAAAAATAAAAGCAGAGATCAAAAGATATATACAGACAAATAAAAATGACAACACAACATATCAAAATTTGTCGGATGCAGTGAAAGCAGTAATAAGAGAAAAGTTTATATCATTACAGGCTTATATTAAGAAACAAGAGAGAGCCCAAGTAAACAACCTACCATCACATCTTAAGGAACTAGAAAAAGAAGAACAAAGGCAACCCAAAATAAGCAGAAGAAAGAAAATAGTAAAAATTAGAGCAGAAATAAATGAAATAGAGAACAGAAAAACTATAGAAAAAATTAGTACAACAAAGAGCTGGTTCTTTGAAAAAATTAATAAAATTGACAACCCCCTGGCTAGACTCACTAAGGAAAAGAAAGAAAAAGGACTCATAGAAACAAAGTCTGAAATGACAGTGGAGAAATCACCACAGATATCATAGATATACAAAGGATCATTGTAGAATACTTTGAAAAACTATATGCCACCAAATTCAACAAAATTCCTAGAACTATACAATCTTTCTAGACTGAGCCATGAAGAAATGAATAACCTAAGTAAACCTGTAAGCAGGGAGGAAATAGAAACAACTATCAAAAACCTCCCCCAAAATAGAAGTTCAGGACCAGATGGCTAAACTTGTGAATTCTCCCAAACACTTAAAGAAGACTTGGTGCCTATCCTTCTCAAAGTCTTCCAAAAAATAGAAGAAGAAGCAATACTCCCTAACACATTTTATGAGGCTAACATAACCCTGATACCAAAACCTCACAAGGACAACACAAAAAAAGAAAACTATAGATCAATATCTCTAATGAACATAGATGTAAAAATCCTAAACAAAATACTAGCAAATCAAATACAATGACACATTAAAAAAATAATACATCAGGATCAAGTGGGATTCATCTCAGGAGCACAAGGCTGGTTCATCATATGGAAATTGATTAATATAATACACCCATTATCAACAAAACAAAGAACAAAAATCATATGATCGTATCAATAGATGCAGAGAAGGCATTCAATAAGATACAACATCCTTTTATGTTTAAAACACTCAATATAATGGGGTACAGAAGTAAAATACCTCAACATAATAAAGGCCATATATGACAAACCATCAGCTAATATACTCAGTAGTGAAAAACTGAAAGCTTTTCTTCTAAAATCAGGAACAAGACAAGTTTGCCTAATCTTTTCATTCCTTTTCAACATAGTGCTGGAAGTTTTAGCCTGAGCAATCAGACAAGAGAAAGAAATAAAAGGCATTCAGATTGGAAAAAAAAAGTAAAGGTTTCACTTTTTGTAGTTGCCATGATCCTGTATATAGAAAACCTCAAAGACTCCACAGAAAGACTAGTAGAAACAATAAACCAATACAGTAAGGTTGCAGGATACAAAATCAATATATAGAAGTCTATTGCTTTCATATATTCCAACAATGAAACTTTGGAAAATGAACTAAAAAAAAAATGATCCCTTTTACAGTTGCAACAACAACAACAACAAAAATACCTAGGAATAATCTTAATAAAGAATGTAAAGAATTTATATACTGAAAACTACAAAGCATTGTTAAAGGAAATTGAAAAAAGACACAATGAAATAGAAAAATATCCCATGTTTTCATATTGGAAGAATCAACATAGTTAAAATGGTCATATTACCCAAAGCAATATACAAATTTAATGCAACCTCTCAGAATTCCAATGTCATTTTTTAAAGAAATGGAACAAAAAAATTTTTACCAGGTTTGTATGGAACCATAAAAAACCCTGAATAGCCAAGTCAATCCCGAAAGAAAAAGAAAAGAAAAGAAACTGGAGGCATTACAATACCTGACTTCAAATTATACAACAGAGCCACGATAATTAAAACAGCATGGTATTGGCACAAAAATAGACACACAGATCAATGGAACAGAATTGAGAGCCTAGAAATAAAACCACATATATATGGACAAATCAACTTTGACAAAGGAGCCAAAAACACACAATAGAGAAAAGAAAGCCTCTTCAATAAATGGTGCTGGGAGAATTGGAAAACCACATGCAAAAGAATAAAATTTGACTACAATTTTTTCCCCTGCACAAAAAATTAATTCAAAATGGATCAAAGACTTAAATATAAGGTCTGAAACAATAATTTACATAGAAGAAAACATAGGTACTAAACTCTTGGACCTTGGCCTTAGAGAACAATTTATGAATTTGACCCCAAAGGCAAGGAAAGTAAAGGCAAAAATAAATGACTGGGACTATAGCATATTAAAAAGCTTCTGCACAGCAAAAGAAACTGACAGCAAAACAAGCAGACAGCCAACTAAATGGGAGATGATGATATTTTCAAACAACAGCTCTGATAAAGGGTTAATATCCAAAATATATAAAGAACTCACAAAGCTCAGCAACAAACAAGCAAACAATCCAATTAAAAAATGGCCTGCCTGACCAGGCAGTGGTGCAGTGGATAGAGTGTCAAACTCGGATGTGGAGGACTCAGGTTTGAGACCCCGAGGTCGCCAGCTTTAGTGCAGGCTCATCTGGTTTGAGGAAAAAGCTCACCTGCTTGGACCCAAGGTCGCTGGCTTGAGCAAGGGGTTTCTGAGTCTGCTGTAGCCCCACGGTCAAGGCACATATGAGAAAGCAATCAATGAACAACTAAGGTGTTGCAACGAAAAACTAATGATTGATGTTTTTCATCTCTCTCCATTCCTGTCTGTCCCTATCTATCCCTCTCTCTGTCTCTGTAAAAAATAAAAAATAAAAAAAAATAAAAAAAGGCCTGACCAGGTGGTGGTGCAGTAGATAGAGGTCAGACTGGGATGCAGAGGACCCAGGTTCAAAACCCTGAGGTCTCTGGCTTGAGCATGGGTTCATCCGGCTTGAGCATGGGCTCACCAGCTTGAGCATGGGGTTGCTGGCTTGATATGGAATCATAGACATGACTCCATGGTCGATGGCTTGAGCCCAAGGTTGTTGGTTTGAGCCCAAGGTCACTGGCTTGAGCAAGGGGTCATTTGCTCTGCTGTAGCTCCCCTCCACCCCCGTCAAGGCACATATGAGAAAGCAATCAATAAATAATTAAGGAGCTGCAACAAAGAATTGATGCTTTTCATCTCTTTCCCTTCCTGCCTGTCTGTCCCTATCTGTCCCTCTCTCTGTCCCTCTCTCTGTCTCTCTCTCTCTCTGTCTCTCACACACACATACACATGCACAAAATGGGAGAGGATATCAATTTGTGTATCTTTTTTTGTGAAGTATCTTTTCAAGTTTTTTGCACATTTTAAAAACACTGGGTGGTTCATATATTGTTGATAAATAACAGTTCTTTATATATTCTAGATATAGAAAACTTTTCAGCTGTGTATATTGTACACATTTTTTTCTAGTCTGTGGCTTGCTGATTCATTTTCTTATGGTGAATTTTGAGAAAAAACTAACATTGTTTTGAGCATCAGACACTTTTTTAAAGTGTCTTACTAGCATTATTTAATCTCAAAAAATTTATGTTCAATTTTAATCTTCCCATTTCATATAGGAGAAAGTGAAGGCTGAGGGAGGTTAAATAATTTACACACCAACTTAGGGATGGGAAAGCCAGTATTGAATCAGTTAGCCTGACTTCAGAGCCTGAGGTTTTAGCTACATACCAGACTTTGGATTTTTACTTTTCTATGTTAATCATAAACTCCATCAGTGAAGGCCAGACATCTGAGCTTTTTTTCCTGACAATCCCAAAGAATCTCATGCAGGCAGCATTGAACTCTGGCCCTGAGCAGTGCAGACCTGCTGCTATAAACCTCCAATCTGTGTTTTAAACACTTTGATGGGGACCGGCTGCTGGGCACACGCTCTCACCATGACGCGCAGGGTGCTCTACTCCACCATCGATGGTTTCAAAGGCAAGACGTTCACTGTGTGCACATAGAATTATTGGCACCATTACAAGCTTTGAAATGAGGTTAGAATTCAGTGAAGAGAGGTTTCCTTATGGGAAATTGATCAGATTTGAGACTTTCTTGTCCTTTTCTTAACTATCCCCCATTAATTACACATACTAACTGGCATTATCTTCTGAGAACAGTGCTGACCCATCTCTCCCACTTTGGTTGCTATTTTACGGTAGCCACATGACCACCGCTAACTATTTATGTCTTTTGTTCTCTTAAGAATCTCGTGTCTGGTAAAATGTCATCATCTAGGCTTGCCTTACACAGTTCTTTGCCTCAATTCAATTATTTATGAAGGCTTGATTGTGGCAATACTTGAATGCCAACCAGGAATACCATGCATAATGAGGAAGTGTTTCACCGGATAGAAGAGTGGGCAAGAGCTATACAACTTCAGGGGACAAAGGGCTCAGGGAGCCTGAGGGTTCCAGGCAGAGCAGAACTCTGCAGCAAAGGGAGCCACCGGGCTTTTCTGAAATGATAGGTGAAGAAAGAAATCATGGGTAGAAGGCCCTGCCTAGCAGGAGGTCTGCAAAAGAAGGGGCCCTTTGCCTTGAGGAAGCTGTTTAATGTGCAGTTGACAAAGGGTGAAGGAGGTCTTGGAAATGTTTACAGGAGAGCCCCAGGATTTAACCTTCCACCACCAGTCAGTCCCGTGAGCTCTAGGCTCTGAGCTCCTAATGAGCAAGGTGGAGACTGGATTGTGTTTGCCTCACTTGGAATGATTCAGTGTTTATCTTGGCTTGACTGTGGTCTCAAAGTAATTACTTCACAAAGATGTGTGATGCCTTGCACTATTTCCTCAAATTCGTGTTCCTTTTCACTGTCTCTTAAATGTCTAAATTGGGAACCATTCAAGTTTATTCTTTCTGGCCATCTGGCCTTCTGCTGGCATTAAAATCCAATGAAACACTCCTAAATCTTTTTTATTCTGGTATGGGGTGAACATGAAAGCATTTTGTGGGTAACTGATCAAGTTCTAGTTTAAGACAGAAGACTGAACGAATGGTACTGAAAAAGGTATATTTACTGG
The DNA here is from genome assembly GCF_036850995.1 of Saccopteryx leptura. Classification (NCBI taxonomy): domain Eukaryota; kingdom Metazoa; phylum Chordata; class Mammalia; order Chiroptera; family Emballonuridae; genus Saccopteryx; species Saccopteryx leptura. The sequence continues at coordinate 44,150,188 of NC_089509.1, read as the reverse complement.
CTGTGTGACTTTGGGTAAATTATTTAACCATTCTGAGGTTTTCTAGGGGTGATAATCATACCTGCCTTCTAAATTCACTGTGGACATGAAATGAAATCATAAATGTGTAAAAATCCACCCAGCATATAACTGCCCTCACTAAATGTGCCTGTCTTTCCTCTTCTGTGTGGGCCTTACTTACTCCATCTGTGAAATGGGCCTTGTTCACCCACACAAGGACCAAAGGAGGAAACCGTGTGCAGATAGATGCTTTGTGAGCTGTGAAATGCTACATGTGGTAGTTGTTATTGTGAAACAGGTCTTTATATTTTCATCATATTTGGGAAAGTCTCTCCTCTGTGTTTTAGATATTCCTTAAAGTCAAGAAAGAACATGGGTGAGAAGCTGTCTGTGGGTTCCTAAACCTCTACCTAGCAGCGGCTGAAATATAAAGCAGCAGGGTGAGGAGCTTGAAGAATTAGTAGAAAAAGAGTTTCAGTGGGAATGGGAAAAGCCTTCCTAAACACTCTTCCAGACAAAAGCACTATCTTCAAAATTCAGCTTGAAGGTATTGGATCATAAAAATGAATAGTATGTCCTCTACAAGGTTGTAAAAGCTCAGAGACCCAGAGGTTCTCTGCCACTGAGAATTCAGCTCTAAGTTGCTCCCTTAATTCCTCACCACAATCAGATGTTAAAATGGAAGTTTCAACTAGGTCCCCAGAGGCTATAAATGCCACATTCCAAAAGAAGGTCCCAATCACTTTGTGCTGAATGAAGATGCAGTTCCCTGACTCTTCAGCCTTGGCCCCAAGGAGGTGAGGCCTGGATGGGGGTGGAGGGTTGCTAGGGAAACAGGGAGTGAGGGTGCTTGGCCTTGAGAATGGAATGCATTCTGTGCTTTCTAAGAGTCGGAAATCTTTGGAAACCACCACAAAAGCCCCCCAAAAAGAAAACTCAGTTGTAATCAAACCGTCAGCAAGAAACTTGGAAACTGCTCTGACCCCTCTTCTGGGCCCTCCCCCTTCAGCGAGCAAGTGCGCAGGAGTGAGGAGGGGGGCAGACCGCAGTCCCCTCCTGTGGTGCAGAATTCCTGGGCAGCAGCTCTACATCCAACAGACTTCTGGTTTTTCCAGTCGATTCAGGCATCCCAATGACTGACAGGGACTGTGTGTGATCCAAAGGGAGCGTACCACAGCTACTCCCTGAAGGCCTGACGGGGAACAGATAAGTCAGGGGCCTGCCTGAGGTTTCCATCCTTAGGGATCATTAGGAGATGTGTGGCAGTGTCTTGATTCTCGCAATGACTAGTGGGGAAGGTGTTACTGGCATTTAGAGGGCAAGGGCTAAATGTCATAAAAGTCGTCCTGCTTGAAATGCTAGCGGTGCCCCCTCTGGGATGCATGCAGTCACTGTGGCAAGGATGGGATGACCCTTTCCCTGAACAAAGTTACAAAGGACAGTAAAAAAACAAAAATAAAAGTGTGTTTTGATTATATCATAATTCATGCTTATTCATCATGTCTGTTTCATTTGGGTTAAAATGTTTGTGGGTTCCTTGCAGTGACTTGACAGCTCTTTTCCATAGCTGGTTTCCTCTGTCCTGGCTTTTAGGACGGATTAGAGCAGAAGCAGGCAGTGGAGAGGGTCAGTGATCAGGCAGAAGGTGCCCTGAGGGTGCTGCAGGGCCCTGGCCCAGCTGACACCTGCTGGAGTGACTGAAGACCAAGATCTGTTGCAGCTTTGAGGAAACATGGGCAGCCCTGGTGTGGTGGACTGAGCAATGTCCCCGTCTGTGACTGTGCTACTTTACAGCACAGGAGGGATTTTGCTGAGGTGATTAATTTAACATCTTGCAAAGACTAACCAGGGTTATTGGGCTAATATATTCACAGGGTTCCTTATAAAAAGAGGCAACTGGATCAAAGTCAGAAGATGGAGATATGACAACAGAAGCCAAAGATCTGGAGTGATGAGCTTTAAAGATGGAGGGATTGAGCAGCCTCTGGAAGGTGGAGGAAGCTAGACAATGTCTTCTCTGGAGCCTTCAGAGAGGAACACAGCCCTGCGACACCTTGATTTTGGCCCACGAGACCGGTTTTGGACGTCTGATCTCTAGGACTGTAAGGTAGTTGACCTGTATTTTTTTTTTTTTTTTTTTTTTTTGTATTTTTCTGAAGCTGGAAACGGGGAGAGACAGTCAGACAGACTCCCGCATGCGCCCGACCGGGATCCACCGGGCACGCCCACCAGGGGGCGATGCTCTGCCCCTCCGGGGCATCGCTCTGCCGCGACCAGAGCCACTCTAGCGCCTGGGGCAGAGGCCAAGGAGCCATCCCCAGCGCTCGGGCCATCTTTGCTCCAATGGAGCCTTGGCTGCGGGAGGGGAAGAGAGAGACAGAGAGGAAGGAGGGGGGTGGTGGAGAAGCAAATGGGCGCTTCTCCTATGTGCCCTGGCTGGGAATCGAACCCGGGTCCCCCGCACACTAGGCCAACGCTCTACTGCTGAGCCAACCGGCCAGGGCCTGTATTTTTTTAAAGCCATTAAATTTGTGATAATTTGAGATAGCAGCAATAGGAAAATAATATAACTGATTTAAAGCATAATTCAAAAACCTGCCTAGTCAGGAGACCCTAGTAGCTCTCAGAACTTTTCCTGAAGAGCCTCCACACCACAACACACCCTTCCCTGCCAGTGGAAGACGGCATGGAGCCAGGAGAGCACGCCTGACGGTCTCCCCTGCCAGACCCTGTGAGCACTGGCAGTCAGAACACACTGCTGGGTGACACCAGTGTGTGCTCAGCAGCACAGGAGTCCACAGAAAATATACAGGATTTCTATGCTGCCTGTGATTCTCCTCACCAGATCTCCCCTCACCCCAGCTCTGCAGGGAACACTGAGCCCCGTCTCCTTCACCAGGACGTCCCTCACCCTGCAAATTCCTAGACTAGATCCTATCCAGCTTCAGATCTTGTGGAAGTCTTAAAGAGCAAAGTACAATAAAGATTAGAGAAAATGAGTGGACAGTGTTAGGGAAACAAAAAGAACCTCCTTTACTAGGCCGACCTGGGCATTTAAAATCGCAGGAATTACAGCACCGTTTCCAACAGTGTCTGATGTGTGTGCAGAAATGCATTCTACCACAACCAATGTGACTTTTCTCTCTTTCTTCAGACCATAGATAAATATTTAGCTACAAACTTGGAGATAGAGTTAAGCCATACTTTTAGTTTATTTGACAAGGAAGCTTAGTATCAGATACTTAAATCATTGAAGAAAAAAGACAGGCTAATGTGTTGTAAAAACTAAAGATTAACGAGGAATCAACCTGGATTCTCTTATAGCCTGTTTTCTACTCATCTCAGAAGGAAAAATGTTAATTCCCTCAGAATTGAATATTATGGTGCTGAGTCTGGATTCTCTGAGAAGGTCTGTTTTCTCTCAGGAATACTTAGTCTGACGCAGGAAAAATAAAAACGTTTAAAAAAATCATTTCTGGGTAGTAATTTTCTCTGGAGAGTTAAAAAAGAAAAGAGGCATTTATATTGAATAAAGTCTTCTCGGTAACCTCATTTTGAATGTTAAGTAAAAATGCACAGAATGGCCTGACCAGGTAGTGGCGCAGTGTATAGAGCGTCGGACTGGGATGCGGAAGGACCCAGGTTCGAGACCCCAAGGTCGCCAGCTTGAGCGCAGGCTCATCTGGCTTGAGCAAAGAGCTCACCAGCTTGGACCCAAGGTCGCTGGCTCCAGCAGGGGTTTACTTGGTCTGCTGAAGGCCCATGGTCAAGGCACATGTGAGAAAGCAATCAATGAACAACTAAGAAGTCGCAACGCGCAACGAGAAACTGATGATTGATGCTTCTCATCTCTCTCCGTTCCTGTTTGTCTGTCCCTGTCTATCTCTGCCTCTGTAAAAAAAACAAAAACAAACAAACAAAAAAACAAAAAAAATGCACAGAATGGCCTGACCTGTGGTGGCGCAGTGGATAAAGCATCGACCTGGAATGCTGAGGTCACCGGTTCAAAACCCCTGGCTTGCCCAGTCAAGGCACATGTGAGAAGCAACTACAAATTGGTGCTTCCTGTTCCTCTCTCCCTCACCTTTCTCTCTCTCTCTCCTTTTCTACCCTCTCTTGAAAATGAATAAATAAAATATATTTTTAAAATGCACAGAACAGGTTACCCTGGTAACTTGGGTCCATCTTTACCTGCTTAAAAACAAAATTTTTAAAAAAGAAAATATTTCTATTTATCAACTGAAAATTGGGAAGAAGTTTATACGTGTGTATAATAGGAAATAAAGTAAGCAGTGTAGTACAATGTTAATATTATGCATTTATCCTAACTTTGCGAAAATCTGACAAACATGAGAAAATAATCAATATTAATCAATGTGTAATTATGTTAGTATGCCATGTAAATATATCACTCAATATAACAAGCCTATGGGGCTCCATTAGATGAAGGTCCAATTATGGAAAGGTGTGGCTAACAGCTTATATTTGGTAGCCTGAGGTCTACTGCGACCTGCACAGTACACTCGGAAGCCCTACGAGGTTGCTTCATTGCTCAGCACGTTGACCTTGTAGCTGCAGGCCCGCCTGCCCAGCCCACCCTCTCCCCTCCTCTGAGGTTCCCCCAACGTCTGCTGAGATCTGAATGCTCAGATCTGCATGCTCAGATCTCCTGAGATTCAGAGAGTCCTATTAAAGGAGAGCCTAGCTCAGCCCCTCCTGTCTAGATTCTCTACCCTTCCCCCTCTCCTTCCTCTCTATCTTTCTCATCCCCTCCTGCAGCCAAGGCTCCACTGGAGCAAAAGTTGGCCCGGGCACTGAGGATGGCTCCATGGTCTCTGCCTTGGGTGCTAGAATGGCTCCAGCGGCAACGGAGCAACACCTCAGATGGGCAGAGCATCACCCCCTGGTGGGCATGCCAGGTGGATCCTGGTTGGGTGCATGCAGGAGTCTGTCTTCCTCCCTGCTTCTAACTTTGGAAAAATACCAAAAAAAAAAAAAAAAAAAAAAAGAAGAGGCTACCTCTTCCTCTTCCTTGGGAGTCCAGAGGAAAGCATGTCATAACTGCCCTCAACCCCAAGGTGGCCAAACTCTTTTCATCTTGCAGAATTTCTTCTTGATGGGCTCTGATATCTAAGAAAAAAATTTTTAGAATAAAAAAAACCTTTTCTTTTTCAAGAATCTGGCTCTTGGCACTGAAAGCTTGAATTTCAAAACTATTGTTTTAAAAAGGTGTGTTTTGAACATTACAACGAGCAATCATTTTCTTTGGTTGTTATTCTGAAATATATCTCACCTTTCCCTGAAACAAACTTAAGTGAGTTAAAAGGTATTGGGCTGTAAAAACAGGAAAATTAAAAAATACCCAGTGTAGTATTAGGAAAAAAAATAATATATCCCACCCTGCCCACCCTGTCCCCCCTCACCTCCCCAGCTAAGCTATGGACTGTTAGGTTTTGTTTTGGCCTAGAAAGCATTTAAAACATTTCATTAGTTGCCCATATTTTCAATTGGATTATTTCATCTAGAAAGCTGTACTGTGGCCTTCTCTTGGAGTCACGTTGACACTGGGCTGTGGTAGTCACCAGGACCCATGGTGAATGATCCTGCCTGCCCTCGTTTGCCAAAGCCCCTGTGGTCCCCCTCCTACACTTGCCTCATGTCCCAGCTCCTGCGGGCATTTGTAACCTCTACCCTGACAGGGCTCCTCAGTCAGCCTCAATGCCCTTCCTCGTCACACCTCTGAAAAGTTATTCCAGACCTGTGCACCTTCCTCAAACTCCCTGCCCTCCCCAACACCCATTCCCTACACTCGCACCAGAGGATCTAGTGTTTTGAGAAAACTGAAGCCAAAATTACTGACTCTTTTATCTACTGTCTAACCTACAAAGTTTTCTATATCAGTACAAATCTTGTGTCCACTCTCAGAGGATGAACAGTCCTACTTTTGGTCAAAGCAAAATTTAAATTGCAGTTATGCAACTTAAAAAACAATACTTTTTGTAATTATAGCAATAATATGCCCTCATAATCACACAACCAAAGTTAAAATAAAACTAATCCCCTCCACAAACCCTCAGTGATACCACTCCCCAAAAGTAAATGTTGTAAAATTACTGAGAAGTATTTGGCAGGTACCCTTCTTGTTTGCACACACGCACACACACTCAGACACAGAGACACCCACATGTATATCTAAACATAAATGAATACACATAATTTTATTGTACTTTTCCAAACTGTAATTGTATATTATTGCACACTTTGTTTTTTCTACTTAACAGTGATTTTGAATGCCTTTATGTGTTAGTAGATGCAAATCTACTTCTAATGACTATATAGTGTTTCATTGTTTGAGCATGTCCTATACTTATCAAACCAAAAATTATAAAAGTAGTATATGTTTACTAAGAATAATCCAAATTATATAGAAATATATAAAATACTTCTCCCCTCCCTTTCCTACTCCCATTCTCCAATTATTTTTATTAACAGTTTACTGGGACATTTTACGAACTTTTTAAAAAAGTCAGATATAGTGAAGTGAGAGTCATATACAATAAAACTCACCCCTGGTAGTGTACAAATGCATACAGTGTGAAACCAATGACACAACTGAGATACGTAACATTTCTATTGCTACACAACACTTCACCTGTGCTCTTTTATAGTGACCTTTTCCGCGACCTCCTGCCTGGCAATCTGTTTTCTGTTCCTATAGTTTGCTTTTTCCAGAGGGTCATATAAATAGAATCACACAGCGTGCAGCCTATGGAGTGTGGCTTCTCTCGCTTAGATAATGCTCCTGAGAGTCATCCATGTTGATATGTGTATTGTTGAATCCTTATTTTGTCTAGGTCATAGAAATAGTTTTTGTTTCCAAAAATGAGATCATGCTATACCTAGAATTTAGCTGTATATACTTTTTGTTTACTTAAATATTATAAGCTGACTTTATATAATTTATTATATTTAGATCTAATTCTTTCTTTTTTTAATAGCTCCCCAGTATTATATTATATACTTCCTGTGTATGGTATTTAATTGACATTCAGGTCATGTCCAATTTTTTATCATTCCAGGCAAAAATATAAAAATATGATCCAGTAAAATAGACACTTATTCATAATTTATTGTGTATGTGTAGAGGTATTTCTATTAGAAATATTTTTAGAAGATTACTGAGTCAAAAGTCAAGTACCTTTAAAATTTTGATAGCTACTTCCAAATTGATGTCTAAACTGTTATATATATATATATAACATATATATTATTTATTTATATATTATTTATTTATTTACTTTTTATTTAATAATATATTTTTTATTTAATAATATATTATTTTTTATTTAATAATATATTTATTTATTTATTTTTTGTGACAGAGAGAGTCAGAGAGAGAGACAGATAGGGATAGACAGGAAGGGAGAAAGATTAAAAGCATCAATTCTTTATTGCGGCTCCTTAGTTGTTCATTAATTGATTTCTCATATGTACCTTGACCAGGGGGCTACATAGACTGAGTGACCCCTTGCTCAAGCCAGCAACCTTGGGCTCAAGCTGGCAAGCCTTGCTCAAATCAGATGAGCCCATGTTCAAGCTGGCGACCTTGGGGTCTTGAACCTGGATCCTCTGCATCCCAGTCTGATGCTTTATCCACTGTGCCACCTCCTGGTCAGGCTAAAACTGTTATATATATTTAAATTCTATCAACTACGTTTGAAAGTATCTTTTTCTTTATGATCTTACCAAAAGATATCAATCTTTCTAATTTTTGTTGATCTTATAAGTAAATAATGGAATCTTATTACATATCTCTCATCCGTAATGAGATTAATCATTAAAATATTTTTATTAGCCCTTTGATTTTAGTCTCCTATGGAATGCCAGTTTATAGATTTTTGTTCATTTTTCTGCTTGGTTGTCATTTAAAAATAAATCTGAAGTAATTTTTTATATATTAGATAGACTCAAAAAATTTTTTACAGTCTTTACTTGTTTATGGGGGTCTACAGAAGTTAGATATTTTGTTGTCAATTCTGTAACACCTTCTTTTATGATGTTTGAAAATCATATTATATACAGGGAAACATTTGCACTCCAAGATTTAAAAGCTTTTGTTAACTCCAGAGCTTAACTAATCCTTTGCTGATAGCATGTAAGTTGTTTCAAATTTATTCTACTAAAAGCAACACTGTCTGAACACCCTTGTACATATTTCTCTGCCTTTGAAGAATCTTGTACATTTTTTTCTTAGCTGAGCATTTTTAAAGATTTTTTTTTCTTGAAGATAAATTTTACAAGCTGGATCAAAGGATAGGCCCATTTCCAATGCTGTTTATCTTTGCTCTTGGAATTCACATCCATCAGCCTGTCTGAGACCTTGTTCTCTCAGGTATTTCCCCTCCTGCATAAACCTTTAGCCACTCTCCTCTGTGGGCTCTTTCCTGACAGCTTATATCACAGACTCACACCTTCTTGGAAACAAAGCAGGATAAAACAAAATAACTTCTCATGAGTTGTCATTTTATTCCTAGTTGCCATCATACCTTTCTTTCTTTCTCTTCTTAGCCAACTTGTTGAAAGGGTGGGCCACCCCTCCTCGTTGGCCGTGCTGTTAGCCTCTGCTACGATTCTTCCCGCGCACTTCACTGGTGTTACCATGGGAACAAGGCCCAGGACCTCCACATGGTTTACCCAACTTCGTCTGTCGACCACTCTCTCTTCCGTGTCACTTTCTACTCTCCACCTCTGTGACAACAGCTCTTTCCTGGTACTCGCCTCCCTGTAGACTTCCTTCTCCATCTCCTCAGGGCTCCTTCTTCCATTGCTCACTCCCTTAACTTAGGTGTTCCCAGTGCTCTGTTCCTGACCGACACTCTTCTCTCTGTACACGTGCACCCCATTGATTATGTGTACTCTAATTTTATGTGAACAACAAATGTCGTAGGCTGAATAATGCCCCCCCCCCAATAGATTCAGGTCCTAATCTTTGGAACCTCTGTGTGTTATCTTATCTGGCCAAAGGGACTTTGCAGAAAAGATTAAGTCAAGGCTCTTGAGATGGGGAGATTATTCTGGAGTATCCATGTGAACCCAATGGAATCATATGTGTCTTTGTAAAAGGGAGGCAAGATTCTACAATTCTGGCTTTGAAGATGGAGAAAGAGCCATGAGCCGAGGAATGTAGGTGGCCTCTAGAAGCAGGAAAAGCTAAGGAAAGGATTCTTCCCTAGAGCTTCTAGAAGGAGTCAGCCTTGCTGTGCCACCTTGATTTTTAGCTCAGTGAGCTGGATTTTAGACCTCTGTCCTTCAGAACAGTAAGAATAAATTTGTGTGTGTTTAAGCCACTTTTGAGGGTAATTTATTTCAGTAGCTTCAGGAAACTAATACAATGCCCAAATCTGTATCTCTAATACCAGAACTTTCTTTGGCTCAGGAGTTGTAGTTGCATCTGCCTGCTAGCCTCAAATTCAACATGACCCAATCAGAATTCATCATTGCCTCCCTCCTTCTCTGTTTTCCCGTTTCATTTAATGGAACACCATTCCTGAGTCACACAATTTAGAACCCAAGTTTCTTCCTGGTCTTCTCCCACCCACAGTCAAATAATCAAACCATAGGCTCCCATCCATAGTCAAACAGTCAAACCTTGAACTGTTTGCTGTCCACACTTTTAAAAACATTCTTTTTCCTCTCCATCTCTATAGGCTCTCTCTCAAACCAATCCATCACATCAAAGCCAACAAGAGTCTTCTAAAAGACAAAGTGGCCCAAGCTCCTTCCTTTAACAGCTTCCCAGGGGCAGCTCCTTGGTTCCTAGCTCCTTGGCAGGCTCTGCAAGGCTCACCCCTTTGCAGCCACGTCTTCTGTTGTTTACTGTCTTGCACTTGAATGACGCTGAGCTGTTTGCCATTTCCCCACTTACTTTCATGTCTTCGTGAAACTTCATGGACTTCACCTCTGCTGCTCCTCTCCTTCTTTTTCTGATCAGCTTGTATTCAACTTTATAATTTAGATCATTTTTTCTCATGAGGCAGGACGAGGTGTCCTTCTTTTGAGCTCCTGCAGTGCGTACAGTGCCTGTCTATATAGCATAGCGATTTTCACACGAAAGAGACACTGCAGAGTCATGCACTGCATAATAATGTTTCCGTCAGTCATGGCCCACATATATGATGATGGTCCCATAAGGTTATAAGGAAGCTGAAAAATTCCTATCACCTAGTGACATTGTAGCCATCCTATGTTGTATCGCAGGCATTGCTAATGTTTTTGTGGTGATGCTGGTGTGAACAAACCTACTGTGCTGCCAGTTGTATAAAAGTTAGCACATACAATTACATAGAGTACATAATACTCTATACATACAGTATATAATACATGGTGATGATAATAAGCGACTAGGTTACTGTTAATATATAAGGTCTACTGGAAAGTTCTGTCTGTTTTTGGAATAAAACAAAATACAAATTTTTTTTACTGTCAATAAAATATTAAATAATATAATTGCCATTATTATTGATTTCTTGCCAGTGTGAGGGCAATTTGTATATCCCATTTTTGAAAAATGTTTTATCTTTTGATGCAAAAAGTTGAACCAGTGCCTGTTTGATATCTTCATTTTTGAATTTTTTGCCCTTCAAAAAATTTTGTAAGGACAAAAACAAGTGATAGTCGGAGGGTGCTAAGTCCGGGGAATATGGTGGATGCGACAGACATGCTTCTGTAGCATTTCTTCCTTGTGGAAATTCGTAAAAATTACAGTGGCGTAAATAAACTTTATCAGTAGCCATGGGTACACTATCGCTTCACACATAAGACTAACATGAATCAACTTTGTTTTAGTTAATTTGCTACGTCAGTATGTATACATTAAGTGATAAAAATAGAGAGGCACACATGCGCCAAATAAACATGTGCTTACGTGTCCAAACTTGTTGTGATAGAAACAGACAGAACTTTCCGGTGGACATTATACTTACTATTTTATACACTTTATCATTATTTTAGAGTGTTTTCTTTTACTTATTAAAAAATAGCTTGCTATAAAACCTTATGCCATGTTACACTGGCAGCCGCCTCACACAGCTCATGTTTACAGTGCCTCGATTGCATCATTTTCTCTGTGCTTGATGTAATCTCATTGTTTAATACATGTTATGTCGCCTAAGTGTATAGTGTTTATAAAAGCTACAGTAGTGCACAGTAATGTCCTGGGCCTTCACAATCACTCTCATTCACTCGCTGACTCACCCAGAGCAACTTCCAATCCTGCAAGCTCCGTTCATGGTAAGTGCCTTGTGCAGAATTGCCTGATAACACATTTCTTAGAATATGTCCTTGTTGTTAAGTGGCTCATGACTGTATTTGTAAGCATCTTGAGGTCAGGACCAATTTCTTTCCTTTTCTTTTTTAAGATTTTATTTATTCATTTTAGAGAGGAGCAAGAGGATGAGGGGAGGAGCAGGAAGCATTAACTCCCATATGTGCCTTGACCAGGCAAGCCCAGGGTTTTGAACTGGTGACCTCAGTGTTCTAGGTCAACGCTTTATCCACTGCACCACCACAGGTCAGGCCAGGACCAATTTCTGATCCCTCTTTTAAAGCTCAGTGGTTTGTACAAGGCCAAGTAAATGTCTGTTGAGCTGAACTGAACTGCACTGCAGGCAGAAAAGAGAAAGTGTTTCATTTGGTCATAATCTTTCAAAAATTTAGAAACTTTTGTTTTACAGACTTAATCTCCTCTGACAGTTCTGCACTACAGTCATGAGCAGGAATACAAAACAGATATAGTCTGAGAATTCCCAGGGTGAGGCATTTTAAAAAGGAACAGTGAAAAATATAAGTAAACTCTGTGGTCAACCCATCTTCTCAGTGTTCTTTCACGAAAATAAACTGGTCAGAATAGTTAAGAAAGTGTCTAGGTATTTTGAATTTGACTTTTGACATCTGTAGAAGTTGATTTTCTAGTTATTTGTAAAATGCAAATTCAAAGCACATTTAATTTAACCCATAGCTGAGTAGTAGGTTTGATGTTCTTTCTGTAGAACTAAAGGAAACAGATATTCTATTTCTTTATAAACAGAGAAAGCACCCTAAAGTGATATCAGAGTGAGAGATCTAACATGATATACTGCTGTGTGACAAAAGCAAAACACAGAACGGTGTATACAGCATATCCCATTTAGTGTAAGGAAAGGGGAGTAATATATACTCATATTTACATAATCATTGGAAAGGTAAATCAGAAACTAATACATATGGATGTTTACCTGCAGGATGAGAGGTAAACATCCATATGTATTGAATAAATGGGGGTGGAGCAGGAGTGACATTTCTCAGTATCTACCTTTTTATAGTGTTCAGATTTTTTTTTTTTTTAAGTGACAGAGGGCGAGTCAGAGAAACGGATAGATAGGGACAGACAGACAGGAACGGAAAGAGATGAGAAGCATCAATTATCAGTTTTTCATTGTGACACCCTAGTTGTTCATTGATTGCTTTCTCATATGTGCCTTGACCACAGGTCTTCAGCAGACTGAGTAACCCCTTGCTCGAGCCAGTGACCTTGGGTCCAAGCTGGTGAGGTTTTTTTGCTCAAGCCAGATGAGCCCGCACTCAAGCTGGCAACCTCGGGGTCTCAAACCTGGGTCCTCCGCATCCCAGTCCAACGCTCTATCCACTGTGCCACTGCCTAGTCAGGCAATATAGTGTTCAGATTTTTCAATCATATAAATATATTATCTATTTTAAATAATTATGAAAAAATAAAGTAATATCAGATGTGGGCTAGTAATATTCTGTATGTGATGGATCAACATTTGAGAAGCACCACTATATTCTTAGTCCTTGGCCTAAAGTCTTTTTTTATTTTTAACCTCTATTTTATAAGTGATTTCAAATTTTATAAAAATGGTAAAAACAAAAATAGCACAAAAAAAGATATGTGTGCCCTTTAAAAGATTAATCTATTGCTAACATGTAATCCTATATGAGCTCATCCTATCTATTTATCACCCATCCATCTCTATCTATCACTAATTTTGCGTTTAAACTATATGAGGTTCATGACCTTCTCCCTCTAAATATTTTAGTATGTACCATATTACCTAAGGACATAATCATAGTACAGTATCAAGGTCATGAATTTATAGTGATATATGAACTAGAAAGTTTTATTGTGGAAACAAATGTTTCCTAAACAAAAGAACCATTTTAACTTTTATATTCTACAAAATGGTCATTGGGCCATCTCCTGTTAGAGGTGAGGAATGCAGTGTGTCACTGTGGAGCTCATCAGACACTCCAAATAGTGTTCATCAGTCAGTTTCAGAAGATTTCTTTTTCCATTTGTTGCAAATTAAGCCATTCATTTCTAAATGCCTGCAGCTTCCCCAAAGTCCTAAATAAAACAGTTGTATATGCTCCCATTATAGTTCAGTAATGGACTTGGAAGAAGGAAGGTTCTGCAATTATATTTTGTCTGAAATTAATTTAAAAAAATATAAATGGCACCTTGTTTCAAATCTATTTGTTTGCTTCCATCTGCAACAGTGGCAAATGTGGTCATATTACAGACCTTTCTTTTTGGGTCCTGACTTCAAGGTAAGCCTGCTCCCTTTGAAGACAGAGGAGACATATGGATGTGGGGTAGGCCTGAGGGGTCTTGAGGAAGGTAAAGGGGCCGGCCTTGTACCCCACGCCCCTCACCATGGCTATACCAAAGACCTGGAGTCTCATGCAGCTACTTCAAACTACTTAGAGATATCATTTTAAGTCCAAGATTGAGGTAATTAAAAAAATCTATTACAGAACCATTCCACAAACACCTAATGTCCAATGTCATGTTTTGGGTAAATGATATTGAAGAATGTTCCTGTCATTAGTAAATCTGTGTGAAGATGCTGTGAGGGTGACACATGTCAGTTTCGGCTGGGATTTATGACCTTGTTTGGGGCAGGTTCTGCCTTCACACTACCCTCGTTTTTCTCACTACATCTCTCCCCAGTTGCTGTCTACAGAACATGGCCTTCCTGAGCTCGGCCACTGAGTCAGAGGGCTGTGTTGTGCTGTAATTTAACCAACATATATGATCCAGCAACCCCGCTTCTAGAAATTTATTCTACAGACAGCATTGGGCAAGTGGACAAAGATATATAGAATTCTGTAAAATAAAAATTTTTTTGACAGAGACAGAGAGAGAGTCAGAGAGAGGGACAGATAGGGACAAACAGGCAGGAAGGGAGAAAAATGAGAAGCATCAATTTTTCGTTCGTTGCGACTCCTTAGTCTCCTTAGTTTTTAATTGATTGCTTTCTTAGATGTGCCCTGACCGGGGTGGGGGGGAGTCCTACAGCAGAGCGAGAGACCCCTTGATCAAACCAGAGACCTCGGGTTCAAGCCAGCAACCTTTGGGCTCAAGCCAGCGACCATGGGGTCATGTCTATCATCCCACGTTTAAGTCAGCGACCCTGCACTCGAGCTGGTAAGCTTGTGCTCAAGCCGGATGAGCCCGAACTCAAGCCAGTGACCTTGGGTTTTGAACCTGGGTCCTCCGCGTCCCAGTTTGATGCTCTGTCCACTGTGCAACCACCTGGTCAGCTGTAAAGTTAATTTCTTGAAGTGGGGTTGCTGGATGAAAAGGCATGCCTCTATTTATGACTTTTGCTATGTCCTGCCAAATTATCTTCCAGTGGGCACGGATTTCAACCACACAAACAGTGTCTGAGGATGTAGTGTCCTATTCTTAGGACCCATCTGGTTTCTAGAAGCTTGTAGTTAAAAGTCCTGGCTGTCTGGGCTTGCACTCTGGCTGTGCAACATACTTACTTCACTTTTTAGTAGATGATGTACTGGCCTGTGGTGGCACAGTAGATAGAGGGTTGACCTGGAACACTGAGGTCACTGGTTTGAATCCCTGGGCTTGCCTGCTCAAGGCACATATGACAAGTAAATGATGTAATCTGATGAAATAGTTCCTCTTTCTTCCACAGGGAATGATAACAATACCCTCTCACAGGGCTCTCGTGGAAATACATGAGATACTGTGTGTGAAGTGTGTATGTGATGCTTGCCACTTGTTATTGCTTTTAGCTCCAGTCTGGGACCCAACAATAGCGTCTCAGCAGCCCTGTCAGGGAGCAGAGGCAGGGAGCAGAGGCAGGTCCCAGTACTGCCGGCAGCAAGACTGGGGCTGGGGTTCCAGCTTTGGTTGATGAGGGAGCTGAAATGTAAAAACACTGCCAACCCACATGACCTCCTTAATGTACTTCATGACACATGACTGATGGTTCAAAACAAAATTTTCTTACTTCTTTTTTGTAATCAATTTTTGATATAATTTATATATAATACAATTTACCTATTTCAGTATAAAATTCAATAGGTTATTTAGTGTTTTAGAGGTGTGAAATTGATCATAAATATAATCAATTTTAGAATGTCTTCAGTATTCCAGTAAGAAACTCCCATATACTTTAGCTGTCACCCAGTCCTAGGTAACCACTAATTTACGTCCTGCATCTATTTTTTGGTCCACATCTGCCCGTTCTGGACATTTCATATAAATGGAATTATATAATATGTGGTTCTTTGTGAGTGGCTTTCACTTAGCATAATGGTTTTAAGATTCACCTATGTTGTAGCATGTAGCAGTAAAGTAGCCCTCCCTTATTCTTGGGGGTTACATTCCAAGAACGTATATATACTATTTTTTTCTATAAGATATAGCTATGATAAAGTTTGAATGTATAAATTAGGCACAGTAAGAGATTAACAACTCACAATAAAATAGAACAATTATAACAATATACTATAATAAAAGTTATGTGGCCTGACCTGTGGTGGCGCAGTGGATAAAGCGTCAACCTGGAAATGCTGAGGTCACCGGTTCAAAACCCTGAGCTTGCCTGGTCAAGGCACATATGGGAGTTGATGCTTCCAGCTCCTCCCCCCACTTCTCTCTCTCTGTCTCTCCTCTCTCTCTCTCTCTGTCTCTCCCTCTCCTCTCTAAAATGAATAAATTAAAAAAAAAAAGTTATGTGAATGTGGCACTATTGAGTAAAATAAGGGTTACTTGAACATAAGCCCTGGGATATGATGACAGTGGATCTGGTAACTGAGAAGGTGGGGCGTGTCTACAGTGTGGACACGTTGGACAAAGGGATGATTCATATCCTGGGTGGGCGGAGTGAGACAGTGAGACAGTTCATGTTACTCAGAACAGTGTGCAATTTAAAACTTAGGATATATTTCTGGACTTTTCCATTTAATAGTTTTGGACCATGGTTGACTACAGGTAACTGAAACCGTGAAAAGTGGAACTGCAGATTAGGGGGCAACTCTATTTCATTTGCTGAATAATATCTTGGCATTCAAGGTATTCAAGACTAGGGAAACACTTCCAGGTGAAATGGAAAGCATAAATAAAGGCCCAGGAGCATGGGTGCTTCGGGTTTTAACCACTTTGAACAATCCATTCAGCATCTGTAAAATGGGTTGTCATAGGTCAGTGATTTTCAACCAGTGTGCTGCAAGAATATTTCAACATGCAATACCTGATTATTTAGCCAGGGGCATTGACCTTTTCCCCCTTAGACTGTCAAATAAAGAAGTGCCAACAGCCAACACAATAATAGTTGTGTGGTGAGAATGAATCAAAATTATAACTTTTATTATTTTTTTGGGTCAGATCAGCAAAAATATATATATATTTTTGGTGTGCTATAGAATTTTAGTAATTAGTTTATGTGTGTCATGAAGCTAAAAAGGTTGAAAATCACTGTTATAGATATTAGAGATAATATATAATGGAAACCTTGAAGGAAAAAATCCTACTGGCCTACCTACCCTCTTTATTCCTATATACTATCCATATTATTGGACTTTCCTGTTTGTTTTTCTTTTAATGATCTTATATTTTATTTCTTTATTTTTATTTTTGAGAGAGAGAAAGGCAGAGAGGCAGACAGGAAGGGAGACAGAGAGAGAGATGAGAAGCATCAACTCGTACTTGTGTCACCTTAGTTGTTCACTGATCGTTTCTCATATGTGCCTTGACCAGAAGGGCTCCAGTTGAGCCTGTGCCCCCTTGAACAAGCCAGCAACCTTGGGCTCAAGTCAGTGACCTTGGGCTCAAGCCAGAGACTTTGGGATCATCCTGATGATCCCGTGCTCAAGCTGGTGAGCCTATGGTTAAGCTGGCTACCTTGGGGATGTGAACCTGGGACCTTAGCATCCCAGGTCAATGCTCTATCCACTGTGCCACCACTGGTCAGGCGATGATCTCATATTTTATTTCATCAGAAAAATGAGAAAAGGGAGAGTGGGAGAGGAAGCATCTAGCAGGATGGTGTGAGGAATGGGGACTGCCTGGGGCGTGCTTAGCAGAGAACAAAATCCTGGGGTGGGGCAATGGGAAATAGTGGAATAAGGACATACACATAAAATCAGGGATATCTAATATTTTATTGTAAGTTGTCTGGTGACTGTGATGTCTGAAGCCTTCAGTAACTGCCAGAGTGACACCACCTGCAGGAACTAAAGCTGAGCTCTGCCTGCAGTGAGCCATTCCCTTTTCATCGTTGCCTCCCACTTCCAGCTGATTCTCCTTGTCATTAACTTCTTCCCCTGCCCACGCGTCCCCTCCCCCCACTCATTCACATACTGCAGACCTACTCTTACATCCCTCATGTCATCAGGAACTTCAGATCACTGTGCAGACCCAAGGTGAAAACCCACAGCTCGTACAAAATGGTGGTCCGTGGGCAAAATCCAACCCACAGCCTGCAATGGTTTGGTCTGCACAGTGCACGGTAAAAAAATAAAAAATTTGAACCAATAAATAAAAATCAGGAGATTTCACACAAAACTACAATTTAGTTTGCTTTGGAAAAAAATCAGACAATGTGCCAATATTGGGCCTTTGTTTTTGCATGGTAAAACCAGACTGGTATGTCCTACCCAGTGGCTCCCTTCGGTGTGCTTCTGGGCTACAACTCAGGGAGCTGAGGGGCCAGTCCAGGAAGAGTGACAGTAAAGACAGGTTTTTACAATTTTTGTGCCAAGGCATCATCCATCCTCTCCCACCTCCACTCCCATGGTCATTTATCCCTGCAAAGCCCCTGGGATACTCCGTGATTTCATACCATTCTAATGTTTGGGTGTTTTGTTTGTTTGTTTTTGCACTGTTGAGTATTCTGTTATGTTGTCTCCTACTCCATGCTTATATATAGTTCTCGGCCTCTACCCTTTTTCCTTTAAAAAATATTATCACAAGCTTCTTTTTCACTGGACAGGTCGCTTTAGCCTCGTCTCAAGTGTCTGCCATTGAAAACAGCAGTTTGCTTAGTTCTTACAAGCCTGGTAGAACCAAGCAGCATGTCCGTCAGGCCGGAATGCTTCTTAGCTTCCAAGCCCAGCTTACTCTGAACCACTTGACCCAGGATGTCTGCTGTCAGATCACTTGTTTCTTCATCAGCCCACAGCCAAGTTCATTGCTCAGTCTTTCCTGCACTTGATACGTTTGGTTAAACCCTTCCGTTCTCTCTGGGCTCTCTTTTGGTGCCTTATTCTGCCCACTTTAATCTTGCAGCGCTCCTCTCTCTGATCACAGACAGACTTCTGAAGGGAGCGTCTCTGTGCCGTGCGACCCTGCTCTGCTCTCTCATTTGGTCTTGGGTTTTGCTGTTTCCGCCCCAGTGTGTGTTCACTTTGGTTTTCTCTGTCTATGTGCTCTCTTAATTGCTTCTGCGGCAATATCTGTCTTATTATTGAAAGCCTTTGGCCATATTTCTTTGGAAAGCTGTCTTTATGTCATGTTCAAAAATGTTTCATTATGCTAAGATCCTTATGGAGCACAACTTCGGCTCTTCACTTCTTTATCCAGTTCCCTATGTTTTAAGAAGTTAATTTCTTTTTTTTTTTTTTTTTTTTTTTTTTTTTTTAAGTGGAGAAATTATTCATTTATTCCACCAGTAGTTTTTTTTTTTTTTTTTTCATTTTTCTGAAGCTGGAAACAGGGAGAGACAGTCAGACAGATTCCCGCATGCGCCCGACCGGGATCCACCCGGCACGCCCACCATGGGGCTACGCTCTGCCCACCAGGGGGCGATGCTCTGCCCATCCTGGGCGTCGCCATATTGCGACCAGAGCCACTCTAGCGCCTGAGGCAGAGGCCACAGAGCCATCCCCAGCGCCCGGGCCATCTTTGCTCCAATGGAGCCTTGGCTGCGGGAGGGGAAGAGAGAGACAGAGAGGAAAGCGCGGCGGAGGGGTGGAGAAGCAAATGGGCGCTTCTCCTGTGTGCCCTGGCCGGGAATCGAACCCGGGTCCTCCGCACGCTAGGCCGACGCTCTACCGCTGAGCCAACCGGCCAGGGCCTTTAAGAAGTTAATTTCAATCTCTACCATTGCATATAATAGAAATGATAAAACCTTTCATTTTACAGTTGATGACCTCTCGCATTTTTGCTTATGATGCTTTTAGTCCTCATATATTGAAATGGCTATCATCAGAAGCTAAATAAATAGTCCTCTCTCCAATCAAATGCTCCTTAAACTTTAATAATTGATAAACCCTTTAGAAACAAAAACAAAATTCTTCTGAACCTAAACTGTTTACCTAAATTATTTTACTTATAATAAGTTTCTGTTTTAATATAGATATGATTTTGTCTAATTTAGGCAGTTTCTTCACTTTAGCAAGTATAAACTTCACTGTATCACATTATTTTCAAACTAACCTGTAACTTTTGTTCACGAGGAACATTTACGTGTTGAGTCTTTCTGTTTTCTTTTCTCACAGAACTCTGATAATTTTAGTAGCAATATGGTTGACCCCAAGGGGCCCAATGGGGTTGAAACCCCCAGTGCAAACTTGCACCTGAGTTCTCGTGACACGCCCACTCATATGATAGGTATGGGGTCATCTGAAATATACCTTTGCAAACATTTAGGTTGATTTGGAAAGCCCTTGTAGAAAACATTCACATCTCCGTTCCCACATCTCACATCTGATGATAAGTACTTCACTGCAGAGGTCACGTTTCGTTTATCCACTGCTCCTGCTCCTTTTCCCAAGATGCACTTGCCATCTCCCCTAGCCTCGTGCCTTCTGCTGAACACAGGGGAGACATCTTGCACACTGTTTCTTTTTTTTTAGCTTTCATTTTTTTCTCATTTGAGAGTTCATATCTGTAAAATGTACCTTTTCTCCCAACCTGGTTCACTTCCATGATTTTTCAAACTTCCATATTGTGTCTTTTAAACAAAAACCTGAAAGTCTGAACTTGAATGGTCCTTCTCCTGTTGAGGAATTTGATTAGTCCCAAGCCGGCCCTTGCACACACAGACTTCTCTCTTCAAATTCAGGTCTATCTCTTAAGTAAAAATTACATCCAGCTCTTCTCTGTTTGGGGATTTCTGAGCTTCAGCTCCAGCTTGTGTTCTCACGGGGTAACAGAGACAACTCTAGCTTTGGGATTAAAAGATTCCCAGAGACATTTCTTCATTTGACAAGCTATAAAACCTCGGGAACCTCTTAATTTCCCTGAGATTCATTTTTCTCATCTGTAAAATGGGATAATGATAGCTACCATCTCACATGATTCTTGTGAAGATTTCATGAAATGCTGTATGCAAAATCATGTTCACAATTCTGTGTGTATTACACATTTTTAGTTGAAGCTCTGCTTGTCCCAATTTTTTGTGTTTCTCTTTCAGTCCTTCAACATTTCCTTTGAAAGCTGTCCCTTTTTTCCTTTGACTCTTCATTTTTCTTGGTTTAAGTTTCCTGTCACTTCGCTCATTTTAATGAATTAATCAATTGATCACTCATCCATTCTATCGTATTTGTATGAAAATGTTGACATCCTGACAGCTGAAGTCTAATTTGGTGGGGGCAGGGAGATTATTTGGGGGTAAGGTGACTCCCTGGAGATGTGGTTTTCTAGGAATCAAGACAACCCCAAAAATACTAATTGTTGATTTGAAATTGAATAGGTGTTAGGAGGAAGAGGAGAGGAGAAAAATGAGAAAAGGGAGAGTGGGAGGGGAAACATCTAGCAGGGTGATGTGAGGAATGGGGGCTGCCTGGGGTGGGATTAGCAGAGAACAAAATCCTGGGGTGGGGCAATGGGAAAGAGTAGAATAAGGACATACACATAAAATCAGGGATATCTAAAATTCTATTGTAAATTGTCTAGTGATTGAGATGTAAACTCTCTACTAAATCTTTGGTAATGCTTTTTACTCTTTGGGGTAGGCTTTTGGGGAAATCTTGGAAATGGCCTGAGTACTAAGCCCAGATTAGGATGGTGGGACACAGAGACAGCAATTAATGAGCAAATTTGTCGGAAATCAGAGATAACCATGACAGTATAACCCTCCTGTAGATTCACAGACATTGTGGGGAGGTCTTTGAACATCCACTAGGGGAGGATCAGGGTTTAAGTTTATTTTATTCATTCAAAGGGGACTGTGACTCCAGCTGACATGTAGACATTCATATTAAAACATAATATGGCCTGACCAGGCTGTGGCACAGTGGATACAGCATCAGACTGGAATGCAGAAGACCCAGGTTCGAAACCCTGAGGTCACCAGCTTGAGCGTGGGTTCATCTGGTTTGAGCAAAGCTCACCAGCTTGAGCCCAAGGTCACTGGCTTGAGCAAGGAGTCACTCTCTCTGATGTAGCCCCACAGTCAAGGCACATGAGAAAGCAATCAATGAACAACTAAGGTGCCACAATGAAAAATTGATGCTTCTCATCTCTCTCCCTTCCTGTCTGTCCCTATCTATCCCTCTCTCTGACTCTCGGTCTCTGTCAAAAACAAAACCAACATAATATTGGTATGTGGCACTGGCCAGTTGGCTCAGTGGTTGAGTGTAAGCCTAGGCGTGTGGATGTCCCGGGTTCAAATCCCAGCCAGGGCACACAGGAGAAGCACCCATCTACTTCTCCACCCTTCCCCCTCTCCTTTCTATCTTTCTCTTCCCCTCCCACAGCCAAGGCTCCATTGGAGCAAAGTTGACCTAGGGATGAGGATGGCTCCATAGCCTCTGCCTCAGGTGCTAGAATGGCTCTGGTTGCAATGAAGCAATGCCCGAGATGGGCAGAGTATCGCCCCTTAGTGGGCTTCCCGGTGGATCTCAGTTGGGTGCATGCAGGAGTTTATCTCTCTGCCTCCCTGCTTCTCACTTCAGAAAAATACAAAAAAATAAAAAATAAAAAAAATAAAAGAAACATAATATGTGGTCCTGGCTGGTTGGCTCTGTAGATAGAGCATTGGACTGGTGTGCAGATATCTTGGATTCGATTCCTGGTCAGGGCACACAAGAGAAGCAACCACCCACTTCTCTTTCCCTCCCCTCCTGCAACCAGTGTTTGGGTTGGTTTGAGCGTCAGCCCTGGGAGCTGAGGATAGCTCAGTTGATTTGAACATCAGTCCCAGATGGGGGTTGCCGGGTGGATCCTGGTAGGGGTACATGTGGGAGTCTGTCTATTTCCCCTCTTCTCACTGAAAACAAACAAACAAAATATGTGCCAAATTCCAGCGATATCATTCATCACACAGGAGGAACCGGATAAATGTTTGCTGAGCAAATCACTTTTAGTGTTCCTACCATTAATTTATCATCTTTTGTTCATATCTCATATCACTTTTTCTCTGAGTGACTTCAGAACTAGATATTTTTAAGTGTTCTCTATATCCCTTTTTTCAGCAAGAACTGATTTTCCTTAGTGCTTTCTTCCTGTGTCTCTTGTTTACTTCCACCAACTTCATGTTTACCTTTTTCTGTCTTTCAACTTAAAAGCCATCTCCATTTTCTTCCTTGCTTTCTCCAATTTCCCAGCAGTCATTTCTGTGGGTGTTATTGGCCCAGCTGTGTGTGTGTGTGTGTTTTGCTTTTGGTTTCTGGCTCTTGTGGCTAACATAACAATGCCAGTCTCCCTTTTATGGTGAAAAATTCTTGGATGGTTTACATAAATGCTCCTTTTGGCTCGCAACATTTATAAAACTCAGTTCACAGAGAAAGAGACATAAAGAAAGAGATAAAGAGAATGTGCACATGCAAGTGCTTATCTCTTGAAACTAACATACTGAAGTGTGTTCTATGATGTTTGGGATTTGCTCTAAAATAATCCAGACGAAGAAAGGAAAAGAGGAAGTGGGGGCTGAGCACCATACATAGAACAGGATGGACCACATTCTTTTTTTTTTTTGTATTTTTCTGAAGCTGGAAACGGGGAGAGACATGCGCCCGACCGGGATCTACCCGGCACGCCCACCAGGGGCGATGCTCTGCCCCTCCTGGGCATCGCTATGTTGCGACCAGAGTCACTCTAGCGCCTGAGGCAGAGGCCACAGAGCCATCCCCAGCACCTGGGCCATCTTTGCTTCAATGGAGCCTTAGCTGAGGAAGGGGAAGAGAGAGACAGAGAGGAAGGAGAGGGGGAGGGGTGGAGAAGCAGATGGGCGCCTCTCCTGTGTGCCCTGGCCGGGAATTGAACCCAGGACTTCTGCACACCAGGCCGACGCTCTACCACTGAGCCAACCGGCCAGGGCCTGGACCACATTCTTGAAGCTCTGTGATGCGCACTTGAAAGTTCAGTATAATATTCACTCAAGTTTTGTGTATATTTTTAAATTTCCATAAAGTTTTATTAAAATTTATTTATTAAAGGTCTGCTTGTCAGTTATTGATCTCCACAGCCAACACATTTCCTTTCGATTGTCCATGACCACTGGGTGATTACATGAGCCTCTGCTGCAGCGTGTCCCCACCACCACCACCAAATCATTTCTAAATTTTCTCTTCGTATTGATTTGTTAGCATGCCTACTTCACTGCAGCCTAAGAGCGTCTGGTGGGCAGGAGCAGTGTCTTGCTCAGCCTCGTGCCCTGGTGCCTCACAGAGTCTCTTGAACTGAAATGAAATGAGTTAAAGAAGAGGCTTTACTAGTGAGTCCATAGCCAAGCCCCTACTGACACCCCTCTCCCAGGGCGACGGCTTTTCTGGGCCTGTGAACACAATGTAGGGGTTCCAGCTGCGTGGAGACACAGCATATCCTGCAGGGCTTATTCCTCAGGGAAGAGGGAACGGCTGCTTTGGCTTTCTACATATGCGGTCATGTCACTAGCAAGTTCTCTTACTGGCCTCTTCCTTTTTCTTCTGATACATTCTCCAAGATAATTCCAATTTCCTTCCATATATGAAGTTCACACCAAACACCTTACTTTCTATAATTTGGTGATTTAAATGGCTAAACCTGTGGAGCTAATTAAGGCCAGGGTCCTCACGGCCTAGTCTTCCTTTGAGCAGCCTCTCCTCCCCTGCGACACATCTTCTACCGGTAGCAGGCGCTTTCTTCTCTTCTTACTTCCAGTTGGCTGGTCCTTAGCGGGACTGCCATCTTTGCTTCCCATTTCCCGTATCTTCCTCCCCAGTCCCTACCTGCTTCCGTCTAGCCCAGAATTTCCTATTCTAGGCTAAGCTTGTACTATCTCTTATAGTTCTACTAGAATAGTTCTGGCAGCTTTCAAAACAGTCATCCTGGTACCACCTTGCTCTCACTACTCTTTAAATGGCTTATTGCAAATCTCATTGTTTGTCTTCTTCTCAGTATATCACTGGAAAGGTTAAACTGGGGGGTCAGATGTTGTTATTTTTGTTTGACAAAGATCAGAAAAGTTAAACAGGCTGCTTAAGGTTAATAACCTAGTGAGGGTCAGAAGCAGGACCCCAGACTCCTAACCTCAGTTTGGTGGTCCAGCTAGCATTCACCGTCAGGCTTATACTTTGCTACTGTGCCCTGGGGAAGTGGTGGCCGGCTTCGAACTTCTGTGCATTTATTTGCCTTGCAACACTTACCATCTGGAATATTCCTGACAACAGCCCCCAAAGATTGAAAAGTGAGCTAAGCCAAAGTGGGGTGGTTGTTCAGGCTGTCTTATTGATTCAGGCTGGCACTGACTGAGGCTTGATAGTACCTCAAACAATTCTCTTACTCCTGAAAAAGAGCCAAACACCTCAAGGAGGAGGTGGGATGCATCATTATGACCACTGGACCTTAGCCAGGTGCCTTTGGAGTTCCAGGAATCAGAGACAGGCTTGGCACCAGGTCATACTCCAAGGGATGCCAGCCTGTAAAAATGATGCAAGAGTGCTGACCCCATCTTTGGGTAAAGAGAAGTGCTGAATGTTGGACAGTACTATCAATTAGAGGTTCAGAATGGAGGAATAGGGCCAGCTAACCTCTGTGATAAAACTATGGACCCCACCATCCCGAGGATGCCTTTGGTTATTCGCATGTATGTGAAGGGGTGTGTGTGTGTGTGTGTGTGTGTGTGTGTGTCTGTAGTTGATTGGAGTTAGAGCAGTTTTAGATATGGCAACACTTTTCCTCTCACCCCCATCTGCAATTAAAATAAATTTCTATACCCCAACCCCAATACCCTGTAGCATCATAGTCCCTTGAGTCCTAAAGTATGAACCTTCAAGGAGGCCCTGAACAAAACGCTACTGAAACTGTAGTTCAACCTCCCATCCTTGATTGCTTTGCAGGAGAGAATATATTTGTAATAAATCTTTTTTTTTTTTTCATTTTTTCTCGCTTAACCTTAAAACAAACTATATATTTATGTGTGAAACTGGAAAACGCATTTCAACTCAAATGAAAATTTAAGAATGTCAAGACAAATGCACTGAGCAGAATAACTCCTCATGTTTGTATTGGTTTTTGCAAAGCTCAGTGTACTCGTCTCCAAACTTGGCCTTCAAAAACTCACTGTGGGTGGAACAATTCAGGTTCAGCTTCAAGGGTAAGTAAGAGAGCTTGTCCAACGAGGTAGAGCGGAAGAGTCAAGTATTCTGTATTCTTCACTTATTCAACAGAATTACTTATGTAAATATCGGTGAGATCTTGCCCTGTACCAAAACGAGGCCCAAGAAATGCATTGGGTTTACAATTTCAGATGCTTTATTATCTAAAGTCCAAAAATGAGATACAAAAGCTATTTTATTTACCAAGCAAGTACACTAAACCTAAGGAAAGTTTTGGTCCTTTTTGCTAAGCTGTCAGATGTTCAAGGTGGTTTGGCAAGATGGCTGTGTTTTACGTCCCCGCTTAACATTTTCGAGGCTGTTGAATAATGTAGCTCCTTTTCATTGGAGTGACCTTCTCCAGAGCAGGTCTGGGCTTCTGATGTGCCATGTGCACTATTGCTGGAAATTTATGGCTGAGCTAAATGTGAGGAGGAAAGAAAAAAAAATAAGCATTTTGGATCTTTTTGACTATGAAGCATTAAGGTAGTAGAAAGCAGTACAGTTGGCCAGGAACATTTCACAATTTTGTTCACTTCTTTTATAATATCTTTTTTTTCATATCACTTCAAGCTCTGGGCCCATGGTGTGTTAACCTGGGTTTTCCATCATTTGTTTGTCCCTAATTTATAAAATTATAAAATATATTATATTAAAATAATATATATACAAGGTATATATGCATTTATATCTATGTTTTGAAGTGACATTTTTCAAGGTAGAAATGGTTCATTTTCTCTGCATCAGTCTTCTAATATTAGTGGTTATTTTAGCACCAGTATGTGTATATGGATCACTAATTCTATGAAGGCTATGAAAACATTTCAGGAAGTCCTGAGGAAGAAGAACCCCTGAATTGTCAAAAGGTCAGAAACAAAGAACCTCTGAAAGGAATTAGAAAGAGTTAGGGTTATTTATTAGGTTGAAATATATAAAATTGCTATATTAATATGTAAAAGGATGGTGTAATATTGGCCGTTACACATGGTTCAATCCAAACAGCCTGGTGAAGAGAAGGCTGAGGAATGACTCCCTAGCTTCAGGTACCATTAGTCCACTCCACAGAAGACACGAATGAGGAATAGAGTTAAATGGACACAGATTGAGACTATTTGACAATAAGAGAAATTTCATATGGAACCAAAAGACCTTATGGAATTTACATTAAGGATGGCTTAAAATTAAAGGATGCCCAATGCTGCAAGCACTTCAGACATAATATTTCTAGGAGGAGAATTTGGACTCAGTAACCTTTTTGGTCCATTCTAGTTCTTGGTTTTCAAGCCCATCGATACAAGCATAATGGTATCTAAGTACACTTTTTTCTTTTTTTTTAAAGATACCTTCTTTAGCAAGCAAGGATAATCGCTATTGAATTTACATGCCCTTGCCTTGACACTCAAATTAAATAGAAGGGGAGATAAACTGTTCATGACCACAAGCATTACGTTGTTTATGGTTTGTTTGGGTTCTTCTAAGCCAGAGAAAACATATGTGCCTTATAGCTCTTCTCAAATGTCCCTGAGCTCTGGGCACACAGCATCCACTTTCATGTGAAAATGACGCTAGAAAGTCCTTTTTTCGTCGTCTTAAAAAATTAAACACACTGGAAGAAAATAAACTGAAGTGTTAACAATGATTATCTCTGAGGGATAGAATTATGAGCAATTCCTAATCCTTTTCTTTATTTTGCCTATCAGTATTTTTCTTAAATTTTATTTTACAATGAGCAGGTATGAGTTATAAAATAATTAAACCCAAGGATGGTCTATGCTGGCATTCTAGCAAAAAGGAAGAAAAATCTTAAAAACATCTGAAAAGTGTGTGGGTTTTTTTTCGGGGGGGGGATCAGATCAGTTATCATTAGGCCCCATGACACGCATTTTATAGTGTGGTGAGGTCAGAGCGTTCTGCTTTGTTTTTCTTTTAACATTAGAGCCAGAAGGAGACTTAAGAGGTCATGGACTTCCGTAGTTTTCTTCCAGACTGGGTGTCTTTAGTATTCACTAAAACAGATTATTTCAGGTTAGGTCTAAATAATATTCAAGAGATTATAGGTAGGAAGAACAATTTGGTAAGTTACTTTAAGTCATTGTAAGGTAAAGGGGGAGGGTTTGAGAAAGGAAATGAACAAGTAATTATGATATAACAGAAATCTGGGCAATTAGCCAAGGTGAGGTAGAGCGAGATGACAAGTTGAGACTGAAGAGAGAAAGCCACAGCGTTGGTTGTTGTTCTTAAGGCGTGAGAACGGTGATGGGCGGAGTGGGAAAGCAAGGGGAAAGAACAGTGTGTTGGAACACACTTATTGCTTAATGTGACACACTAATTCATCCCCAGGGTTATTTCCACAGTTTAGGGCCTACAGATTTTGATCACTTAAAAAAACTGTGCTAGCCTGACCTGTGGTGGTGCAGTGGATAAAGTGTCTGGATAAAGTGTCGACCTGGAAATGTTGAGGTCGCTGGTTCGAAACCCTGGGCTTGCCTGGTCAAGGCATATATGGGAGTTGATGCTTCCAGCTCCTCCACCCTTCTCTCTCATTGTCTCTCTCTCCTCTCTCTCCCTCTCTGTCTCTCTCTCTCCCTCTCTCTCCTCTCTAAAAATGAATAAATTAAAAAAAAAAGAAACAAACAAAAAAAAAACTGCTAAAAATACACCTAACATAAAATTCACCACCTCAACCATTTTTAAGTGTATCGTTTAGTAGCATTAAATATATTTACATTGACATGCAACTGTCACTACCATCCATCTCCAGAAATTTTTTATTTTTCTTTTCCAAGTGAGAGGAGGGGAGATAGTGAGACAGACTCCCACATGCGCCCTGACTGGGATCCACCCAGCAACCTCATCTGGGGCCAATGCTCAAATCAAGGGAGCTAGCCTTAGCACCTGGGGCCAACAATTGAACCAATTGAGCCACTGGCCAGGGGAGGAGAAGTGGGAGAGAAGAAGGAGAGGGAGAGAAGGGGAGAGAAGCAGATGGTTGCTTTTTTTAAAATTAATAAATTTAATTATTTTTGTGACAGAGACAAAGAGAGAGACAGAGAGAGGGACAGATAGGGACAGAAAGACAGGAAGGGAGAGAGATGAGAAGCATCAATTCTTCATTGTGGCATCTTAGTTGTTCATTGATTGCTTTTTCATATGTGCCTTGACCAGGGGCTATAGCAGAGCGAGTGACCCCTTGCTCAAGCAAGTGACCTTGGGCTTCAAGCCAGTGGTCTTTGGGATCAAGCCAGCAACCATGGGCTCATGTTTATGATCCCATGCTCAAGCCAGCAACCCCATGCTCAAGTCAGGTGAGCCTGTGTTCCAGCCAGCAACCTCGGAGTTTTGAACCTCGGTCTTCTGCATCCCAACCCAATGCTCTATTCGCTGCACCACTGCCTGGTCAGGCTGGTCACTTCTCTTGTGTGCCCTGACTGAGAATAGAACCCAAGACATCCATACCCCAGGCTGACGCTCTATCCACTGACCCACTGGCCAGGGCCCAGACATTTTTATTATACCAAACTGAAAGTGTGCACCCCTTGAACAGTACGTCCCCATTCCTTCTTTCCCCAGCCTCTAACAACCGCCCTTTTCCACAGTGACTGCACCATTTTACATTCTCACCAGTGATACATAAGGGTTGGGCTTACATTTTAACTAAGGCATTTAACTGAGGTTCTAAAAGCTCCGTTCAGCTGCTTCCAGGAGGGGAATGCCACAGATCAGAATGAGTGGGAGACCGCCTCTGGGGCCTACTCACCGTCTGTAACTGGGTTGGAAAAGTTCAGGGGGAAAAAATCAGTGGGATTAAGAAGAAGTGGAAATTAATTCTAGCAAAGATAATAACCTTAGAGAAACTGACTGTAATTATTAAATTACAAATGTACAGTTTGGGGGGGGCAGTAACAGGGTTATGTAGAACCTCTTGTACAGGATGGGGCTTACAGTAAAAGCAGGTTTACAGTTGTGAGTAGGTAAAACAGAGTTTATTCTTCTATTATCATTTATTAATTATTGCATTATTTTCCACACAAATAACTGTGAACTTACTTTTGCCGCACCCTGGTATATATCATACAAGGTTCTCTCTCTCAGATATCCACCCCCTCAAGCAGGAACTGTCTAATGTAGAAGGGGGGTTTTGGGTACAGGGTCAAGAAAGAGTCTTGCATTAGAATTGAAACTATAAATAAACAGTCAACCCCTAAATGTCCTAATTCTGTGTTGTAGATTCTATATCAGTGTAGGTAGGAAGGTTTTATTTCCAAGTCTGAACTAGAAAGAAGTAGAAACAGCTTCGCAGAGTACAACCTACAACCAGCTGTGCTTTTAGTCTAGCATCTTAACTTTGGGGAGGCTTTCAATTTTTATCCTTCATCTTTGTAAAAAAAATAGGCTTGTAGCATAAAAGGTGTTTCTTGTGTGCTTCATTAGGGTAAGAGAATCTAAGGTAACTCCACAAGAGGAAGAATTCAAGGCCAGCTTATGTGTAAGGATTCTGTCCTGCTGGGGCTCCATCACATAAGGGCCAACATATTGAACTTGAAAAGCAGATCAATAGAAATCCCCACAATGAGAATTTACCTTCATCTTGGGTAGCTGTGACCTCAGAGTCTATAAGTTTGGTTTCAGAGAAAAAGCAAAAGAAGTATGTTAAAAGTCTTTACGGTTGGAGCTGTGAAAGAAATTCTAGATGCAGGAAAAGCAGCGGCGGGTTTTGTTTTAGAGCCTGAAGTTAGGTAGTGTTGCATCCTGGCAATGCTTCCATTCATCTTTCCAGGGTGTTAACTTCCAACTCCAATGTTGGCACTTAGATTTCCACACCCCGTTAAGTAAAGTGCTTAAAACAAAACATTCAGCTTGAGTCAATGAAATTCAAGGCTACTCCTACGGTGATGTTAATCTACAGAACAAGAGAAACCTTTTTAGATCTGCAGATGCCTTTGATGGTTGGCTCTCTCCCAGGATCCCATTTCACATCCATTGCACTCACTTTGGCACTGGTGACGCATCTGGCAACTCGAAAAGGGGCCCCAGCTTTAACTAGGCTTCCACCTTCCACTTCCCTCCACACTAAAACCCAATCCTGTTCCTAATGTTTTCACTGGATACTTTTATGTTGGAGGAGCTTCACAACTATTGCCAAATTTAACTTCTACAACCATCCAGAGAATTAATATCCTTGGCAGTATCATTCTTTCTCAATCCCTGTCTTAAAAAAAATGTGTAAGTAAATGAGCAAGCATAAATCTCAGAGGAGCTACGTGACTTCTAAAAGGTTAAACAATCTCTAAGTAGCAGGTGGAATGTGGTCTAAGACCAGGTCTCCCAGATTTTTAGCGTAGAGAGTTTTCAGGGTTACATAAGTCCCTTTCTGTCAGGAATGCCATGTCATGTGATCTGTCACTAGGTAACATGAATTCTCTTATAATTTAGGGATAGGAGAGGTGGGAAGGGCTGGCTGGAGAGGTGGGGAGGGAAGGGCAAAGGTAGTGGGGACGGAGGTCTGTGTGCAGGGAGGGGTGGTAGAAACAGTAAGAGAGGAAATTTTAGGTTGCTTCCTGCTTAGATTTGTACAGTTCCAACATTTGGGGGATTGTTTTTAAATCTCCCAAATCTTAAACCCTAGGTCGGCTTTAAAGTAAAGTATCCCGAGATAATAGCACAGGGATAGAAACTTCCTGCCATGATTGATGGTTGTTGAGATCTATGGATTGGGCTGCACTTTCACCGTCTTGGATTCTAAATTCTTAAGGTGGTATGAGATTCAGACAGAATTCTAGCTGAGGGCATGAATGAATGTTAATAAACTCAGAGGATATGACCCTTCTTTCTGCGACTGTTTTTCTTCTGGTCAATTGTACATTGTGAAGTCTATGTGACAATATATTTTATGGAGGGAATAATTATAATACAGGTGAAAATTTATCAGCAGTATAAATATCTGTATTTCTATATTTTTACATCTTTTAACTTTTTGGTATGAGGCTTAAAGTTTATACATATTTATTTTTTTTAATTAAGATTTAATTTATCTACAGTAAAATATACCCTTTTCAGTGTACAGTTCTATGGGTTTTTACAAGTACTTACAGTCTGTGACCACCACCACACTCAAAATATAGAACTGTTCCATCCCCCCCCCCAATTCCCTCTTGTCTGTTTGTGCTCAACCCGCCCCTCACCTTCAGCTCCTAAAAACCACTGATCTCAGTAGGTCTATTTGTTCAAAGGCACTGGTCTTGTTACCCTAGGCTGACTTTTATTATGAAATCCTATTACACATCAGGTTGGATCAAGGATTCAGGGAGGATTTTTCTTAGCTGTAAGGAAATATGTGGATCCCACTGATTTCCATAGTCAAGATAATCACTATGGTAATCTTGGGACTTAATTTTTTGGCCTTTAATTCTGTGCCCAGGATTCCAAATGATGCCCTGTAGGCTATCTGCCGGGAACAGTACTGAGGGCTAACCGCATCTGACTCCGTGCTGATGTTACACGTGTTACATAACTTCCTCTTACTCTCACCATATCGCTTTGACACACACAGATACTATAAATCACTTTCCCATTGACAGATGAGGAAACAGAGGCACAGAAAAAGGAAAACATCTGCCCAAGGACACACAGCTAATGAGTGACTGAGTCAGTAGAAGACCCAGACATCTGATGTCTGATGCCCACGACCTGTTTTAGCCAGTCATCTATGTAGTCTCGGCCACATTCCCTCTTCAGTAGACACTGAGCTCTAAGTGTCAAAGTTGTTCTTTTTTAAACATATAGCTGCTATGAGAAATACTTCCAACAGTACACTGTCTCAATGTTGTCTTATTTTTTCAAATACAACTTATTGTTTTTGTTATTTGAATCTTCTTTTTATCTTTGAAATAAAGAATTTATATTTTTAACTTGAAAGGAAAGAACCCCTCTGTGTCACAGACATACGCACATAGGTCTATAAAAAAATATAAACTCTTGCACCATATCTAATGTATAGCACTGTAAACCTTTATTGACCACTCTCCTTAAACATTTTATTTTGGGTTAACACATATTCTAAAGGAATGTGCCATCCAGTTTCACTTACAATGATGGCATTCTCTTGCCCTTGAGGAAGAGGCGTTCAGTGGGCAGGAGCAAGAAAGCCTGAGATGCAGGAGCGGGCAGCTGGTGTTGCCAGCAGGGCACCATCCTTCCCCACCCTTCTGGTCAAGCCAGCAAGGCAGAGTCACTTATTATCTCACCTCAAATCTATCTGTTGGGGAGAACCAAGCCCCCCCTCAAGGCTCTGTAGCTACAGTCTATAATCAAGATCTTGTCTTGCGCTATCTGCTCTGTAATCCTCAAGAACTTCAGACATGCCTTTTTATTTCACTGCCACAGAACTGATGCTACTGAGCAGGACGGAGAGCAAGCAAGCAGGCTTCTCTGTGCCTTGCACTATTCTAAGAGCTTACTGTGTATGAACTCAATTATTCCACACAACGAAACTGCAAACCGTGTTCTCCCTCTTACTTCCATTTTACAAACAAGAAACCCGAGACACAGGACGAGTGACTTGCTCAAGGTCACATGGATAGTGAGTGGAAGAGTCAGTGCCAGGTGGGGGTGCAGAGGGCTGGCCACACAGCTTCTGCTCTAAGCTTTTTCAGATCTCTAATTTTGGCAGTAACAGCAAGTCTTTCTTCTATAAAGGAAGCCCACTCCTGTCCTTTCAGTAAATGTGGCAGCAGCTGAAAGAGTGGTTCTTCATGGCCTTAAATGCAACGTGTCTGCCCCCTAGCAATAAAATAAGGACCCTCACTCAGCTCACCTATGTAACTGAAAAACAAACTTTTGAATACAAAACCAAACACTGTCTCTCTCTGCTAAGAATTTTCTTAGTTTCTGGAGCTACTTGGAAGAAATTTAAGATATAGATATAAAAATAGCAACGGTCAACCACTTTTATAAAGAGCCTTTGCTGGATAAAGGCAGTCAGTGGCCAGCTCTCCTCCAGCCCGAAACCGTGCAGCCTCCCCCGCCCACACTGGCCTCCGACCGAATCCTGACTGCCTCAGGAGAATGCAGTGCCGAGAAGAAGGTCAAATTGCTGAATTCCCAACACACTGGCTGCCTTTCTGTAGAGACGTGCCAGTGTTTCTGAGAAACGTTTGAGATGGCAAAATAAAGTTCTGCCAAGTTGGTGTCATGATTCTTGCTTTACTTTCTTTCTATCTTATGTTTGAGATGATTTATTAAATGGCACTAGGAATTTGGAAGAAACAGCTTTTTTTTTCTTTTTTTATTGACTTCATTGGGGTGACCTTGGTTAATAAAATTATATAGGTTCCAGGTGTACAATTCTATACTACATCATTCGTACACGGTATTTGTGTGTTCACCACACCAAGTCAAGTCTCCTTTCATCACCATTTATGGCCCTATATACTCCTCTACCTCCCCCAATCGGTGCCCCCAACCCCCTTCCCTCTGCTAATCACCATACTGAAACAGCTTTTTTAACCAAGACCTCTTTGTGTTCCTCAGACTGAGAGCAGACTATTCACAGGACATCAAACTGCTGAGCTGGAAAAAGCTAGTGGTCATCAGCTCGCTCAGCCTTGCAGCCTGCTGGCTGGGTACATACTGCCGGGGAGCATCCCGCGGTGCGGCCCACCCACAGCTCACCTTCTCCAGCGTGTCGTTCAGGGCGTCCTGAATCTTGGCAGCATTTACAATGGCACTGCAAAGATGAAAAGAAACTTCACATAGGACCTGAAAACTTCCCCACTGCAGAGGTGAAATGATTATGCAGGGGGCAGTCTGCTTTGCTTTTAAGGTTTCACTCTGCCTGGCTACATCTAAAAGACAACAAGTCCTGCTTCCGGGGGCCCACGTGCCTCCACGAGCTTTGTGGGCCAGCTGATTATGACTACTGCTTTTCAACTCTTCACTGAAGTACAGTATGTATGCAGAAACGTGCCCACATTATCAGTGAATATTCACAAACTTAAAACACTAGTGTACCCAGCTGCCCCTGAGGATAACCGCTACTCTAACTTAGAGTCCCATTGATTATTTTTGACAGTTTTTGAACTTCATCACATGAATCATACAGCATGTACTCTATTGCACCTGGCTTCTTTTCTGAGGCCAAATTATTTTGTCAGAGAGTTTCAATCAGGGCTGAGTCTGCAGTTCAATTTCTTAAAGGAAACTCTGCACTTGGCATATTTTCTTTTCCTGGATGGTTTGTGTTGGTTGGTACAAGTTATTAGGAAACGGACATAGATCGATGATGCCCAGAAACTTATTTTTCAGGGTGTATTTTCCAAAAGCTATTCTCCAAGAAAATGTAAGGAGAGTTGTCTGTCTGCGAAGATGAGGCACTCCCATCCGTGCGCATACTCACAGAGCAGATGTAAAGCAGGGAGGGAATTCATAGAGCTAAGGAGGCTTCTGCTCTACCACCTCACACTGCAGGGGCTCCTTCCAAGGCCCTGGGAGGGTCCTCGCCATTTCATAGTGGTAATTTTAAAATTGTTTTCCTTTAAAATGGCACCCAGGCCCTGGCCAGTTGGCTCAGCGGTAGAGCATCGGCCTGGCGTGCGGGGGACCCGGGTTTGATTCCCGGCCAGGGCACATAGGAGAAGCGCCCATTTGCTTCTCCAACCCCCTCCCCCTCCTTCCTCTCTGTCTCTCTCTTCCCCTCCCGCAGCCAAGGCTCCATTGGAGCAAAGATGGCCCGGGCGCTGGGGATGGCTCCTTGGCCTCTGCCCCAGGCGCTAGAGTGGCTCTGGTCGCGGCAGAGCGAGGCCCCGGAGGGGCAGAGCATCACCCCCTGGTGGGCGTGCCGGGTGGATCCCGGTCAGGCGCATGTGAAAGTCTGTCTGACTGTCTCTCCCCGTTTCCAGCTTCAGAAAAATACAAAAAAATAAAATAAAAAATAAAAAAATAAAATGGCACCCAAATCGTATAAGCGTTAGGTCCCGGTTACTTCTATCTCCAGTAAATAGGGAGCAAGATATAGAAAGAGCTATTCCTTCCTGATTAAGTTCTATAGCAGTGTAATTCCCATCTTTTAACCACTATTAAAAAAAAACAACTGAGGATTTGTTTTTTAAGAGCGTTCCAATCACTACTCCATTACTCCTAGGCAATTCCTCTTTTGGCACACTTCAGCTGATGTTGGAACTAATAGTATCCTTTTTCTGAAGTGCAGAGAAATATGACCGGCCCACAGGCTGCCAAACGGGTCATTTCCAAGCTATGACTGTCGATCTTGAGCCCGTGGCCCAGGCATGTTAAGTGTCACAAGGAACAGAGCTTATGCTTAAGTCAGGTTTTAGTAACAGAAGACTCTTTCAAAATTAAGCAGCCCAGAATTCAACAGCAGTCTGCTCTCATTTACTGAGTCTCTGTTCTAGGAGTGGTCCTAGATGCTGAGTCACGTGAGGAATAACGTATGACCCCCTACCCTTGAGGACTCACAGCTTTGTTCTCCTTGTGTGATGATTATTTTCTGGATTCAGGAGTAACAAAAACTTACTGCTAGTGGGGCTAATGAATATTTATTTTAATGTAGAAACGGTCCTCAAACGATTTCCTTCACAGAAACCAGAAAGAAAAAAGTGATCTAAAAATGTTACACGAAAGAAACAGAGAAAGTCCATAATCTATTTCCCTGTGAATTCTTCTGAAACTTCTGCCATTTTAACTCCTAAAGAGGTACGTTGAGCATTCTCTAATCCACTCCTTTTCAAATACTCACCAACTCATCTATGGAAACCCTCCTGAAATAGCCTCTGAAGCAGCCCTCATTACACTACTTGGAGGAGCCAGTTCTGCATGTTTCTTTCTTTTTGAACGCACTCATTTTCCTTAACTAAGGCACAGAATGCTTGGGCCATGTGCATGTCTGATCCAGCTCACAGCTTTCTGCTTAGCTTTGTGAACAGTGCAGGGTGTCAAGGTGAAGGTAGAAAGAGCAGGGAGAAACTAGCCTCGGTGTCTGTAAGCCTTCTGGCTATGCCAAATACAGTAATCATTAGTAGTTTCTAAATAGTTGAGTGATGAATTTAAAACAACAAAAACATTTATTTTTAATTCAGGAGATTTGCTTCAGCAAAAAGCATGCTATGAAAATAGGGTCGCCTCTGGACAGTATTTTAAAGGCTAATGTGAGAGTAGGATAAAGGGACAGGGGTCCGATTTGAATGCATTTAAGATTGTGTCATTTAAGTACAAGACAGCTGGGCTGCGCTCAGAGAGCGGGAGAGCGGGCGGGGTGAGCGATGCAGGCCCAGGAAGCTGCAGTCCTCCAGAAGGCAGCCGCCTTGCACTCCAGTCTACGTCACCCCTCATCTTGACCCCCACCCCACCCCACTTTGGTGGCTGCCTCTAACCCTGCTTAGAGGCTTGCATTTTGTTATTTCAACCAAAGCTTTCAAAAGCCAGATTCTGAGAATGAGTCAAAAGTCAGGGCAGTGGCGGTAACAGGCATTTAATTCAACAGAGATGCTTCTGACCCTCTGGATCCCCACCTTTATTCTCAGCCCCTGAACCTCGAAAAAAAGCCTAGTGGGCCTCCGCTTATCCTAAAATTTGGGGAGCCTATGACTTCTGGAAGAAGAGTCACTCAGAACTCTTCGAGGTGACGCAGGAGAAGAACTTAAGCAGTCCCTACCTTGTTTTCTCTAATCCTGTTTTTTTGGTGTGTCTCTCCAAGATGCTAATTTCTTGTTTTTTGGAAATTCGCATTCCTCCAGCTTTTACTGTAAACAAATAAGCGTGAAGTTATGGTTAGAACATCAAGAGAAGGCATGCTTTGTTATTCAAGGTGTGGATTTAGATTTGAAAAGAATTCTAGAATCTATTTTTTAAAGATCTAAACTTTTATCTAAAACAACACAATGAAAAAGTTACCCTAAAACGACATAAAAGAAAAAAACAATGTTTCCTGCAGATAGGGTGGGGAGGGGAAGAAGCGCTGAGGCCTGCTTGTTTATGTTCGGAGAGGGGGCACTGAGGTCAAAGAGGCAGCAGCCACATCTTCCATGTGGGGAGGTGAATAACAGCTACTCCCTTAGGCACTTCACCGAAAAACATTTTTTCTTGTTATCAAACCAATTACATTCTTCATGATAGCAACAGACAATTACAAAGTGACCCTCCTGTTTTCCCACAAGATTAAAGTTTGTGCAAGGCTTGCATTTTGCTATTTCAACCAAAGCTTTCAAAAGGCAGATTCTGAGAAGGAGCCAAAAGTCAGGGCAGTGGTGATAACAGGCATTTAATTCAACAGAGATGCTTCTGATCCCCACCTTTATTCTCAGCCCCCGAACCTTCGCCAAGCTCAGATTTTGTAATGAGTAATTAAACTGCATTAATAATCCTGCCATTCAGGAGATCAATTAGTGTTAATTAGGCTACAGATGACCTAACAGCAATCCAAGTGTTTAACAATGTCAGACGAAATCAACTTCTTGAAAAGGAACAACCCATTTCAGATCGCAAGTCAAAGCAAATACTTCTTTCTGTTCCCAGGAAATTTGCACATCTACAATCTGACAAGCTCAAATGAGCAAAAGCTAAATGAACATTGATTTGTTTGAATCTGTTAATTCTTTTTATGAGAATGTCAAATGGACAGTTTTCTAAAACTAGCCCTAACAAAGTGGAAAATAAAGAACACCAATTCTGTTTTTCCATGCCTGTGTGAATTGACTTAGTCATTGTTCTTTTAAAATTATTATTTAATATGTTGTTTTGATTTTAATACATGCATAAAGCACACAATTCGAAAAGCATGCAAAGGTCTACAGTCTCCTTCCT
Source organism: Saccopteryx leptura (assembly GCF_036850995.1). Taxonomy (NCBI): domain Eukaryota; kingdom Metazoa; phylum Chordata; class Mammalia; order Chiroptera; family Emballonuridae; genus Saccopteryx; species Saccopteryx leptura. The sequence goes on along the minus strand of NC_089509.1, from coordinate 44,111,548 downwards.
ACTATTATTTCCCAGCCTCTTGGCTCATCTCCCTCGATACTGCTAATGTCACAAGTTTCTTATGTATTCATCCACAGATATTCTGTATGTCTACCTACATAGTATTTTTTAAATAGGAGCATAAGATACACATTGTTCTGCATCTTGTTTGTTTATATTTTTCATTCAATCATATGTTTTGGAATAAGTTCTGTTTCAATACATGTGTAGAAATGTGTCTTTCTTTTAACGTCTTTAAATTTTCATGATATGAACAGTCTGTGTTTACTTAACCAATTCCCAAATGTTAAGACATTTCAGATGTTTCTAATCCATTGCTATTACAAACAATGCTGCGAAGAATATTCTTTCACATACACACACACATACACACATATATAATTTTGCACAGGTGCAAGTATATCCGTGGGATAAATTCCTACAAGTGATCTTGTTAGTTCTCGAGTATGTGCATTTGGAATGTTGTTAAATCTTGCCAAATCGGCCTTCACAGAGCTTGCACCAGTTTACAGTCTCACCAGCAACTATGGCAGCAATTGTCGCCCCCACGTCCCTTGCAACCATGACTTAGAAAACATTTGGTTTTGTCAATCAATAAGTTTTTTAAAAAAAATGGTATCTCATTGTTTTGTTTGCATTTCTTAACATTTTATTAAAGGTTGAGTTTTTTTCTGTGTTTTAGAAGCCACTTATATTTACTTTTTAAGAGCTGTTCAAATTCTTTTTCCTATTTTTTATTGATTTATAGGAGCTGCATATCTATGAGATATGTCGCAAATACAAAATATTCTACCAGTTATTGTTTTTGTTGTTTTGCCCTCAGAAATTTGCTGTTTATGTCCATCTTTAATGGATTTTGTATCAGAAAGGAATTCCCAACTCTGACGTTTCATAAACATTATTCCATATTTTCTTCTAAACTCTTAGGGTTTCATTTTGCACAACCAATCTTTGATCATATATTTAAATCCTTGACCCTTCTAGAATCTATGTCCCTCATGTGGAGGCATGATAGATTCTTTTTTTATATTATCCTAATAATATTAAAAAATCTATCTTTTATCTATTAATTTGAAATGCCATCTTTATCATATACTAAGTTCTTATATATATGTATATATGTGTATATAGGTGGATTTCATAAGTATACATATGCATATATACATGGCATATACATATAGCTATTTCTGGACTTCTGTTCCATTCATCTCTCTGTCCTTTCATATGCCATTACAATTCTTTAAATCAGGGGTCTCCAAACTTTTTACACAGGGGGCCAGTTCACTGTCCCTCAGACCATTGGAGGGCTGCCAAATACAGTGGTCCTCTCACTGACCACCAATGAAAGAGGTGCCCCTTCCAGAAGTGCAGTGGGGGCTGGATAAATGGCCTCAGGGGGCCGCATTGTGGCCCGCGGGCCATAGTTTGGGGACGCCTGCAAATGCTTGTGGTATTATAATATATTTTAATGTCTAACAGAGTTAGTCCTCCTTTGTTATATTTCCTTCCAGAATTTTACTAGCTATGCTTATTTATTTTACCATATGAACTTTAGAATCAGTTTGTTAATTTTTTATAAAAATCTTGTTAGTATTTTTAAAGATCTTGTTTTAAATTTGTAAATATTTTTTATACGCAACATTGTATCTTTATATTCATGGTAGCTCTCTGTTCAAGAACATGGTATGCTTTTCTAGTGTTTGTATCTTCTTTTGAGTCCCTCAGTAACTTGTTCACATAAATCTCACACATTTATTAGCAGATTTATTCCCTAAGCATTTTATCTTTAAGTTGTTGCTGTTGCTATTATGAGTCTAGTCTTCCATTATAACTTTAACAGATTGTTGTCCTTATATTACTATTATTGATTTTATATCTAAACCTTATTAAACTATTTCATTGCTTATAATAGTTTTAAAATATTCTTAGGTTTTCCAGGTTAACAAAAAGTATTAACATGTAAAGAATTATATTATTTTCTCCAAAAAATGTTCAATGGTGGTGATACTGGACATCTTTGTCACACATTTTTAAAAGATTGCTTTTAGTGTTTTCCTACAAAGCATAATGTGTACTTAGGAAGCTACAGATATAATAAGTATGTCTATTTTCATAAATATATTGTTTTATCATGTTAAAGAAATATCCTCTAGCACTGTTTCATTCACTTAAAAAATAACAAACAGCTTGACCAGGTGGTGGTGCAGTGGAGTGTCAAACTGGGATGCGGAGGAACCAGGTTCGAAATCCTGAGGTCACCATCTTGAGTGCGGTTTCATCTGGTTTGAGCAAGGCTCACCAGCTTGAGCCCAAGGTCACTGGCTTGAGCAAGGAGTTACTCAGTCTGTTGTAGCCCCACGGTCAAGGCACATATGAGAAATCAATCAATGAACAACTAAAGTGCTGCAAGGAAGAATTGATGCTTCTCATCTCTCTCCTTTCCTTTTTGTCTGTCTCTATTCCTCTTTGACTCTCTCTCTGTGTCTCTGTCCAAAAAAAACCCCCCAAAACAAGCACTTATGGAATTTTATCAAATACCTTTTTAGCATAGCATAAACAGATATCATATGATTTTTCTACTTATTGTGATTAATTATATTATGCTTTACTATGAAATCATTCTTGTAGTCGTGAAATAAACTCCACTTGGTCATTTTGAATTACCAACTTGTTTTTCTTTTTTTCATTGATTTTAAAAGCCTCTAACTAGAATTGTAATATTAGATGCAGACTAGGGGGAAAATGCTATTCTCCTACATGATTTCTTTAAATTCATCTATACACACACATACATACATATGAAAAAGGCAACAAAGTTATCAGCAACAGAAATGAAATTATGTGGACATAACTTCTGAACAGCCTTGGAACACAGACGTGAAATAAACCAATGATGGCTTTTTTAGGAAGGCTGTTGGAGAAGTGTGTGCCCTGGTGTGAGGAGTGGTGGGGTTCACGGCACCATTGTCCTGTTGATTGAGAGGAATCAAGTAGGAACTCTAGAGCTTGTGCCTTCAATACCCTCCTGACAGTATTTTTCACTGAACTCAGGACAAGTATTATTTATTTAATTTATTGTGTTTACATACATTCTAGTTTCTCCCTGAATGCACCCCTCCCCATATTCCCCTCAGGACAAGTATTTTTAAAATAGGGTATATTGTAATGATTTTCTTTTTAGTGCAACTTTTGTTTTCCCTGATACTATTGTTTCTGTACATTTTCTCTCATCTGGACTAATTTTATTGCCAACAATGGAAGCAAATTGTTCTTGATAAATAGACAATACCCCTCCTGACCTCTGTGACCTTGAGCAAGATACTTACACCCCTCTGAGGCTCAGTTTCTGCATTCTTTAAAAGGGAATACTACTGATTGTTCAGGTTGTTCTAGAGAATAGAGGTGACATAAGCATCTGGCACATGGTAGGTACTCAATAATTTGTAGTTATTATTACTGCTAGGTATTTTATGTTTTTCCAGAGGAGAGAATGAAGATGAAAGAATGAAGCAGTATATGTTATTCAAGTGAAGTAGATGGCCTAGTACATGAGTACGCTTTTTTGCCCCTAGTGTGTTAAACAAAAGAAGTCTACCTGCCATGAATACTTTAGGAGGATTTTGGTGAATTTGTTAGAATTTTAACTAGATAATCTTTATTATGAAGCCCTTACAATGATTCTAACTTTCCCCATCTACCTACAAAAGAAAACCTATCACTTCTCTCCCTTTGGAAAGAAGAAAGGACACTTAACAGAGAAACAAATACCAAAAGAAATGTTAACAAATGCAAACATGGGAGTCCTCCATTCTTATGAACAATAAAATAGAGATACTGGAGGAAAATTAAAAATCCTCCTAGAAAATTTCTACTTCTATCCAGGAGTCTCTGGGCTGAAAGTGAGTGATTTAGGAATGAGAGATGGGGTCCACTTAGGAAGCATAAGGGAAACAAACTTTGGACCTCCAGAGCACAGTTCTTGTATCAAACCTGTCCTGGTAGGTAATCTCGATTGGCCATCCATGTGCAGTAGAAAGAAGCAGAAGATAATATCCCCATACTATCACGGATACACTGAGATACAGGTAGATGAAAGCTCTCACTACCTTGAGGTGACTGAACCAGATGGAACTGGTTTGTGGGTGGGAGGGTCATCTTCACACTTCTCTGGGAACACTACTTATACTGGTCTCCTGGGATCTAGATAAACCGTTGTAAATAAACACTTATAACACGATACAAGTAGCTTCTTGCCCATTTTGCTTACACCAAATAGATCTGACTCATGGGATCTCTATAGAGTCTCACTGTAACTAAATTAGTTCATTTAAATTTGTGATCATTTACATAATTCCATGTTTGGGACTATATCGCCTTTTGAATCATTGTAGCAGGATGACCTAGATTTGGGTAAAGTGAAATATGAACTGACTTAACATTTTAACAGGACTTTAAATACAAGTACAGTACACAAGGTAGACTTTTGGTCCTTTCAATAAGCAAAATGAACTAGAGATAAAACGTAAAAGAGAGAGAGTCTTTTGGATAGTTTCATTAGAAAATTGAAATTCATGTGGAAAAAATGAAACTTTTGTTTTCCTATCTCTTAGTAGGATCTACTATCCAGGTGTCCCCAAACTATGGCCAGCGGTCACATGTGGTCCCCTGAGGCCATTTATCCGCCCTCCCCCCACCGTACTTCCGGACGGGGCACCTCTTCCATTGGTGGTCAGTGAGAGGAGTACTGTATGTGGCGGCCCTCCAATGGTCTGAAGGACAGTGAACTGGCCCTGTGTAAAAAGTTTGGGGACCCCTGTTACTCTGTGGGTGCTTTTGTAGTTTATAACTTTAAAAATAGACCCTTGCATTTAGATTGCTATATAATAACTTTCCAGTTAAGATTTCCCATACATTTTGCACAGTTTTTCATAGGGGGTAGTGAAGATAAAGAAAGAAAAGCCTCAGAAAAGGTAAGCTTACACCAAGGTTTGTGTAGACTCTGCATTGTGACTTAGGACGTTTATGTGAAGAATTGAAGTAAAAGGTTAGATGTTTGCAAGACACTTTCTTTGCAATTACCTTTGATATTTCAACAAATTTAAGCTGCTAATCAAGACCTAAAAGACCCTCATCAGCAGAAGGCTGGGGGCAAGGAGAAAGAGCTTCAGAGCAGTTGGCACGGAGTCCACTTTATTTCCAAATCTCAGACCCACTGCCCTTCAGTTGTGTAACTTTGGGTAAATCCCTCAACCTTGCTGACTGTTTTCTCCTCTGTGAACCAGGGCTGACGGGACATCGTCAGTCTGCAGGGCTGCTGCCATGTCTGGAAGGCCCTGTGCCGTGCCGGGAGCACAGAGTGCTGGCTGCAGGCAGCTGCTCCTGCGATCGTCAAGCCCCTGTCCCCATGACGCTTGGGGTCGTGGTCTCACAACCTCTCTCTCGAATCTCACAGACCAAGCATGTAAGTGGACTTGAGCAGGCCGAAGTTAAGAGAATTAAGACTTTGCCTTTATTTTATTTTTTAATGATGCTGGCTCTTCTGCCGCTATGGTTTACCCCCAATTTCTACGTTAGTTTCACACTTGGGGATATACTCCCCAAACTTTGTTCTCTCTTTCTTGAGTCAGAAAACTAATTCTCCCTGGAGATTCAGAGGCGGTTCCTCTGATGGTTCCGATTCGTTTGACTTAAACCAAATTAAAAAGTGCAGGGAATATAGAGAAAAACTCATGAACGCCTGCTCTTTCTAGTTCATTATGTATGTCCTTGGCTCCCTCGATCACCGTCTACTCACCATCTTTTGCTGTTCATGTGATGGGGTTCTTATAAAGTGAAGAGTGAGGCAAATCGAAAAAGCAGAAAATCCAAAGCTAAGCTTACTAGAGCCCTGGCCAGCTCGTGTTTAATGTAGTTTTGTTTCACAGCATAAATTTATAACCAGAGCTAACAGAGGTGCAATATATTAATATAGATGAAAGAAAAGCCACTAAGCCCTCGCCATGGAGGTGGGAAAGCTTTCCAGCTGGCTGGCTTTTGAGGGGTTTCATTTTTAACTATGATGGGGCGGGCACGTGTGTGTTTTCCATTGCCATTTCCTTCTGTTCTGCCTACTGCAGTAGTGCCTGATGCGGCAGCCCTCACACATCCAGATGCCTTGAAATTGGGGAGGACCATTTCTTTGGACAGCTCTGTGTTTTATGAGTCCTGCATTTTATGGGGGATTAACATTAATGTGCTCGGTACCTTAGTTAAGTTATTGCCTTTCATCATCATAACAACCTTATACTATCAATGTTAGTTTTCACCCCCTGTTTTAGAGATGAGAAAGTGGATGCTCAGAGGTGTGGAATGAAAGCGGGTTTAAACCCCCATCTGTCTGACCCCAAAGGCCAGGTCAAATCCTTCCCATCACCCCATGTCTGCTTCCCACTTTTGAATCTATATATGGCTTATTAAAATTAAAAAAAATCAGGTGAAGATTTAATGGAATTCTGTTGACGAATTATTGTGGTCCCATAAATAAAATTTTGTGCCATGGCAAACTGGTTCAGACTTAAAATAGGTAGCAAGTCAAGATGAAGGATGAGGCCTCTTTGTTCCCTTGCTCTCAGTGGGTGGGGGTGCAGAAGTCTGCTTTCCTCTCCAGTCTAATTATCCCAGACCTCTTATCTGTAGTGTCACAGTTCATAATAATTAATCGTCATGCCAGAGGCATTGTGACATGCTTGATGAATTCATGGTGTGCTATGAACACAGAGTAATTAGCAATCATTAGGGGTGGGGACAGAAAGTTCTTGGTGGCTTCATTCAAGCATTCATTTGGTTAAGTTTATCTCTGCATTCTTTATGCATAAATGTAATTTAGTAAATCAGGTTTTAGCTTAAATGTTTTATGAAGGATTGGGGTAGAAGTGTAGGAAGAGAATGCTGTTCTTTTTTTCTTTTTTCTTTATCTGTGTCATGGCTCCTCTTCTAATAATTTGCAGGTATAGTTCCTGACCATTAGGTAGCACCATTAACTTTAAATACAGATAATGGTAAATATTGCTAAATCCAATTATAAATATAAAATGCCAGGAATCTGCCACAGGAGAGCAGGGCATGGAGCCCAGAACTGGAAACTCAAAATTAGTAGTAAAAAATCTGACTCTTTCCAGCTAGTCTACTCACTAGAAAACCACTGTACCTGTGTCAGCTTTTCAAGCTTTGTGAAGGTTATATCTGCCATCATTCTCTGCAGCAAAGATGACTGAAATAACCTTGGCTAAGAGGTGCCAAATAATGATACCAATAAATAAATTTTGTAAATGGAAAAAGGCAAGAACAAAGTGGTCAAGCTTTTGAGATCTCTCTTAAAGGAAAAAAGAAAGCAAGCAGTTGTAAGAACAAAAAGTTGGCTAAAAATAGGCCTACATGCCTCACTCAATCTATATGAACATATGGTTAAGTACAATAAAGCTAATTTCCATATTCCAGAGAGTTGATATAAATAGCACCCATTTAAAACAGAGAGAGAGAGAGAGAGAGAGAGAGAGAGAGAACTTGGATGCTTTTCAAAACACCTTGATAGCTCTTGTTTCCAGTTAGCCCTCTCCAGTATTTGGGTCCTGATTAAAAAGTGCTCTGCAGTTTGTTGACAGGAAACTACATCACTGATAAACACCGCCCGCCCCAAAGCCTGCGGAGCAAGAGAGAATGATGGCTGCTGTCCTTGGTGTGGTTGGTTCGCCAGGCTATGAAATCAGGTGATGTGCAGGTGTCTTGGAGAGACTGAGTCTTAGAGCTGGAACCCTTAGGGAGGAAGGATTCTGTGGTAGTAAGTCACCTTGCGGGTGTAGATGCGTCACTCCCAACCTGCACCCAGGGAGGAAAGGACCAACCTTCTTACCTGTCTCGGTCCACAAGCATCCAATCCCTGTACCCCCATATATAATTAGGATTTAGTTCGACTGGGGCCTGACAAATCCCCAGGAGGTTTTAGACACAAGCCTGGAAAGATCAAAGACATAGGAGGAAACCACCCACCAAGTGTGAAAGTAAAGTAACAATGGGAGGGTGCGAATCTCTGCTGGGGGCGGGGGCGCCTCTGTCGAAGGCACAGGGGAAGGAGCAGCAGCAGCAATGAGGCCCTGCTAGCTCCAGGACAGAGGGCAGGTGGGCAGCCTACCTGCGGGAGGGTGCCCCCCTTTCAGCGGGAAGGGCAGGACTTGCACTTCATTTGCCATAGCGCGTGCCAGTGCCAGTGCCAGTGCCGGTGCTCTGGAGGCCGAGTGCCAGCTGTGGCTGCCCCACTGCACCCTGGCTTTATACAGGCTGGGGGCGGGGCCCCTTAAGGGCATTGCTGAGCAGCAACAGGGCTTGTCACGTAGCTCTCTGGAACCTGTATCTCCTTGGCAAGTTTCCTCTTAGAAGAAAACTTCCAAGAAGTTTCTGAGAAGGCAGGGGAGGTCGATGGCTAAGGGAACTCTGATTTCTTTCACAAAAGGAAGGGGAGAGGATAACGTTCAGTGGAAAATTTTTTCTTCCAACTGTCCATCCATTGAGTATAGATGGTGAACCTACAATATGACAGGCTCTTTGTCACATGCAAGCATGAAAGGAGGGAAAGGCTCTTTGCTTCAAGACATCTGTAGTCTTTTTTAAAGAGACAATTATAAAACAAAGTGCTATGCTTTTGTCCCGTATTTTTGCAGTTGTAAGCATTCCTACTGAGAAAATAATTGGAGATGGAAACAAAGATTTCTGCACAAGGATGGTAATTATATATATATATATATTTGTATTCATTGGAATTAACATAAACATCCCCAAATAGATAACTTAAATAAAATATAGCCATGAGAGTCCTAGGTACACATTTACAAATCATGACTTAAAATAACATTTAGTGATGTGAAAAATATAAGAGTGAAAAGCAGGCTAGAAACCAAGAGATGGCAATTTTGTTTAAAAAAAAGTAAGTACAAATTTATGCTTAAACATTATTGGCTGATCAACATTTAACATATTAAAGGTACTTATGAATATCTCTTTGTTCTTCAATACAACTAAAAACTTCTGCTCCTCAAAACACATTGTTACAAAAATGAAGACCAGCTACAAACTGGGAGAAAATATTTATAGAACACGTTTCTAATCAATACTAGCATCTATACCAGGCGTCCCCAAACTATGGCCCGCGGACCGCAATGCGGCCCCCTGAGGCCATTTATCCAGCCCCCACTGCACTTCTGGAAGGGGCACCTCTTTCATTGGTGGTCAGTGAGAGGACCACTGTATTTGGCAGCCCTCCAATGGTCTGAGGGACAGTGAACTGGACCCCTGTGTAAAAAGCTTGGAGACCCCTGATCTATACTGTAAAGAATTCTTACAACTCAATAACATCCCAATTAAAAAATAAGGAAAATATTTTTAAAAACTCTACAAAGTAGAAATATGGACAATAAATAAGCATATAAAAAGATGTTCTGCATTATTAACCAATTGGAAAATGCAAATTAAAAACAAACTGAAATACACTGCATGTGTATTGAATGGCTCAACCAAAAAATAATTAATAATAAATAATAATAAAATAAGGAAACTACAACAGCAGAGCAACTGGAAATCCCATCATGGCTGGTGGGAATGTAAATAGGTAAAGCTACTTTAGAAGTCAGTTTGTCAGTTTCTTATAAAATTAAACACTTACTACAGAACTAATAATCCAATCCCTAGGAATTTTCCCAAGAGAAATGAAAACATATGCAAACAGAAAAACCTGTGTACACGTGGTTATAACAGGTTTATCCATAATTGCCAAGAGTTAGAAACAACCCAAAAGAGCTGTAGAATGAATAAACAGATTGTGGTACATCCATACAATAGGAGTTATCAGCAATAAAAAGAAATGAACAGGTACACGCAACAATATGAGTGAATCTCAAAAGCTATGCTATAAAAAGAGACTGAAAAAGCTATCTTCTGTATAACTCCATTATATGGCATTCTTTGAAAGACAAAACTACAGAAATTTGTGGTACATCCATACAATAGGAGTTATCAGTAATAAAAAGAAATGAACAGGTACACGCAACAATATGAGTGAATCTCAAAAGCTATGCTATAAAAAGAGACTGAAAAAGCTATCTTCTGTATAACTCCATTATATGGCATTCTTTGAAAGACAAAACTACAGAAATAGATATCAGCTCTGTGACAGCCAAAGTAGGGGGTGGGGACAGTGGTTTAACCACAAAGAAGCACGAGGGGACTTTTGGTGGGTGATAGAAATGTTCTATATCTTGATTGTGGTGGTGATTACATTCATCATGCAGCATTAAAAAAAACAGTGAATTTTACTATAGCAAATTATACCTCAGTATACATCTCATGTTATATCTCACTATACAATAAAAATATCTATTTGTTAAATAAGTGGATGAAAATACTCTAAAATATTAAGGGCGGCCATCAATAGATGGGAGTATTACTTGTTGATTTTTATTATATTTTCTCAGGTTTTTTGTATTACTTTTTAAATCAGTAGAACCAATAAGACACTAAAGGCAAAGGCTACAGAAGAAAAACATAAACAAATGGGACATCAAACTAAAAAGCGGCCCTGGCTGGGTGGCTCAGTGGTAGAGCGCACAGCGTGTGGAAGTCCTGGGTTTGATTCCTCATCAGGGCACACAGGAGAAGTGCTCATCTGCTTCTCCACCCTTTCCCTTCTTGCTTCTTTCTCTCTCTTTCTTCTCTTCCCCTCCTGCAGCCATGACTTGATTAGACTCATGCACTAAAAAATGGCTCCAGTTCAATGGAGCAAGGGCCCCAGATGGGCAGAGCATTGCCCCCTAGTGCAGAGATGGATTAAGGTCAGTTGAGGCCCTGGGAACAGAAAAAAATATTGGGCCCCTTACATTAGAAAAAAGTGTAAAGTTGGGGTTTTGCGGGGCCCTTCAGAAGTCAGGGCCCAGGGTGCGCGCCTGGTGTGCCACTGTTAAATGTGCCTCTGCCTAGTGGGCTTGCCAGGTGGATCCTGCTCCGGGCACATGTAGGAGTCTGTCTCTGTATCCCCTTCTTTCACTAAAATAAAAAAAAAAAAACAACACACACAAAAAACAAACCAAAACAAAAAAACTAAAAAGTATCTACACAGTAAAGGAAACTTAACAAAATGAAAAGGCAACCTATTGAATGGGAGAACATATTTGTAAGTCATGTATCTGATAAAGAATATTCAAAATACTATATAGAGAACTCATATAACTCAAGAGCCAAAAACTGGTTTAAAAAATGGGGAGGGGGCCTTGGCTGGGTGGCTTGGGGGATAAAGCATCATTCCAGCACACCAATGTCCAACGGGTTAGATTCCCGGTCAGGGCAAGTATGAGGAGCAATTAATGAGTGCACAACTAACTGGAACAACTAAGTGGAACGGGTTATTCTCTTCCCCTTTCTCTCTCTCTCCCTTTCTCTCTCTCTTTCTCTTTCTCAAAAGTCAATGGAAAAATTTTTTTTAAAATGGGCAGGACTCTGAATAGATATTTTTCCAAACAAGACATACAGATGATTAACAGGTGCATGCATGCATGAAAAGATGCTCAATATCACTAGTAATCAGGAAATGCAAATCAAAACTACAATGAGATAACACCTAACACCTGTTAGAATGGTTACTACCAAAAATACAGGAAATAACAAATGTTGGAGAGGATATAGAGAAAGGTAAACCCTTGTGCATTGTTGGCTGGAATGTAAATTGATACAGCCACTATGATAAAACAATAGAAAGGTACCTCAAAAAATTAACAAAATAGAATTACCATATGATCTAGCAACTCCACTTTTGGGTATTTATCCAAAGGAAATAAAAACACTAATGGGAAAAGATATATATACTCTATGTTCATGGCAGCATTACTTACAATAGCCTTGATATGAAAGCAACCTAAGCGTCCATTAATGGATGAATGGGTAAGGAAAGTGAGGCAGATATATGCAATGGAATATTAGTTATTCGGAAAAGAGAAAGAAATTATGCCATTTATGACATAGATGGACCTAGAGGACATTGTGCTAAGTGAAGTAAGTCACACAGAGAAAGACAAATACCTTAAATCTCATTTACATGTGGAATGCATAAAAAACTCATACAGAGAACAGAAGGTGGGTGCTAGAGGCAGGGAGTGGGAGTGGGCTAAATGGGTGAAGTTGGTTAAAACTGTACAAACTGCTATTTGTAAAATAAATAATGTAATATATACAGCATGGTGACTATCATTAACAATACTGTATTGTATATTTAAAAGTTGCTAAAAGAGTAGATCTTAAAAGTTCTTCATCACAAGGAAAAGTTTAAATTATGTATGGTGATAGATATTACCTAGACTTATTGTGGTGATCATTTCACAAATGTATACAAATATGAAATCATTATATTGTACACCTGAAACTAATACGATGTTATACGTTATTTATATCTCAGTTTTAAAAATGTTTTTTGGAGGAAAGTATGCTAAAATGTTGTGACCAAGATCGGTAGATGCTATGGGAGCAGAGAAGGAAGCATTTGTATCATCTGGGAAATATTTTGTGCGTGGCCTTGTCTTGCAGAGCCCTGGACTAGGAGCTGGGGCTCGGAGGTGACAAAACCTCATTCCTGCTTTCAGCAAATCTCTCATTCTCACAGGGCATGTAGAGGATGACATGAGAAGGCAGAGGGTTCCTCCTATGATCAACAAGGTTCTTAATAATGGTGTGCAACAGAAATTGCACATGGTGTGATGACGAAATGTTCTGTATCTGCTCTGACCAATACAGCAGCCACAAGCCACATGTGATTTGAGCACTTGCAAATGTGGCTGGTGCAAATGAAGAACTAAATTTTTTTTTTCATTTTTCCGAAGCTGGAAATGGGGAGGCAGTCAGACAGATTCCTGCATGCGCCCGACCAGAATCCACCTGGCATGCTGCCCCTCTGGGGCGTCGCTCTGTCGCATCCAGAGCCACTCCAGTGCCTGAGGCAGAGGCCACAGAGCTATCCCCAGCGCCCGGGCCATCTCTGCTCCAATGGAGCCTCAGCTGTGGGAAGGGAAGAGAGAGACAGAGAGGAAGGAGAGGGGGAGGGGTGGAGAAGCATATGGGCGCCTCTCCTGTGTGCCCTGGCTGGGAATCGAACCTGAGACTCCCGCACGCCAGGCCGACGCTCTACCGCTGAGCCAACCAGCCAGGGCCAAGAACTAAATTTTTAATGATAATTAACTTAAATAGAATAGCTACATGTGGGTTGTGGCTACTGTATTGGACAGCACGTGTCTGTAGCATAAAACCTAGATGCATGATTGTTTGTTGCCCAGATCTCGTAGATTCCCCTCTCTATCTGCCTAGTGCAGAAAGCAGGGAGGACATCAAAGGGCAACCAACCCTTGTGTGAAATATGAGGGTCCCAATAATTAGAATCTACAGGGCACCCCCTCTCTACTCGACTCCTACCAACCCTACTTATTTAATTGACATGAGCTTCACAGACTAATACATACTTTCTGCTTTTCTATTTACCCAAAAATGAAAAGTATCTACAGATTAATAACAGTACATAAGAAGAGTAAATAGGGATAAAATAAAAGCGTGGCATAACTTACAAAAAGACAAACAACCTGTTTAACTGCAGAAATGTGAGAAGAGAGAGGAAAAGGGAAAAGAAAGCCAATGTGTTTTTTCTTCTGGTGGACTCTTCCCCGCTCGGCCACCATCTCTGCCTCCACAGGAATAGGAGGTCCTGTCTGGATCCTGACTCCTTTGGTGCGTGTGCACCACCACAAAGCAGCCACTCGGGGTGGCGGGGTCTTCCACTGCCCTATTTTGTGTGAGTCATTAAAAGCCCAGGCCTGCTGTGCACCCTGTGAAGTGAGTAGAGCCTGGATTATTTAGAGGATGTACTATAGACTTCATCAGGATGAAAGTCTCAACCAAGGAAGGCAACATGTTATTACTCTTCAAATAGGCTTATAAACCTCATTTTAAGAGAGTCATTTGTCTAGTTAACTGCAGTGGGAGAGTAGTTCATGCTAAGACCAAAGTATCTGGAATTGTGCTGAGTAATGCTAAAAGCCTAGTAAAATGGCTTCTCACGACATTGGGGTTGCCAGATAGCTTTTTGTCTTTTAAATGAAAGGACAATATAACATGAAAGACGTTAATAATATTTCAAAATTATGCAACACTTTCATCACAGTACTTTCTTCTTTTAGTTTGTGTGTGGGGAGCCATTATTACCTTCTTCATGCACTTACAGTTTTGCAGTGCATATATTATTTTTATATATATTTTTCTTAACATTAGTTACATACTGCATATAATGCCCAGTTCTGAATGTAAGAGAAATCTGGGTTAGATCGACAAGAAAGCTAACCAGGAGGATAATGACTTTCATGTGATGGGGTGGTTTAGAGGGGAGTTCCCTTCAAGGGGCCCTGCGCTGTTTTGTAAGACATCTCGGGCTCCCAGAGCCTGCCTGGCTTCATCAGCTTCCTTTGTCTGTTTATAAGACGTGGCGGGCTTTCCTTCCCCCACTCTACTCACAACACCAGAATTTTCTTTTCCTCCAGGGACATCTGAAATTCCTGGTATTTTTTTTTTTTTTTTTTTTTTTTTATAGAGCCAGTATCCTCCCCATCAACTCCCTTGTGTGCCTTGACCAGGCAAGCCCAGGGTTTCGAACCGGCGACCTCAGCATTTCCAGGTCGACGCTTTATCCACTGCGCCACCACAGGTCAGGCCTCCTGGTATTCTTTAGCAGCAAACTTGTGCTGTCTTCTCTTTCTTTGTTGGACCCAAAACAAAAGACCCAATATTAATTCAGACATGTATGTAGAGATCTTTCCTCTGAGTATCACACAGACAAACACCTTTGCAGATGGGGGATTTCCCCAGAAACAAAACAAGTCTGGATTCTGTGTGCAGAAGGTATACAGGCATAATTTCGAAGCTAGTCAATCTTGAAAAAAAATGTAAGCAGTGAAGAATACATTTTCTCTTGCCTTGGGCCTGGAAGTTTCAGTAGTGGGTGTTAGAGCAAAGAGGCAAATTGTCTTCATTAGAAGATAATAGTAGTCACTTGTTTATAAAGTACACTTGAGAAGATCAGTGAAAATACTAAGTTCTGCAATTCCCTATCTTCCCTACCACCGACAAAGTAAACACTTATTTCCTCTATTTTACAGGTGGGGAAAGGCCATAACAAGAGCTAAAGAGAGGGAAATGAGCTTTAAACATCATAAAATGGCAGAGAAATGATTGGAAGCTGCTATTGATTCATTGTTCAACCAGTCTTTAGCATCTGAGAAGTCATGCTGGAAATCTGTATAATACACCAATAAGAAAATAGCATTCTCTCTAAGCAGCAGACATTAAAAATAAGTTATATGTCACAGGGATGCTTGCCCCTTCCATGTGCTAGAAACTTTCAGGTACCAGAGATTCTGAAAGGAGTTCCCACGGTAGCCAGACTGAGCCATGAGAGATGTCTTGAAGGGTTGCCAGCCACTGGCCTTTTATGGACCCATGTTTGACTCTATTTCCTTGGTTGATGGCTTCCCTCCCTTACTGCCCAAGGTCCATCCGTCCTTTCTTTTCTTTCTTTTCTTTTCTTTTTTCTTTCTTTCTTTCTTTCTTTCTTTCTTTCTTTCTTTCTTTCTTTCTTTCTTTCTTTCTTTCTTTCTTTCTTTCTCTTTCTTTCTTTCTTTCTTTTTTTTCAGAGACAGAGAGAGAATCAGAGAAAGAGATAGGGACAGATAGACAGGAACAGAGAGATGAGAAGTATCATTAGTTTTTCGTTGCACTTTGTGACACCTTAGTTGTTCATTGATTTTCTTCTCATATGTGCCTTGACCCTAGGCCTTCAGCAGACCGAGTAACCTCTTGCTTGAGCCAGCAACCTTGGGTCCAAGCTGGTGAGCTTTTGCTCAAACCAGATGAGCCTGTGCTCAAGCTGGCGACCTTGGGGTCTCGACCCTGGGTCCTCGGCATCCCAGTCTGACGCTCTATCCACTGCGCCACCGCCTGGTCAGGCCTCCTGCCTTTCTTAATAAAGGAAAAACAAGAAGGGACAATTTATAGTGGACAATTTTGCTATAATTTATTTTCTTTATTCTGTATCGGTTTATTTTAGTGCTTGTTTTTTCTTTCAATTGTATTCAGTGTTTTCTCTGTTGTTTCCCATTATATCTACATTCTCTAGGTAGGGCGTGGGACATGGGGGTGAAACTTTATGGAAAAAATGTTCACTTGGTCCTTGGGTTTAAAGGACTGACATATTTGCATATGGGGGCTTCTTCTCTGTCACACAGGGTAGGAGGGTGGATTTCCTGGCCTGGGGATTCCTTTAGATGATCCTGGGCCCCTGTAGTCATGATGTGATAGCCCCTTTTCCATCTGTAAGTTCCATCCCACTGCTGGGAAAATTCTCCCATTTAGGTACCAGGTATCCCTTTATTGACTATGTCATATTTTAAGACTCCTAAAAATTAACAATCTAATTTTAACATCTCTGAAGATTTTTACATTTTTGTTTATTGAACGGATAATACATTCATATAATTCAAAAGACACAAAAGGAGACATTAACAAAAGAAATTAAAGAAGTCATAAGTAAATGGCAAGATATATCATGTTCATGGATTAGAAGAATTAGTAATTTCAAAAAGCACCCAAAGCAATCTACAGATTCAGTGAAATCCCTATCAAAATTCCAATGGCACATTTTTACACACAAATAGAACAAATCATCTTAAAATTTATATGAAATCACAGAAGACTTCAAATAAGCAAAAACAATCTTGATAAAGAAAAACAAAGCTAGTGGCATTATGCTTTGAATTTCAAACTATATTACAAAGCCATAGTAATCAAAAAAGTATGTATGGGCATAAAAACAGATACACTGATCAATGGAACAGAATTGAGAGCCCAGGAATAAACCCCCACATATACAGTTTATTAATTTATGAACAAGGAGCCAAGAACATACAAGGGGGAGAGGACAGTCTGTTCAACAAACGGCATGGGGAAGACTGAACAGCCACATGCAAAGGAACAGAATTGGACCATTATCTTACACCATACCCCAAAATTAACTCAAAATAAATGAAAGATTTGAATGTAAGACCTGAACTTATAAAAATCTTAGAATAAAACATACATGGTAAGCTCCTTGTCATTAGTCTTAGCAAATTTTTTGGATCTAACATCATAAGCAAAGGCAACAAAAGCAAAAAACAAAACAAAACAAAACCCCAAATGGGACTACATCAAATTAAAGGGCTTTTTTTACAGCAAAAGAAACCATCAACAAAATTAAAAAGCAACCTACCAAATGGGACAAAATATTTGCAAATCATATGTCTGATGGGTGGTTAATATCCAAAAATATATAAATAACTCATAGAAATAAAAAACAAAAACAATTTGATTTAAAACTGGGCAGAAGATATGAATAGATATTTTTCCAAAGCAGACAAACAGCTGGTCAATATGTACATGAAAAGATATTCAACATTACTAATCATCAGGGAAATGCAAATCAAAACTACAATGAGATAGTAGATTGGTTATTATCAAAAAGACAAGAAGTAACAAGTGTTAGAGGGATGTAGAGAAAAGGGAACCCTTGTGCACTGCTGGGAGGAATGTAAATTGGTGCAACCACTATGGAAAACAGTACTGTGGTTTCTAAAAAATAGAACTACTAGATGATCCAGCAATTCTACTTCTGGGTATTTATCAGAAGAAAACAAAAACACTAATTGGAATAAATATATGCATCCCCACATTCATTGCAGTGCTATTTACAATAGTCAAGACATGGAAACAACGTAAGTGTTAATTAGTGAATGAAAAGATCAAGAAAATGTCACACACACACACAATGTAAAGTTATTCAATAGCCACAAAAAAAGAATGAAATCTTGCCATTTGTGACAGCAGGGATGGATTTTGAGGGTATTATGCTCAGTGAAATAAGTCAGACAGAGAAAGACAAATACCATATGATCTCATTTATATTTGAAATCTAAAAAAAAACCCAAACCCAATCTCATAGATACAGAGAACAGACAGGTGGTTACCAGAGCTGGGGTTGAGTGAAGGTAGACAAAATGGGTGAAGGGGGTAGGAGGTACAAACTTTGGTAATAAAATAAATGCCGTGAGGATGTAATATACAGTATGGTGACTCTAGTTAATAATACTGTACTGCAAATTTGAAAGTTGGGAAGAGAGTAGATCTTAAACAATCTTATCACAAGAGAAAATTTTTTGTAAGTATGTATGTAATAGATGATAACTAAACTTACTGTAGTGATCATTTTTCAACTTATATAAATATTATGTCATACACCTGAAACTAATATAATGTATGCCAGTTATACCTTCCTTAATTTAAAAAGAACCAAGACAAAATGGTATATAGTGAATCTATATGCCTTTCCCTCCCTGATCACCTTCCCCTCTCACCCCCCCTTCCCAACTTCCAGGTCCCTTCTCTCAGACAGCCAAGAATATTAGTTTCCTAAAGTATTTTATATATTTAGAAGAAATTCACACATATACATTCTTATCCTTTTTATACAACCTATGGTAATATATATTTATATTATTGTGTACCTAATGTTTCTTACAGCATATCTTAAAGATAGTTTCCAGTTAGATATAAAAGTTTTGCTATTATTTAGTCTTCCATTTTATAGATGGGTCAGAATTTATTTTACCAGTGCCTTATGGTGAAGATTTACACTGTTTTTAAGCATTGACTATTTCAAATAATTTTGTAGTGAATAATGATGTAGTGAATAGATGCAACTTTGTCTGTATGTGCCAGTTTCTCTATAAGATAGACTTCTAGAAGTAGATTACTGTGTCATAAGATATGGGCATTGGTAATACTGATATTGCCAAACTGTCCTTCATAAAAGTTGGAGAGCAATTCCCACCAGAAATAAATTGTAGTCTTTCCCCCCTATATGACAACTTCTGATTTTTGTCAAGCTGATAGGTAAAAAATAGCATTTCATTAAAAAAAAATTTTTTAGATTTTATTTACTCATTTTTAGAGAGATAGGAGAAAGAGAGAGAGAGAGAGAGAGAGAGAGAGAGAGAGGAGAGAATGGGGGGAGAAGCAGGAAGCATCAACTCCCATATGTGCTTTGACCAGGCAAGCCCAGGGTTTCAAACCAGCAACTTCAGTGTTCCATGTCGACACTTCATCCACTGTGCCACCACAGATCAAGCTAATTTAATTTAATTTTATTTTATTTTATTTTTCCAGGCTAATTTTATTTTTAATCTGTATTTCTCTTAGTATAAGTGAGGTTGAGCAAAAAGCTTAAGACTCATTTGAATAGTCCTTATAAATTATTTATTCATAAGTTATGTTGGTTTTTCTATTGGTTTATCAGTATTTTGGTCATTTTTGTTATTGCTTTTAAGAAGCTTTTTATATATTGTTATCTGCACAATAAAGAACATGTTGATGATTTTATGTAAATTAGAAAATACATAAAAATTATTTTAAAAAATTTTTATTGATTGATTTTTAGATAGAGGAGAGAGAGAGAGAGAGAGAGAAGAGGGGGAGAAATATGAAACATCAACTCACAGAGGTTGCTCTCCATATGTGTCTTGACTAGGCAAGCCCAGGGTTTTGAACCAACGACTGTAGCATTCCAGGTTGACGCTTTATCTGCTGTGCCACCACAGGTCAGGCTGGAAATTATTGATGTATATGTCAAAAGTCTCCTAGAGAGGAAAATTTTTATTTTTAATGTTATTATTCATTAAACAAAAACTTATTATTGACATTTTTAAACATACAGAAGTAGAGAAAATAGTATGACATGCGGCCATGCACCCATTATCCAACTTCAGAAATTGTCAACATGTGGCCAGTCTTATTTAATCTATAGTTGTCTCCTGCTGCCCCCATGCCTCACACAAATTTACCCCTCCCCCTTGTACTACTTAGATGCAAGAATCTGTGGTATTATATTATCTCACCATAATGATTGCTGTTGTTTTAAAATATTACTATAATGTCTCCTAGGCAAAATTAACCCTCATTCTTTAATATTATTAAATATTTAGTATTCAAATATGCCTAATTGTCTCATAAATTTTTTGTTATAGTTTGCTTACATCAGAATCTAAACCAATGTACACATTGCATTTGGTTACTGTGTCTGCTAAGTTTTTAAAAATATCCAAAGACTTCCTTCCCTTAGTTTTTCTTGCAATTATTTTTTAAATTAATTAATTAATTATTTTATTTTTAGTGAGAGGAGGGAGGTAGAGACAGACTCCCACATGTGCCCCAACCAGAATCCACCTGGCAAGCCCACTAGGGGGCGATGCTCTGCCCATTTGGGGCCTTTGCTCATTGCAACCAGAGCCATTTCTAAGCACCTGACGTGGAAGCCAAGGAGCCATCCTCAGCACCTGGGGCCAACTTACTCTAATCAAGCCGTGGCTGCAGGAGAAGAGGAGAAGAAAGAGAAAGAAAGAGAGAGAAGAGAGAGGGGGAGGGGTGAAAAAGCAGATGGATGTTTCTCTTGTGTGCCCTGACTGGGAATCAAACCTAAGACTTCCACACAATGGGCCGACGCTCTACCACTGAGCCAACTGGCCAGGGCCTTGCAATTATTTATTGAAGAAGCTGGGTCTGTAGTCCTGTAGAACTTGACACATTCTGGATTTCCTTGCATTTGATATACTATTACTTTTTATCTAGTCTTTTGTATTTCCTGCAAACTGATGTTTAAATCTAGAGGCTGGATTTGATTCAGGTTGGATTTATTTATTTTTGGCAAGTATACTTCAGGGGTGTTAATGTGCACTTCCTGTTTAATCATGTCACGAAGCACATAAAGTCTGGCTGTCTCTCTGTGATGTTGAGGTTAATCTGTCAGCTTAGATACAGATCTAGAATGCTATTAGATAAAGAAAACAAAACTTGTTTCTGTGAAAAATGAAATGCCAAAGGAGAAACCCACAACCTCATTTTGGGAGGAGAGAATACACAATGTGAGAAGCTGACTCTCATGTCTAACACAGTGAAAGGCTCAGAGCAAAACTCATCTTTTGGTTCAAGTTTCCTTTAGTCCCCAGGTCAGTATCTGTGGGTCATATATGTTGGTTTACAGTGTTGAAATGTATTTGAAATTTAGTCATTTTTCTTCCTTCTTTTCCTTTCATTTGACTTGGAATAAAAATTTCTTCATCTTGCTTATCTTATCTCACTTTTGAAAATGCTTCTGACAGCTGCCTGAAAAGGCAGTTAAAGTTTCAGGGGCTTTGAAAATGTCTGTACAGGAGGTCTCGTTGGCTGAAGTCTCAGCCGTGATCACACAGACTTTCAGTTTCTAAGTGGCTACTGTCCTTAGTGAGGGCAATACTCCCTCACTTTCCCTTCTCTTTTGCTACACTCTCCTCTCCACACTCCCCAACTCTGGTTGACCACCAGCCTTCTGTGACCCATGCCTACGAAATACTCCTGCAATCACCTGTCTCTCCTTATTATTAATGCTTTGTGGGGTTGATGAATGAATTTTATACTGTCCCAAATTTGAATAAACTCACAGGTCTTCAAAAGTACTTGCTTAAAGAAAATCAAGATTCTTAGTTTGTGCCTTTAAAACTGCATTTCTTCGGTGGGGCAACATGATGGCCACAGAGTAGGGGGACGTCCCAACTCCCACCTCCCAAAACCAAAGTGGATTACAACTTAATTTTAAGGACAATCATCTTGAAAAACCAACTTTGGACTAAACTAAGAGAACTCTATATCCAAGGACTACCGAAAAAACCACACTGAGACTGGTAGGAAAGGAGGAGATGCGGAGAGGGTGGCCCCGCTCCCAGGAACGAGCGGTGGCCTGGAGGGACTCTTGTGGCGGGAAGGGTTTCCTGGAGAGTTGTGAGTCCTCATCCCCAGGACCGGAGCCCCAGCCTAGAATCCCAGAGCCTAGAAGAAGCATACGGACAGTATTTAGCTGAGAAAAGAGCTAAGATACTGTTAGTGAGAAAGAGACAGAACTCTCAAACTCAGGCTCCATCTTAAAGGGACTGCTCAAAACACCTCACTCACAGCCACTTATCTGGGAATATGGGAGCGGGGAGTGCTGAGAGGACTTAAATTGCAGGAGGAGAGTGTAATCTTGGAGGCACAGGGAGAGACACTTTGAGGGACAGCCACCTTAACCCCTGGGTTGAGTCACTCCCCAAATCTAAAGAGTGACCATTTTTCCTGGGAGCACCAGCATCAGCAAAGGGAAGAAATTACCCTGCCCAGCAGAGGCTCTCCTGCTCCAGACAGAGCAAGGAGGAGCTTAGAAGCAGGCAGCACGTTAAGGACAAAGGTAGTGAGTGCTGAGGTCTGAGCCACACTGCCCCCTCCATGCTGCTGAGAACTCGCTGGGGGGCAGGTGGGCCAGTGGCAGTGGGGCGCGGCTGCAGGGGCCAGGGCAGTCCAAGTGTGTGCATGCAAGCCCACCATGGCAGCAGAGGCTGGGGTGACTGCGGAGGTGGTCCCAATGCAGGAAGTCCAAGCATGTGCACAAGCCAGCCTGCAGTGGAGGAGGTCAGGGCAACCGAGGAGGCTGTCTGAGTGGGTGCGCACAAGCCCACCTGCAGAGGCAGAAGCCTTGGAAGCTGTGGCAGAAGCCTGAGTGCATACACGCAAACCAACACACGGCAGCAGGCTGGCGCCAGCAGTGCCCGAGCCCAAAGGCCCAAGGTGGCGGCAGTGGTAGCAGTGGGCCAGCGGACAGACCATACATTGGGAACAAAAAGGCCACACCCCCTGAACTTCTGTGGCCACAATGTTCTGAGGGATGCAAAAGAAGAATAAATAAATAAATTAAAAAGTCTGGATAGAATGACACCTGAGGCTAAGGGTCATACCGTACCTAATCTCTGAATTACAGTACTGAGTCCGAAAAATAGCCAGCAATAAAAGGCAACAGAAAGTGGACCTCAGGGGAACTAGAACTTTTAAACAAACTTCCTCCAGGCCAAGAGTAGATAAAGTTAGCCTAGGAGTGCAGCTGATACTTACAATGGCACCAGGGCCCAGCAGAGGCAGCCACAATACTTGGATCATGTGTAGCTCCAAAAAGGTTGATAAGAGCCAGGCTATGCAGTGACCCCCAGTGATCTGTGCCAGGCTCTGGCCAGGGAGGTCCAGGGCAGGCACATTCAGCAGCCAGATACAGAGAGCATCAGTTCAGAACCTAACAACCCTTGTTAGAGTGGTATCTTAAGGAAGTGCTCCTCATACCTGACCCAGCTAAAACATAGAAAACGCCAACACAAATAGCAAAAAGAACAGTGACAGCAGACAAGTAGCCCACAGCGGAGTACAAACAACAGTTGATACCAAGCCAAGAATAGCTACAAACAACACAACTGAAAATTGGAAGCAGAAAATACCAACCCTACACCTAGCTACACAAAATATACACCCAAAGGAAGAGTGTATATACAGACAAAATGGGAAGACAGAGAAATGCAATCCAAATGAATCAACAAGAAAAATGCAATCCAAATGAATCAATAAGAAAAATTTGAGATGGAAATAACAAAATTACCAGATGCAGAGTTTAAAGTAATGATTGTTAGGATGATCAAAGATCTTAGAGCAACAATGGATGGAAATAATGAGCACCTAAATAAAGATATAGCAAGCATCAGAAAGGACACTGAAATCATAAAAAAGATCCAGTCAGAAATGACAAATGCAATATCAGAATTGAAGACTACACTAGAAGGAATTAAAAGTAGACTGAATGAAGCAGAAGATTAAATCAGCGATCTATAGGACAAGATAAATGAAAGCACAGAAGAAGAGCAGCAAAAAGAGGCTCAAAAAGTCTGAGAAAACTCTAAGAGAGTTCCGTGACAATATGAAGAGAAACAACATCCTCATCATAGGGGTTCCTGAAGGAGAAGAGAAAGAACAAGGGATAGAGAACCTGATTGAAGAAATCATAGCTGAAAACTTCCCTAAATTGATGAAGGAAAAAGTCACACAAATTTAAGAAGCATAGAGAATCTCATTAAAGAGAAAACCAAAGAGGCCTACACCAAGACACATCATAATTAAAATACCAAAATTAAGAGATAAAGAAGAATACTAAAAGCTGCAAGAGAAAAGCAGTCAATTACCTACAGAGAAGCTCCCATAAGGATGACATTCAACTTCTCAACAGAAACACTAGAGGCCAGAAGGAAATGGCAAGAAATATTCAAGTAATGCAAAACAAGAGCCTACAACCAAGACTTTTTATCCAGCAGGCTATCATTTAAAATTGAAAGAGAAATAAAAAGCTTCCCAGACAAAAGAAAGAAACACTCAAGGAATTCATTACAGCCAAACTAGTGCTGCAAGAAAAGTTAAGGGAGTGTAGTAAACAGAACAAAGGGGGAAAATACCTAGAAAAAGAATGTATAATTAAAGAATAAAATGGCAATAAATAACTACATATTAATAATAAACATAAATGTAAATGGATTAAATATTCCAATTATAGGGTAGCTGCATGGATAAGAAAACAGGACCTGTACATGTACTGTCTACAAAAGACCCATCTAAAACAAAAGAGACACACAGACCGGAAGTGAAGGGATGGAAAAAAAATATTTCATGCAAATGGAATGAAAAAAAACCTGTGATACCAATACATATATCTGACAAAATAGACTTTAAAACAAAGGCTATAGTAAGAGATAAAGAAGGTCACTACATAATGATAAAGAGAGCAATCCAACAGGAAGATATAACCATTATAAATATCTATGCACCTAATATAGGGGCATTAAATTTATAAAGCAGATTTTGATGGACATAAAGGGCGAGATCAACAGCAATACTATAATAGTAGGGGATTTTAATACCCCACTAACATCAATGGATAGATGCTCAAGACAAAAAAAATAACAAAGAAAAGCAGCCTTAAAGTACACACTAGATCAACTGGATTTAATAGATATCTTCAGAACATTTTACCCCAAAGCAGCAGAAAATATATTATTTTCAAGCACTCATGGTACATTCTCTAGGATAGACCACATGCTAAGACACAAAACAAGTCTCAACAAATTTAAGAAGATTGAAATCATATCAAGCATCTTCTCTGATCACAATGGCATGAAACTAGAAATCAACTACAATAAAAAACTAAAAAACATTCAAACACTTGGAGACTAAACAGCATGTTATTAAATAACAAATGGGTTAACAATGAGAGCAAAGAAGAAATAAAAAAATTTCTTGAAACAAATGAAAATGAACATACAACAACTCAAAATTTATGGGACACAGCAAAAGCAGTTCTGAGAGGGAAGTTCATAACATTGCAGGCATATCTTAAGAAGCAAGAAAAAGCTCATATAAACAACCTAACCATACCTTTAAAAGAACTAGAAAAAGAACAACAAACAAAGCCCAGAGGAAGTAGAAGGAAGGAAATAATAAAGATCAGAGTGGAAATAAATGACATAGAAGCTAAAAAAACAATACAGAAGATCAATAAAACCAAGAGCTGGTTCTTTGAAAAGGTAAACAAGATTGATGAACCTTTAACCAGACTCACCAAGAAAAAAAGAGAGAGGACTCAAATAAATAAAATTAGAAATGAGAGTGGAGAAGTAACAACTGACACAGCAGAAATACAAAGGATTGTAAGAAAATACTATGAAGAACTGTATGCCAAAAAAATAGACAACCTAGGCAAAATGGACAAATTCTTCGAAACATATAATCTTTCAAAAATCAGTCTGAAAGAATAAAAAAAACCTAAATAGACTGATTTCATCAAATGAGATTGAAATAGTTATCAAAAAACTCCCAACAAACAATAGTCCTGGGCCAGAGGCTTCACAGGTGAATTTTACCAAATATTCAAAGAAGAACTAACTCTTATCTTTCTCAAGCTATTTCAAAAAATTCAAGAGGAGGAAAGACTTCCAAGCTCCTTTTATGAAGTGAGCATAGTCCTCATTCTAAAACCAGGCAAAGACACTTCAAAAAAAGAAAATTATAGGCCAATATCCCTGATGAACCTAGATGCTAAAATTCTCAACAAAATATTAGCAAACCAGATTCAGCAATACATGAAAATAAATCATACATCATGATTAAGGTGGATTTATTCTGGGGAGGCAGGGCTGGTACAATAGTGGCAATCAATGTGATTCATCACATAAACAAAAGAAAGGAGAAAAATCACATGGTAATATCAATAAACGCAAAAGAAGCATTTGATAAAGTCCGGCACCCATTTATGATCAAAATTCTCAGCTAAGTGGGAATACAGGGAACATACCTCAACATGATAAAGGCCATCTATGACAAACCCATGTCCAACATTATACTCAATTGACAAAAATTAAAAGCAATCACCTTAAGATCAGGAACATGGCAGGGGTGCCCCCTTTCACCACTCTTATTCAACATAGTTCTGGAATTCCTAGCCACAGCAATCAGACAAGAAGAAGAAATAAAAGGCATCCAAATTGGAAAAGAAGTAAAACTATCATTACTTGCTGATGACATGATACTGTACATAGAAAACCCTAAAGTCTCAGTC
This sequence comes from Saccopteryx leptura, assembly GCF_036850995.1. Taxonomy (NCBI): domain Eukaryota; kingdom Metazoa; phylum Chordata; class Mammalia; order Chiroptera; family Emballonuridae; genus Saccopteryx; species Saccopteryx leptura. The sequence continues at coordinate 44,084,928 of NC_089509.1, read as the reverse complement.
TAAAACTACTGGACTTGATAAATGAATTCAACAAGGTGGCAGGATATAAAATCAATATTCAGAAATCAGTGGCATTTTCATACACCAACAATGATCTGTCTGAAAGAGAAATTAAGGAAACAATGCCCTTCACTATTGCAACAACAACAACAAAAAATAAAGTACTAGGAGTAAATTTAACAAAGGAGGTTAAAGACTTGTTCTCAGAAAATTATAAAACATTGATAAAAGAAATCAAGGAAGATACAAACAAGTGGAAGCATATACCGTGCTCAGGAATAGGAAGAATAAACATTAAAATGTCTATATTACCCAAAGCAATCTATAAATTCAATGCAATTCCTATTAAAATACCAATTGCATACTTCAAAGATATAGAACAAATATTCCAAAAATTTATATGGAACCAAAAAAGAACATGAATAGCCTCAGCAATCTTAAAAAAGAAGAATACAGTGGGTGGTAACACACTTCCTGATATCAAGTTATACTACAAGGCCATCATACTCAAAACAGCCTGATACTGGCATAAGAACAGGCATACAGATCAATGGAACAGAAATAAACCCACAGCTATATGGACAACTGATATTTGACAAAGGAGGTAAGAGCATACAATGGAGTAAAGACAGTTACTTTAACAAATGGTGTTGGGAAAATTGGACAGGTACATGCAAAAAAATGAAGCTAGACCACCAACTTACACCATTCACAAAAATAAACTCAAAATGGATAAAAGACTTAAATGTAAGTCATGAAACCATAATCATCTTGACAGAAAACATAGTCAGTAAGCTCTCTGACATTTCTCGCACCAATATATATGCTGATATATCTCCACAGGCAAGTGAAATAAAGGACAGGATGAACAAATGGAACTATATCAAACTAAAAAGCTTTTGCACAGCTAAAGACAATATGAACAAAATAAAAAGAAAAACCACACAATGGGAGAACATATTTGACAATAAGTCTGATAAGATGTTAATAACCAAAATTTATAAAGAACTTGTAGAACTCAACACCAGGAAGACAAACAATCCAATCAAAAAATGGGCATGAATAGACACTTCTCCAAAGAGGACATAGAGATGGCCAATAGGCATATGAAAAAATGTTCAACATCACTAATAATGAGAGAAATGCAAATTAAAACCACAATGAGATATCTCCTCACACCAGTCAGAATGGTGCTCATTAACAAAACAACACAGAATAAGTGCTGGCGAGGATGTGGAGAAAGGGGAACCCTCCTGCACTGCTGGTGGGAATGAAGACTGGTGCAGCTTCTGTGGAAAACAGTATGGAGATTCCTCAAAAAATTAATAATGGAACTGCCCTTTGACCCAGCCATCCCACTTTTAGGAATATATCCTATGAATACCAAATCACTGATTCAAAAGAAGAAATGCATCCCCATGTTTATTGCAGCATTGTTTACAAAGGCCAAGATCTGGAAACAGCCCAAGTGTTCATCAGTGGATGAGTGGATTAAAATCAGTGGTACATATACACAATGGAATACCATGCAGCTGTGAAAAAGAAGGAAATCTTACCTTTTGCGACAACATGGATGGACCTGGAAACTATTATGCTAAGTGAAATAAACCAGGCAGAGAAAGAAAAATATTATATGATCTCACTCATGAGAAATTTAATGAACAATGTGAACTGAGCAACAGAATAGAGGTAGAGGTGGGATCAAAGGGACCAGAGGCAAAGCGGTCAGAGGGAAAGGGGAGGAGAGGACGGGATCAAAGAAGGGAAAGAGATTAGTGAAATTATATATCTATAATACAGCATTACAGAGAGCAGGACAGCAAATTCTGAAGGGAAGGGGGAGTCAAAGGGGGTATTAAGGGAACATGGTGGGAGGGGGAGGGAGATATATTATGGTGGGACACTTGCACTATATAAGCACAATAAATTAAAATCAATAAAAAGTTTAAAAAGAGAAAAAACAAAACAAAACAAAAACTGCATTTCTTCAAAGAAAATTGGCCCATGTGGTTTTACAACTTTCTCCCAAGACTTTGTACAATAACTGCGATGTTGCTAGTGCTTACATGCATAAGTAAAGTGAATAGCAACTTCATGGTTATCTTGGGTGAGAGATAATTCTGTTATTCAAATAAAGAAATAGAAATACAAGTGTGAATAATCCTATTTTCTGAAAGTTATAAAAATTCTCTCAATCACATTAGTTAATCCTATTTCAAACATAAAAATTAATTTCCTAAACATATGATAATCCTGTTATAAAACATGAAGCAATAGATGAATGAAATTATAAGCAAAGTCTCTTCTTTGGAAGTTTTCTTCAGATGCCCCTGCTCGGGGCCTTCCCTTTCCCATGGGTATGAAAGAAACAGCAATAATCTGTCTTCAAGTCGCAGATGTGAGCTGCGTGGGATGAGGCATGGATGGGTTCATGTGCTCTGTTCTCTCTCAGACATGGTGCTGTGTGGGTGTATGTGGTGATTGATGTGTTTTAGAAATTGAAAAATTAATGAAAATCTAAAGATACCAACAGGCCTTGTAAAATTTGATTTCAACTGTTGCTGAGAAGTTATGAGACAATATCCACTTTCTGAAAATAACCTGCTCTTTAATGTTGATTGGAAGTTAGAAATAAGACACATGTACACATATACAAAAATTTTTGTAGTATATTATTAATAGATTTAGTGGATAACATTACCTAAGAATTTGGTTTCTGAAGAAAAAAAATCTTTTTCATGGTAGATAACATTAAAATAATCCTTCTTTCCTAAATGGAGATTATTTTTTTCTTTTTGCGAGACAGAGGAGTCAGATAGTGACAGACAGGAAGGGAGAGAGATGAGAAGCATTAATTCTTCGTTATAGCTCCTTAGTTGTTCATTGATTGCTTTTTCATATGTGCCTTGATGGGGGGGGGGGGCTATAGCAGAGCGAGTGACTCCTTACTCAAGCCAGCAACCTTGGGCTCAAGCTGGCGACCTAGGGTTTCGAACCTGGGTCCTCTGCATCCCAGACCGACGCTCTATCCACTGCGCCACCACTTTGTGAGGCCTGAATGGAGATTTTTAAACGTAGTTCTTTATTTTTATTTGCTTTGCGTTCTCTGAAATCTTATATCTATGTGTACATGTAGAAAATAGAAAGTCCATGGATTTTAAGGTGCAGAAGAGCTAGGACCAGAAGCTTGGCCCTAGATTCTGAATCTCTTCAGCTCTGAAACACCAGCATTTTAATCTTTGCATGTGCTTGGTGGAGGTGGAATAGGAGAGTGGAATCTGATTGTTATTTGGATCACATGGCATGTGGTTGGCACAAAAGAAAATGCATTTTACTTATGCTGAGAATACCAGGCAGGACAATGGTAGCTCTCTCAATAGTGTGGTACCAATAACAACAGAAAGGTTGGCTGTTCCACTCTCTAGAATCCCATTTCTGAAAGGGAAAGCCACCAATCCAGGTCGCTAAAAAATCTTACTGATGCACTTGGAAGTCAAAATGACAAGTAATTGTGATAAACAGTCCTTTCAAGCTGTACAACCACTGTGTGTTCCATAAAAACAGAAGCAACAAGGAGAGAATCTCCAGCCTGTTAATTATGGAAAAGGTCAGAAAGTAGCTATGATGTAAGGCAAAGAATGGAAATGTCAAAAAAAAAAAATTAAGCAAGATAAAGAAGTAAAAAAAAAAAAAAAAAAAGAAAAAGAAAAGATGCCAAGAATACCTTGTATAACATGAAAGTTGGGTGGTAAAATCTAGGTGTCACGTGGGTAAAGGAGCCGATTTCAAGAGCAAAGCCACATAAGAATTGGACCCTGCTTACATGCCAGCAGAAAACGCTTCAGGAAAGCAGCAACACACCTGCCGAGCCCATTCAGTTTAGAGGTGGAGATGTCACTAAGGCTGTGTGCCGTACTTTCCAAGCCGGGGGCATCATCGTGCTTTGTGTTGGGGAGTAGAAAGCAGAACCTCTAGATCTCAAAAAAGTATTTCTTCTAAAAAATAAGAAAATCTGCCCTAGCCCGGGACTCAGCTGGTTAGTGCGGCATCGGATGCCCCAGGGTTGTGGGTTCAACCCCTAGTCAGGGCATATGCAAGTCAGCCCATGAGTGCATGGATGAGTGGAGCAGCAATTTGATGTTTCTTTCTTTCTCTCCCCATTCCTATCTTTCTAAAATCAATCAATAAATAAAGTTTAAGATATATAAAAATAAGACAATTTTCTTGCAAAGTTAAAATGCATTCTAGTTCTTTTCCTGGCATGCTAGATCTTGGTTCATTTGGATAGAAAAACAATTCCATTCTAAGCACCTCTTTCATAGTTTTCTAGCTAATGGACTCCATGTTCTGGAAGATATTGTCAGCCAAACTGCAGTTGATAAACAAGTCATATTTCTACTTTTTTTCTTCAAATGTATAGACCAAAACTCTGTATGGGTGATCCCTCACTGATGGTAAAATCCCAGCAAACAGTCTGTGCTGAGCTAGCTTGGGAGGCAGAGCTGCAATTTGGCTCTCTGACTGTCCAAGTTAACTCAGAATCCATTTGGTCAGTTTTGTTGAAACTGAATTTGATACTTTTAGAGGGGATGAGTGCTCTCTTGCCTGCCCAAGACTATACCATCCCCTATATTACCTCTGCTTCCCTGCGGGAAGAGTTGTGATTTCCCCTCACTAAAAATAGTTTGGGGTCCTGAGTTCCAATCTTTACGGTCCCCGAGCAGCCTAGAGATCCCAGAATGGGGACAATAATTGTCCCTATAAGGTAATCTGTGTGGTTTCTGGATGGTGTGATCATGTCCTGAGGGCATCATATATCAAAAAGAGTCCATCTTCCTTTGATCTTTGGAGAACAATAGAGGAAAGAGCCAGCTCTGCCCAGAAAGGAAATCTAACTTTTAACAACATGCAGTAATATCCTCCCTTGCTAGCATCTGGTTAAAATAAAAAAAAAATTAAAATTTAAAAAAGGGAAATTTGATCTAAATATTAGAGAAAAAGATAATTTTTAAGCTTTGTCTGTTTATAATGTCACACCTATTTGATACTGTGAATGCCATGATGCAATTAATGAAAATCTGTAAAAAAAAAAAATAAATTTTGTTTGGAAAAAAGTGAGTTCTTATGGTATAATTTTAATTGTTTTTTAAATAATGGAACTTGTTTACTAATTACTTTGGTATAAAAATATATACCAGGTTAGCTGAAATTCTCCCTATAATCAAAATAAGACAGAGTAATATTATTTTTAAGTAAAATATTTATCACAAGAGGAATGAAAATAAATAGCAAGTACTGAAAATATGGAAGGAGAATCAAAGACTCTCAGGTCAGGAAGTGCTCTTAGAAGTCAATTAGGTTAACTGATTTAACTTTATTTTGGCTTACAGTATCATTTCTGCAATACTTCCAAATTTCCGTTTCATAAGTTCATTGAAGGTTGAAAATACCATATTTTTCAAAAATATGACTGTGTTTAAAGATTCAACTAAAAGAAAAGCTGACACTCTTTGGACTTAACATTTTTTTTTAGGTGAGAGGAGGGGAGATAGTGAGGCAGACTCCCACTTATACCCTGACTGAGATCCACCCAGCAACCCTATCTGGGGCCAGTGCTCTAGTTCTAAGCTATTTTTAGCACCTGCGGCTGACCCACTGGGTCCAACTGAGCCATCTTCAGTGCCCGGGGCCACGCTTGAACCAATTGAGCCTGGGGAGGGGAAGAGAGGGAGAAAGGGGAGAGGTAGGGGGGGGATAAGCAGATGGTCACTTCTGTGTGCCCTGACCAGGAATCCAACCCAGGATGTCCACATGTCGGGCCAATGCTGTATCCACTGAGCCACCAGCCAGGGTCTAGACTTAACATTTTAAATCTGAACATAGTAATTTAAGAGGAAATGTATCACATGGGTTTTGACATCTGAAGGATCTGGATTTGAATACTGTCTTCACCACTTAATAGCTGTAGGAATTGGGAAAGTCTCTCACATTTCTGCATTTGTAAAAGCATTTGGTAGCAGATAATCTTTTCTAGGTTGAACAGCGTTTTCTAGGTAAACAGCCTTAGAAGATACAATGTCTCCCTCCAGAGTGCTGGGCAGGTTTGTTTATTTTCCAAGATAATAAAAATAATGTCTTTTTTGGGGACAAAAGTTGGGCAAGTTTGCTAACAGCTTCCTTATAAGGTAAGGAGTTTCCTAAGCTTGAGGTTTTTCAGGTGTGAGTCAGAATTACTGTTTGGGCACCACACCTGGGATTCTCCCCATTGTTTTTGGAGGACTTTGGTGATAAGGGCAGCTAGAATGACCAACTGTCTTGGTTTGTCTGGGACATCTAATGCTAAAACTAAAACCATCCTGGGTAAACCGAGATAGTTGGTCGCACCAACTAGGTTGGTGCTGTGTACACGAAGCTCATGCTGTCTGCGGTGCCAGGAAAATGAAGTCGTTTGTCTCTGACCCAGGAATTCCATGTTTTCTGCCAGCGTGCATGAACAGTGGCAAGCTGACTCATTCACTAGCAAGTATAGTAAGATCTCATACCCTCCATATGAAGTTCTTGACAGTGGAGTGTTTGGCAAGTACTTCCCTAAGCCTCAGTTTTCTTAACTCTAAAATGGAGATAATAACATTTGCCTCAAAGAGTTGTGCACGTAGAGCGTGAGCACCCAGCCCAGGACAAAACAGGTCCTTAACAGATACTGACAGTTGCCACTGTATTAGGGTAATTCTTATTAGATAAACTTGTTCTAATCCAGTCATTTCATTGGCTGGTTTGTGTGTATCGTTTCTGTGTGTGTACTTTCCTCTTAGTGTCTTCACACAATAAAACATAGTAGATTTAAGTATTTTTGATTATTTTTCTTACCAAGATCAGATTGATTTATGGTTGAATCTAGTTACTGGTTAAAATGTCCTACAATTGGATGATTCAGTGACCCTATATAGTTATTGCATTTTTGTAAAGCTCTTTTTAATCTTGTAAGACACTGTAATGGTATTTAACAAATGATCTTTGACCTCCTCCCTAAAGATCTCCAGGAGGACAATAAAATTACAATTCCAGGGTACACTCCTCAGAGATTATTTGCTTGGCATGACATGGAAGCATTTCATCTGTCATATAACAAGGTAAATGCCACATGTGAACCCATTAATCTCAGCTGCTGTGGCAAACAACATTTCCATCATTATTTGTAAATCTAAAGATTTTATAGATTTTGTGTGTGTGTGTGACTATGGGATGTATCTATGGTCCTTTCTTCTATGAGTCAGAGACAGTTTTCTTTAGAAGAAAAAGATCCCTAGGTTTTCTTTGATTCGGAAGATTCAACATGCCAAACATCTGGGCAGTCTTGCTCGTTTAAAGATGTGGATAATGTTCACATTTTGTGTGGCAGAGGAATGTAACATTCCTTTCATGGGTTACAAGGCAAGCGAATTTAAACTGAGTGTGGTTTTGAGCTGATTTGAAACTGTCGAGGAAAATGGATCCATTTGGGACACTGTGATTATACCTCAGTTATCTGGTTCATTTATGTGTGGATAAGACAAGAATGACAAACAGAAATGAAAACCCAGTCTATGCCTCTGCCTCTACTCAGATGTGATCAAGAGCGGACAGAGTTCATGCATTATTCTATTTTTGTTCTGAAACACCGATTTTCATTTTACTTGCAGGCTCAGTTCTTATTGCTTTGCAAATGTAACATGAGACTCAGTAAATTTACTCCTAGGCCATCAGGCATTATCTTTTTTGCATTGGCAACTGCCTTAGTATTTCCCTTGGATCAAATATGAGATTTATGGCTTGGTGTTTATCTGTAGGAAATAGAAAACATACAGAAATGTTGTCTAATGGAGCAAAATTAAGTTCTTGATGTGATGTAACCATATTAGACATGGGGTATTGTTGGGGACCGAATAAATAAATAATATTTTTGCAATCTGGACAGAGGTGCTGGGCCCAAACCACACCTCATTTGCCTAGTTAACAAAGAGCTACACCTGATTCTCATTTGTCTCACCCATGTTCTCCGGAGGAGGCTGGAAGCTAGTTTCTTATTAGTGTAAAATAGATTTGGATGGTATGGTGGGGGGTGTCTTTGAGTTGCCTTGGAAACTTAATTGAATTGCTGATGGACTACATTTTTTTCTATGAATAAAAGTGGATGTGCTTCTGGGAGCATGGGCTTTACGGCTAAGGAACAGTAGAGACTGTTTGCTGTGGCATCCTCCTGAACCCATCTGTATATATATATATCTTTAAGTCCCTGTCTATCCTTTATTTCAATTCCAGACCTTTTCCTGTTCGAGACCCCGGTATATACTTGTTGTGGTTGGACCCCAACAAGGTATCGCTCTCTGGCCAGAGTTGAAAATCCTCCAAAGCCTCAATGTTCTCTTGGAGGTTTCTGTTCATAGTAAGGAAACTAGACCCTCCGATAATGACCACTAATACACATTTTATTTTTTCATCTTATTGATATATTTATTTTTATGGAGGTAAAATTGGCATCCCATAAACACATTTTTATTTTTGAAGAACTATTTGTTCCTGTTTTTCTTCAGCCACTTGCTTTGATTGGAGTCAGGCACTCCTTTCACCATCTCCGAAAGGCTCAAGCCTCTTGGCTCTGAATGTGCCTTTCTTTTTTTTTTTTTTTCATTTTTCTGAAGCTGGAAACAGGGAGAGACAGTCAGACAGACTCCCGCATGCGCCCGACCGGGATCCACCCGGCACGCCCACCATGGGGCGGTGCTCTGCCCCCCAGGGGGCGATGCTCTGCCCATCCTGGGTGTCGCCATATTGCGACCAGAGCCACTCTAGCGCCTGAGGCAGAGGCCACAGAGCCATCCCCAGCGCCCGGGCCATCTTTGCTCCAGTGGAGCCTTGGCTGCGGGAGGGGAAGAGAGAGACTGAGAGGAAAGCGCGGCGGAGGGGTGGAGAAGCAAATGGGCGCTTCTCCTATGTGCCCTGGCCGGGAATCGAACCCGGGTCCTCCGCACGCTAGGCCGACGCTCTACCGCTGAGCCAACCGGCCAGGGCCTTGAATGTGCCTTTCTTAATCCCAAAGCCTTGTCTTTAGACCTTGACCCCCTTATCCTGTGGGGCCCAGGCCCTACACTGCTGCCTTATTCCTGTGCTGTTGGTGAGATGTCTGTGGTAGCTCTCTGCACAGGCCTCCAGCCGGCAGCCCCAGAACTCCGACCCGGCTCCTGGGCACCCCCACCTTCCTCCAGAGTCAGCCTCCCTCTCTCCCGCGTAGGCGCATCACGCGACAACACTTCCTTGGGCTCAGTTACGTGGTTTCCACCCCCTTGGGAAACGACTTTGAGTGTGAGTGTCTGTCCGCTGTTGAATCCTGGCCTCCTGGTCCAGGTCACACTCAGAGGCTTCGCATTTGCTGCAACCCTGCTGTTTGTCTTTGAATTAATTTGCTAGGGCTGCCATAACTAAGGATCACAAACTTCATGGCTTAAATGACATAAATCTATTGTCTCATGATTCTAGTGGCCAGAAGTCCAAAGTCAAGACGTCAGCAGGGCTATGCATGCTCTCTCTAAAAATGTGAGGGTATCGCTTCTCGGCCTTTTGGCTAAGATCAAGTGTAGTATCTGTTCATCAGTTTAAAAATGTGAGGGAGTATCTGCTCCAGGCCATTCTTTTAGCTTCTGGTAGCTTCAGATGTTCTTGGCTTGTAGATGAATGTCTTTTTCCTGTGTCTTCACAACGGCTTCTCTCAGTGTGTGTCTGTCTCTGTGTTCAAATTTTCCCTTAAGGATACATCATATTGAATTAGGTTCCACCCTAATGACCATGTTAACTTGATTTTGGTAAAGACTCTGTTTTCATTCACAGGGACTGAGGGTTAAATCTTCTACATCTTTTGGGGGAACATGGTTCAACCCATTATAGTTCCATTGCCTTTAGATCTCTACACTCCGCTTTTAGTGCAGGACCAAAAAGAAAAAAGAAAAAAAATCAAGAAACTGATCAGAGGCTCAGCCGTGGGATGAGCCCAGGAATCTGGATCAGAGGTGGTGAGTGCTGAAGTCCAATCAGGACCCTCACTAAGCCATGCATTCTGGGGTGTGCCTTCTTTATCTACAATGTACAGTCATGTTCTTACCAAGGTTTCAACCACTCAAAAGAGGTTGTATATTTTAACTTGTGCAAGTTGCTCTACAAGCTAGCTGAAATCTTATGAAGTCAACTTCTGATTTTTTTCCTGGATATTAGTTTTACTTAACATAGATTTTTCCCCCCAAATCCAGTCATTTTGTACTCATATTCATGTATAAACTACATAGTCTATTTTGCTGTTAAAAACGGGGATAGTCTCTCTTTTAGTGGAAATAAAAAAAAATATTTATATAGTCAGTCCAAAATTTATTTTCTGTAAAAGTTCAAGGTTCAAATGAAGGAAGCACAACAAACCTATACCATGTGTCAGATGAATTTTGGTCCAAATAGATGACTTAGCCTGGCTTCCTGCCTTCCCTTCTATTCTGATTTTACAAATACTCCACAAAGTCAGCATATGAAAATCCAGAGAAACAACTGCATGATTGAGTGCTGAACACATCTGAATCATCTTCAAATCTTGTCATTGTTCATTAAATTCATCGGACAACTGTAGCCCAGGCTGAGCTTTATAATTCTGGAGTCTGGCAAGCAAAGGCAGTATTCCAGTTGTTCTTTGGGGACAAAAATGCCTTCAAAGAGATCAGGCTGAATAGCATCTGCCTCTGCATTTATTGCTGACTCTATGCTTGGTCTTCCCATAGATTCACCTGCCTGGGCATCTTTGCCAAACCAGTAGGGTAAATTTGAATGGGACTGGAGACCACTCCAGAGAGCTCAAAGGCACAGGATTCTGAGATAACAATCTGCTGGTTTAGCAAGGTCAGTGGTTAATCTGCAAATCTCTGGTTGTGCACTGTACTGAAGAGCTGGACAATGTCTGTAAAAAATTGCTCAATATGAGCCATAAAAATCCAAGGTATATTGAAGTCTACTGTGGGGATAGATTTAGGAGTAGACTAATGATTTATTATTTTGTCAGTATGTACTGCTTTTCTAAATCAATTTGGAGCACATTCTTCTAATATTTTAGATTAAACAGAGGATTTTTACATTATCTTTCTCTTTTTTTATCTATAATGATAGTTTATAGTTTTACAAAAGAGCCTATTTTATGCTCATTAACTTGTATGTTCATATAAATATTGGAAGAATATTCCCAATGGTAAAATCAGAAGAAAACTAGAAGTTCAAATGTGGTTGGTAAAAAAGACTCCAAGCCCTGGCTGGTTGAGTCAGTGGTAGAGCGTCGGCCTGGTGTGCAGAAGTCCCGGGTTCGATTCCCGGCCAGGGCACACAGGAGAAGCACCCATCTGCTTCTGCACCCCTCCTCCTCTCCTTCCTCTGTCTCTCTCTTCCTCTCCCGCAGCCAAGGCTCCATTGGAGCAAAGTTGGCCAGGGCACTGAGGATGGCTCTGTGGCCTCTGCCTCAGGCACTAGAATGGCTCTGGTTGCAACAGAGCAACGCCCCAGATGGGCAGAGCATCGCCCCGTGGTGGGCATGCCGGGTGGATCCCGGTTGGGCGCATGCAGGAGTCTGTCTGACTGCCTCCCCGTTTCCAATTTCAGGAAAAAAAAAAAAAAGACTACAGGAGGCAGGTCCAAGATGGCTGTGTAGATGAGTGCTGAGCTTGCCCCTCCCAAGAACACATCAAATGTATGCCTGTATGTAGAGCAATTCTTCCTGAGAAACTATTTAGAGCCCACTAAACAGCTTCTGTATAACAAGTGAGAGAGACCACACAAAGTTGGGGAACTGTGAGAGCTCTCTGGGAGCTGAGGGAACAAACCAGGACTGGAGGAACAGGTGAGTGCCATTGTTTACATCTTTCCTGAACTTGGACAGGTCCATCCAGGTTTTCTGGCTGACCTGTAGGGCCACTGTAGCCCATCCCCAGCCACTTCTCCTGGAGCTAAATCCATTAGGAACAGGAGGCTTGTGCATGCATGCAGAGTTGCCCCACTTGGAGAAAGTGCCGTGCTAACAAAATGCTGCGGTTCCTGCCCTGTGCAGAGAAAACGCGGAGAGAGTGAGACAGTGCTGCACATGCGCGTGGGGCTTCCCTGACTGAGGAAATGGTGGAGCCAGCAAAACTTTCTGGTTCCCACGTGCAGGGCTGTGCTGTGAGGAGTGAGTAGGGCACTGCTGTGCGTGTGCACCAAAGCTGCCCCGTCCAGACAAGGTGCAGAACTAGCAAAGTGAGGCTGTGAACACCCATAAGTCTGCTCCACCCAAAGAAAGGGCAGAGCTAGTAAGCGATTGAGACACAGCACTTGGAGCAGCCCTGGCAACAGATACTTAAAGCAGCAGGGTAGGTCAAGTGCATGCACCAAGCAGCTCCTCCCACACCAGGCAGCCCCATCTGGATCAAAAAGGGGAAGGAGCTCAGGCTAGGCTGCCCCACCTGGAACCTTCTCCTTAAGGCCAGGTGATACATCAGGCACTGAAGGCACACACACCGACTACAAGTATCTGACACAGTCTACACAGAGGCCACTTCTTCAAGACTAGGAGAGATAGCTATTCCATCTAACTAGAGGAATAAACACTTAAAGTCAAACAAAATGGGGAGACAGAAGAATATGCCCCAAGTGAAAGAACAAGGAAAACCCCTCACAAAACCCAAATGAAATGGATGTAAGTAACTTGTCTGATATGAATTCAAAGAAACAATCATAGGGATGCTCAACAAAATTGAGAGCAGAATAGAGGAACTTAGCATTTTAACAGATACAGAAAAAGTAATAAAGAAACCCTAACATTCACATCATGGGATCCCAGAAGGAGAAGACAGAGAGAGAAAGAGGCAGAAAGAATATTTGAAGAAATAATGGTTAAAAACTTTCCTAAACTGGAGAATAACATAGACATGCAGGTCCAGGAAGCATAGAGAATTCCAAATAAGATGAACCCAAAGAGACCACACACCAAGACATATTGTAATTAAAATGGCAAAAGTTAAAGAGGGTATCCTGAAGGCAGCATAAATGAAACAAGTCACATCCAAGGAAACACACAAGGCTCCCAGCTAATTTCTCAGAAGGAACTTTGCAGGCCAGAAAGGAGTAGCAGGAAATATTTAAAGTGCTGAAAGAAAAGAACCTGCAACCCAGATTATATCTGACAAAGTAACAATTCATAACTAAAAGAGACTTGACTTGGAGTGGCGAACATAGATGATGAATTATAAAATTGTACAACTGAAAAAAAAATTGAAGGAGAAATAAAATGTTTTGCAAACAAACAGAAACTAAAGGGGTTCACAATCACTAAATCACCCTTACAGGAAATGTTAACGGGTCCTTATGTAGAAAAGAAAGACCATAGTCAGAAATAAGAAAATATAGGAAATTTCCCTGGCCAGTTTGCTCAGTGGTAGAGCATCAGCCTGGCATGTGGATGTCCCGGGTTCAATTCCCAGTCAGGGCACATAGGAGAAGCGACCATCTTCTTCTCTACCTTTCTCCTCCCCCCCCCCCCCCTTCTCCTCCCACAGCTATGGCTTGATTTGTTGGAGCAAAGTTGGCCTTGGGGACTGAGGTTGGCTCCATGGCCTCTGCCTCAGGCACTAAAGAAATGGCTCCATTGTTGAGCAAAGGAGCAATGGCTAGACATAGGCAGAGCATTGCCCCCTAGTGGGCTTGCCAGCTGGATCCCAGTTGCAGCACATGTGAGAGTCTGTCTCTCTGCCAACCTTCCTCTCACTAGAAAATAAAAAAATAAAAAATGGAAAATATAGGAAATTAAAAAATTCTCACTAGTAAAAGTAAATGTACAATAAACACAGTGAATCAACCACTTAAAAAAGTAATATGAAGGTGAAAAAACCAAAGTAGTAATATTAAATATAACTACATAAATAAAAACAAAATGTATAAAGAATTTAATGGCAAAAACATAGAGTGGAGGGGGAAGAAAAAAATGTACTACTTTCAGAATGATACTGAATTTAAATGCCTATTAACTTAAAATAGACTGCAGTAGCTATAGATGAACATATATAAAATCCTCATGATAACCATGAACCAAAAACATAAAAAATACACAAAAAATGAAAAAAATATGTCCAATTAAAACACTAAAGAAAACCAACAAATCAAAATAGCCCAAGAGAAAAATAAAGGAACAAAGTAGAACAACAAAAACAGTGAAAAATAATTATTAAAATGGCAACGAGCAAATGTCTGTCAATAACTACTTTACGTGTAAATTGTCTCAATGATCCGATCAAAAGACTTAGGATGGCAGAATGGATAAAAAAAAAACAAAATAAAACACAAGACCCATCTATATGCTGCCTACAAGAGACTCACTTTAGATCAAAAGACACACAGAGACTGAAATTAAAAGAATGGAAAAGATATTCCATGCAAGTACAAATAAAAATAAAGCAGGGGAAGTAATACTCATACCAAACAAAATAGACTTTAAAACAAGGGTAGTAAAAAGAGACAAAGAAGGACATTACATAACTTTAAAAGGGTCATTCCAAGAAAAGTATATAACAATTTTAAATATCTACACACACTCAAATATATAAAGCAAATATTGATGGACATAAGGGCAGAAATAAACAGTAATACAATAGCTGGGAAATTTAGTACTCCACTCACCTCAATGAATAGATCATCCAGACAGATGAATAAGGAAATAATGGCCTTAAAAGACACATTAAACCAGTTGAGGTTAATAGACATTTATAAAGCATTTCATTCAAAAACTGATGATTACACATTTTCCTCAAAAGCACATGTATCATTCTCTGGAATAGATCATGTACTAAGCCACAAAAAAAAGCCTCAGTAAATTCAAGAAGATTGAGATGATATCAAGTATATGACCACAATGGCATGAAGTTAGAAATCAACCACAGTAAGAAAAGTGGAAAAAGCACTAATATGTGGCTATTAAACAACATGAGTCTAAAAAACCAATGGATCAAAGAGGGAATTAAATAGAAAATAAAAAAACTACCTTGAGGCAAATGAAAAGAAAAACACAACTTTATGAAATATACCCCTGAACTAGACAAAGAAGAACAAATAAAATACAAGGTAAGTAAAAGAAAAAAAAATGAAGTCCAGAGCGGAAATAAAATAGAGAATAGAAATAGAATAGATCAGGGGTAGTCAACCTTCTTATACCTACCGCCCACTTTTGTATCTCTGTTAGCAGTAAAATTATCTAACTGCCCACCGGTTCCACAGTAATGGTGATTTATAAAGTAGGGAAGTAACTTTACTTCATATGATTTATAAAGCAGAGTTACAGCAAGTTAAAGCATATAATAATAATTACTTACCAAGTACTTTATGTCGGATTTTCGCTAAATTTGGCAGAATAAATCTTTATAAAACAACTTACTATAGTTAAATCTGTCTTTTTATTTATACTTTGGTTGCTCCGCTACTGCCTACCATGAAAGCTGGAATGCCCACTAGTGGGCGGTAGGGACCAGGTTGACTGCCACTGGAATAGATCAACAAAACTGAAAGCTGATTCTTTGAAAGGATAAATAAAATCAACATACCTATAAAAAGACTCAAGATAAAAAGAGAACACAAATAGATAAAATCAGAAAGGAAAAATGAAAGATTATAGCTGACACCATAGACATAAAAAGACTCATTAAAGAATACTATAAACAATTGTATGCCAAAAAAATTAGACAATCTAGAAGAAATGGATAAATTTCTAGAACATACAAACTCCCAAGACTAAACCAGGAAGAAACAGAGAATCTAACAGACTGATTACTAGCAATAAAGTTGAAGTAGTAATAAAAAAAAAGTTCCAACAGACAAAAGCTCAGGACCAGATGGCTTCACATTTAAAGAATTAGTACCTATCCTCAAACTATTCAGAAAAATTGAAGAGGAAGGAACACTTTCAATCTCATTTTATAAAGCCAGCATTACCCTGATTTCAAAACCAGACAAACACAATACAAAAAAAAAAAAAAAATTACAGGCCTATATCTCTAATGAACTTAGATTCCAAAATTCTCAGCAAAATATTACAAACCAAATCCAGCAATACATTAAAAATATCATACACCACGATCAAGTAGATTTTATACCAGGAATGCAAAGGTGGTTCAATATCTGTAAAATAATTAACATAATTCAGCACATCAATAAAACCAATCATATGATTATCTCAATAGATGTAGAAAAGCAAAATTCAACATACATTTTTGTTAAAAATTCTCCACAAAAGGAGTAAAGAAGAAACTAACTTTAACTGGATAAACTTTATATATAAGAAGCCCAGAGCTGCCTGACCTGTGGTGGCGCAGTGGATAAAGCGTCGACCTGGAAATGCTGAGGTCGCCGGTTCGAAACCCTGGGCATGCCTGGTCAAGGCACATATGGGAGTTGATGCTTCCAGCTCCTCCCCCCTGTCTCTCTCTCCTCTCCTTCTCTGTCTCTCTCTATCCCTCTCTCTCCCCTCTCTAAAATGAATAAATAAAATTAAATTAAAATAAAAAAAAAAAGAAGCCCAGAGCTAACATCAAACGCAATGGTTTAAAGTTGAAAACTTTCCCTTCTAAGATTATGAATGAGACAAAGATGTCCGTCTGCTCCACCACTATTATTCAGTAAAGTGTTGGAAGTCCTGAACACAACAATCAGAAGAGAGAAAAAAATAAATAAAAGGCATCCAAACTATAAAGGAAGAAGTAAAACTGTCACTTTTGCACAAAACATGACACTATATTTAGAAAACCCTAAGGAATCTACCCAAAATTAATAAAATTAATAAAAGAATCCAGCAAAGTGGCAGAATACAAAATTAATGTACAGAAATCCATTGTGTTCCTACACACTAATAACAAACATTAAGAAATTAAGAAAACAGCCTGACCTGTGGTGGCACAGTGGATAAAGTGTCGACCTGGAAATGCTGAGGTCGCCAGTTCAAAACCCTGGGCTTGCCTGGTCAAGGCACATATGGGAGTTGATGCTTCCAGCTCCTCCCCCTCTTCTCTCTCTCTGTCTCTTCTCTCTCTCTTTCTGTCTCTCCCTCTCCTCTCTAAAAAAATGAATAAATAAATAAATAAAAATTAAAAAAAGAAAAAGAAATTAAGAAAACAATCACATTTACAATTGCATCAAAAAGAATAAAATACCCAGGAATGAATTTAGCCGAGGAGGTGGAAGACCTGTACTTTGAAAACTATAAGATATTTATAAGCCTGACCATGTGGTAGCACAGTGGTAAGAGTATTCACCTGAATGCTGAGGACCCAGCTTTGAAACCCAGAGGTCATGAGCTTGAGCATGTGCTCAACTGGCTTGAGTGTGGGATCATAGAGATGACCCCATTGTCACTGGCCTGAGCCCAAAGGTCACTGGCTTGAGCAAGGGGTAACTGGCTAAGCTGGAGCCCCCTGATCAAGGCACATATGAGAAAGCAATCAAAAAAAAAAGAAAGAAAGAAAGAAAGCAATCAATGAACAATTAAGATGCTGCAACTATGAGTTGATGCTTCTCATCTTCCTCACTTCCTGCCGGTCTGTCCCTGTCTATCTCTCCTTCTCTCTTGCAAAAAAAAAAAAAAGAAAGAAAAGAAAGAAAGAAAAGATATTTAAATATTTTTATGAAATTGAAGAGGACACAAGTGGGAGGATATGCTAATGCTAAGCTTATGGATCGAAAGGATTAATATCATTAAAATGACCATACTGTCTAAAGCAATCTACAGATTCAATACAATCCCTATCAAAATAGCAATGATACTCTTCTCAGAACTAGCAAAAATAATCCTAAAATTTATATAAGCCACAAAACCACAAATAGCCAAAGCAATCTTGAGAAACAAGAACAAAGTTGAAGTTATCACATGCCCTGATTTCAAACTATACTTCAAAGTTATAATAACCAAAATAGTATGGTATTGGCACAAAAACAGACACACAGATCAATGAAACAGAAGAAAGAACTCAGAATAAACCCTCACTTATGTGGTCAATTAATTTACAACAAAGGAGGCAAAAATATACAGTGGAAAAACGACAGTCTCTTCAACAAGTGGTGCTGGGAAAACAGGACAGCTACATGCGAAAAGTGAAACTAGATCACTCTCTATACTATATAAAAAAATAAACTCAAAATGGATTAAAGGTTTAAATGAAACTATGAAATTCATAGAAGAAAACAGGTAGAAAACTATTTGACACAGGTCAGAGTGAGGTCTTTCTGGGTACATCCCCTCAATCAAGGGAAACGGAAACAAAAATAAACAAATGGCACTTCATCAAACTAGAAAACTTCTGCATAGAGAAGGGAGCCATCAACAAAACAAAGACAACCTACTGAATAGAGGAATATATTTACAAATGATATATCTGGTAAGAGATTATTCAAAATGCATAAGGAACTCATTCAACTCAATAACAAAAAAATAAACAATCCAATTTAAAAATGAGCAGAAGAGTCAAGAGACATTTTTCCAAAGAAGACATATTGGCGGCCAATAGACACATGATAAGATGCTCAACATCACCAATCATCAGGGAAATGCAGATCAAAACCCAATGAGATAACACCTTACATCAGTCTGAATGGTTATTCTCCAAAAGTTGAGGATGCAGAGAAAAGGGAAACTTTGTGCAGTGTGGTGGGACTGCAAAATTGGTGCAGCCATTATGGAAAACTGTGTGGAGATTCCTCAAAGAACTAAAAACAGATCCACCATACAACCCAGCAACTACACTTCTGAGTATTCATCTGAAGAAAATGGAAACAGTAATTCAAACAGATATACACACCCCATGTTTACTGCAGTATTATTTACAGTAGCTAAGATTTGGAAGCAACCTAGGTGTCATTGATAGATTAATGGATAATACACACACACACAAAGGAACATCACATGGCAATTAAAAAAAAGAATGAAATCTTGTCATCTGTGACAATATAGATGGAGCCAGAGGGCATTATGCTAAATGAAATAAGTCAGACAGAGAAAGACAAGTACAGTATTGTTTCACTTATATGTGGAATCTAGAAAAACAAAACAAACGAACAACAAAAACAACTCATAGAAACAGAGACCAAAGGGATGGCTGCCAGAGGAGGGTGTGGGGGTTGGGTGAAAAAGGGAAAGCGGAATACAGTCAATAATACTGTGATAAGTTTGCACAGTTACAGATAATTACTAAAATTAGGTCGGTGATCACCTTGTAAGGTATGAAATTTTTTTTAAAAATGAGGTTCCACACCGGCATAGAAAAAGGGAATATTTAAGAGATGTATAAAAATGACCCAGGAAGGGGTAACCCTGGAGCTCCATTTTGTAGGTTTTTTGCAACATAGGGAAGCAGGGGCCATGAAGAGCCCTCTCAGGACAGTGCTGGGTGCAGCAGGGTCAGGTCCTAGGGCCCGCAGTCTTTCCGGCTGGGGGCAGCAAGGCCCCCTCCTGCTCAGGGGCGCGTAGCCTGCTTCTACCACCAGACCATGTCTGCATTGTGATTTTGGGTATCACCCCAAATGCCTAGCCTCCGAGCTTGGTTTTCCCGTTTTCCTGGCTATTGTAGATGAGCAACCCCAATTCTTGTACTAAATTCCCTTTCTGTTTTAATAAGTCAGTCATTTGTCGCTTAGAACCCTAACTGATTTGGGCTCTCTGGTGGGGAATCCAGAACTTGGGCCCAGACCATTGGGCCACAGAGCCCACACTCTAGCACAGGGGTCGGGAACCTTTTGGCTAAGAGAGCCATGAACGCCACATATTTTATGTTTGTTTCTTTGTTTTTGTATTTTTCTGAAGCTGGAAACGGGGAGAGACAGTCAGACAGACTCCTGCATGTGCCCGACTGGGATCCACCCGGCACGCCCACCAGGGGCTACGTTCTGCCCACCAGAGGGCGATGTTCTGCCCCTCTGGGGCATCGCTCTGTTGCGACCAGAGCCACTCTAGCACCTGGGACAGAGGCCAAGGAGCCGTCCCCAGAGCCCGGGCCATCTTTGCTCCAATGGAGCCTCGGCTGCGGGAGGGGAAGAGAGAGACAGAGAGGAAAGAGAGGGGGAGGGGTAGAGAAGCAGATGGGTGCTTCTCCTGTATGCCCTGGCCGGGAATCGAACCCGAGACTTCTGCACGCCAGGCCGACGCTCTACCACTGAGCCAACCGGCCAGGGCCGAATGCCACATATTTTAAAATGTAATTCCGTGAGAGCCATACAACAACCCGTGTACCTTACACATTATCCAATAAAAATTTGGTGTTGTCCCAGAGAACAACTGTGATTGGCTCCAGCCACCCGCAACCATGAACATGAGCAGTAGGAAATAAATGGATTGTAATACACGAGAATGTTTTATATTTTTAACGTTATTATTTTTCTTATTAAAGATTTTTCTGCGAGCCAGATGCAGCCATCTAATTCTAAAGAGCCACATCTGGCTCGCGAGCCACAGGTTCCCGACCCCTGCTCTAGCACTACTCCCTCTATGGTGGGCCAGTCATTGTGCTAAGAACCATTCTCCAAGTGCCCCACTCCAGGTCACCATATAGATTATTATTGAAAACTGGATGTTTTTTAGAATAAAAAGGGCTTCTATTTAAGATTGCGTCAGGATTGTCTTGGGAAAATGAAACGGTCTTTGTACTTACATGTCCCACCAAGGAGTTATGCCTCTTTCCTTCTGCTCTTGAGGCTAATGAGATCTGCTGGAAATTATATGTGTAGTGGAAAGCCTAGAACTAGTGGTCAGAAACACTTGATTCTATTTTCAATTTCCCAAGATCATGTCAGTAATCGAGTTCATTCTGCTAAACATACATTTAGTGTTTTTTTTTTACCAGCAAATATTAAAATCTAAGAGGAAGTATTTTGCTAAAAGAATAATGTCTACCTGCCTCTACCTGCATATGAAAAACTGTTCTAGGTCATGCTTACCATGAATAATAACTTTAATAAAAAGTAAAGCAAAAGGAAAAGCACTGAATTCTTTTCAATGAGCTCATAAAATTAACAAACTATTGTATGAAAATAATTGGCAATTGAGGATGTACCTGGGATAAGGTTAGTGGTTCCACAGAAATCCGTAGGGCAGAAGCATACGGAGACATTTTATTCTTTTAGCTGCTGGTAGATTTTCCCTGGAGAAGGGCATACTTGTTTGGAAGAAACACACATGATAAGCTGCGGGCAGAGTCAGGCAACAGAGATAGAATGGGTCAACTGTATTCCAGAGAGGGCTCCTGTCAATTGACAGGCATTCGGTCTGCAGAGATGGGCTATGCAAAAATGGGCTCAAAGCTCAAGTGTTCTGCACAGAAAAAGAAGTCGGGGCAGGAGGGAGAATAAAGGAGGGAGAACCAGAGGGGCTTGGAGCCACATGGCGAAGCCTTAGAGAGAAAACTGCTCCGATAATAAAGCTCTTTGGTTCAAGGCCAGAAGGGGCCTTTAGGAGAAGAGAACTATCTAAGGTGCTGCTTGATTTGACCTTTCTCTTTGAATCACAAAGCTTCAGTCAAGATCAGAAAAATGAAATCAAAGTGCTTGGTGTAATGGGGTTTCTTTGATACTCAGAGAAGGGTCTGTGTTCCGCTTCCAAGTTGACATGGGATAAAGATGTAATTAATACACTTGGATGAAGTGTTCGCTGACATGTTTTGTTTGTTCGTCTTTTAAATAAAAAAGTGCTTATTTTGCATTTTAGCAGAGAGCTAGGAGAGTCCAGGGAGGAGACCTAACTCTGGGAGAGCTGCAACTGACGAAACGAGGAACCAGGAAGGGGAAGATGAAAGGGTCGGAGTTCTAGAGAGAATTTGAGCAGGGAGCTCTGTCGAGATTCTAGCTCAAGTATAGACAAGGAGTGGAAAGGGTGATGAGGAAAGCAGTAAGTAAGACAGAAATCCCAGCATCACTAAAGACTTGACTAGCTCACACCATAAGTCCTAGAGAAATGGTCCCAGCTAAGCAAACAACTTGAGACACGGGGGACACATGTCAGCCCCATTGTTGATTACTGAACAATAAGGCCACAGGTGATCACCCTCCACCTGCTTTTGTTTTTTTCTCCAATTATGCCAAGTAGATTCACCAGGTGGACATGTGACATGGAAGAAGGCAAGCTTGTGACATCTTCTATTCCTACTGCTTCCTCTAGTCACTTTCAACTTCTGTCCAACTTCCAGAGCCGAGTGTCCCAACATTTTTTAGAGTAAAGATTATTTAACATAAAAAAATCTTCAGAAAACTGCAATAGCAGTTGTTTTTACTAATTAAAAAATACAAATTGTTAGTAACATTGCTAGTGCAATAACATTTTAATGATATATTTCTTATTAATTTTAATGGCATCTAAATGCAGTTGACATAATATTAATATATATTTGTTAGAATTAGAGCTATCTGTAACAGAGATCTGCAAAATAGTGGCTTAAACAATATAGAAATTTATTTTCCTGACACAAAAGTCTGGTGTGGAGGAGCCTCAATCACTAGCACCCTAGGCTACCTACACAGTCTGATTGCAGTCACTAGCGTGTGGCTCTTGACATCATGCTCCCATATAGAATTCCACTTAATGTGTCATACAGCTCATGAAGTGGGGTGAGAGAAGGCAGGAGAGGAAGAGCAAAAGGCAGTCTCAGTTGCCTATTAAAGAAATTTCTGGAAACTTCCATGTATTTGTTGTTATTTTTACATCTCATTGACTAGAAATAAGTCACATGGCCACATCTTGCTGCAAAGGAGGCTGGGAAATAGAGCCTTTGTTCCTGTTTCTCACATGCTCAGATAAACTGTGGACACCCTAGAAGGGCAAATGTATATTGGGGTAATTAGCACTTTCTGCTCCAACAGATGTGTGTGATTTGCCCACAACCACATAGCAAGTTATTATTATTCTTTTTAATTTATTGATTTGAGAGAGAGAGAGAGAGAGAGAGAGTGTGTGTGTGTGTGTGTGTGTGTGTGTGTGTGAGAGAGAGAGAGAGAGAGAGAGAGGAAGGTGTAGGGATGTAAAGGAAGAGAGAAAAAACATTGATTTATTGTTCCACTTATTTATGTGTTCATTGGTTGATTCTTGTATGTGACCTGACTGGGGATTGAACCCACAACCATGGCATATTAGAACAATAGCTCTAGTCAACTGAGCTATTCGGCCAGGGCCCACATGGCAAGTTAGTGTAATAGTGTAGAGTTAGGACTACATAGAACTCAGTTCTCCCAGGTTTCCTGTTACTGTTGTCTGGTATCATTTTCATTCTACCTCCTTATCTTGTCCACTGAACAGCATACATATTCCATCATGGGCAGATGCCTCTCTAGTGATTTAACAGATTTTCTTAAATTGCCATTTTTCTTTGTGTATGACATTCTGGTAACGTATGTGATACTGTGTGTGAGTCCTCTTGCTACACTTAATGCCACATAGAATATTCTCAAGTCACAACAGATGAGGCATTTGGGGCTTAGAATGGTCCCTTGGGCACCTAAGAAAGTGTAGAGAAAGGCAGGAGGCAGACAAAAATTGTTTTCAGCTCATGGAGGAATTCACCAGATAATCAGAAGTTGCATTTGGCATAGACTGAGATGAGACACTTGGGGGTATGTGAGTGGATGAAATATGTGAATAATAAAGGAAGACAGTGCTTGGGAGATCTCTCATGTAATATACGTTCAGAAGGTGGAAAAAATATTATGTGGTTGCTGTACACAGCTCAAGACTGAAGATGGGAATCTTGCCATTTAAACGGGACATAAAAACAATGGCTTCCAAGTTCCTTTCCCTTTGTGCATGACTGTGAACCAGCAGGTAACACTAGGGCCTCATCATTTAAAGAAAACTGATACTCACTCTACTTAACACTATCTTTGAAATCCAAAAAGGACAACTTAGAACTAGTAACTTCTTAGCCATTTTACAAGGCCAGGTCCTCATTTTAAATCACAAGAAAGAGGATTTACATAGAATATTGGCTTACATGGGTTATCTTTATTTCTCTGAGAATTGTCAGTAGATGCCGAGTTTTACTCTGCACACCTTTCTGCAGGCACAACAAGCATGGATCCAGTTCAACTCTGGTGTGAAATCTCATTGGCTGTTTGACTGCTTCCAACATGTTGAGGCAAGGGACTCGGTTTAGTCAGGGAAGCAGAGCTGCTAGAAGTATTTTGGAGAAAGGGAGTCATTATACAATTGTGGGAGAAGCTGGGGGAAGTTCAGGGGGAATAAGAGAAAAGTCATTAATCTTCCCCTACAAAGAGATGGCCTGGTGGGCTATTTGGAACTTGCAGGGGAATCTATCTGGAAATCCAGATATATCCAGAGTAGGACCATGAAGGAGAGCTAGTGAAAGATGTGATTTCTGCGTAGCATTTTTTTCTGAAGGTCTGCAGACAGCACTTTGGTGGAGGACCCTGATGTGCTGAAGGTCAGCAGTGTTGGCATTGAGAAGAGCTGGACAAAAAGCAGGAGAAAGTGAGGGGAAGCTGCAGTGCGTCTGCACCTCTGTGCCTGCCCCTTTGGAGAATAGTGACAACTGCTCTATTCCTACCTTCCACACCTTTTCAGACTCCTGCTTTGGCCACTCTATCTCAGAACCAGAAGGAGATTCTAGCGAGCACAGTTCCAGCTAAACCAGGTAGTGTAAGTATATATCCCCACAGTAAAATACACCAAAAAAAAAAGGAGGGGGGGTAAATCATAGTTTGTGTGTTTCAAGAAAAATTCTTGAAATTATTAAATTAAGTTCTAATATCAATGAGTCCCCAGTCTACCTGGTTCATATACTTACAAGTACAAAAATTACAGTCATAAAAAATTAACCAGTTACAAAATAGTACACTGTAAAGCCAGGAGCCAGGACCACTATCACAGCAGCCCGGCCCGTGCAAGTTCACATTGGATTTGGACAGTCGGTAAAGAAACAACAGAGCCAAAAACTGATGGGCCTTCATCTTTAATCCTAGCTTGCACCCAGTGGGCAAGTAAAAACACACACTGGGCTCCAAAACCCACTCATTCAGTGCTCACAAAGCTACTGACTTATCCGAGTTTCCTAGAATCAAAGGTTTTTAGCTCACCAGATTTATTCACCTCTGTTCCCCATCTCCTTCCTTCTCCCCGCACAAACTCTGCACTAACTGGCTTCTCACTCAACACTCCGCCATCTTGGCTGCCTCTCCTGGCCTCCTCCATGTGGCCTTTCTCTGCTCTCTGCTCTGCTCTCTCCTCTAATGCTAATAATCCCAGGAACCGAGAGAGCAAGCTCCCATTCTGCCCCTATTTTATAGTGTAGAAATCCAAACCTTTAATCCAATATACAAAATAGGGAAGTCTCTAATACAAAGTCACTTATCTGAGGCATGATGGGATTGTACCACCCCACATCAAAAAGGGTGGGAAAGGCTTAATCCCAAAACCAAGCCCCAGGCTACAAGGATTCTGCTGCCCACAGCAACACACATTAATATCACCTGGGCAATGGCCTCCACGTGGGCAGCGCCATTTTTAACAAAGTGAGCATAGTATATTTTATCTGCCCAACAATCCACCCCTATGCTCACTTTACTACTCACAATCTACATCACCAGCATCCCTGTGCAAGGAAATTAGAACATTACAGAAATTACAACAGCACAAATCATACAGTTTCAACAATTACAAAGGTACATTTCACCAATCTCTGAGCACTTAGCCCAAAGCGCAAAATGTCCTCAGCCTTCTTTCTAGCCACGGAAAAAGCTTCCTGGGGCAGGGGAGTGCTTCCAGCAAAGCCACCCCCCACCCCCATCAGGGTATTTCACATTGTCCAAAATCCATAAATCCATCCAACAAAGGAGCCAATGCCCACTCCAGTCGTAGTCCAGGAAATCAGTCCAAGCACATGGGGCGTCAGCCACCCCCCTCATTCCTGCCATCCTGGCAGGTCTTACACTGTCCCAAAGAGGAGCACATGGCGTCCAGCCCTATGTCCCAAAATTGCAGACCTACCAGGGCCATAGTAGGTGCTCCTTCCAGCTGGGCTCTCATCTTATGGAGACTGCGGATTGCAACTCCAGCCCAATTCTCCTCATCCTCCAAAGAGGAACTGAAAACACCAGCTCCCACTGCCGGGCTCAAGTCCTGGGCCGCTGCTGCCCTCTGTTCCGCAGACCTTGCAGCCCCAGCTCCAGCCTCACCTCCTGCCTCAGCCCCGGCCTCCCGCTGCTGCTGGCTCTCCACAAAGTCCAGGGCAATCTGCAACTCACAAACCTGTGAATCCTCCTCCAGCAGCTGCTCCATTTCCAGGTGAATCGCGCAAACCTGGTCAGCCTCCTCCAGCGCTTCCTCCAGCTCCAGGGTCAGCATCTGTTTCTCCCGCGTTTGCTCCAGCTCCTTCCACTGCTCGTTTGCAGGTCCCGGGCAGCCTCTTCCACAGAGCTCTCGGTTTCCTCACACATGGCTGTAAAAGTCAGCCAGCCTATGGCCCCCAAAAGGACAGCCATGGGGAACCATAACAGCAGGCAGTCCTCTACTCCACCACTCAAAAGTGGTGGTGACTCGGCCCTGGCTGGTTGGCTCAGTGGTAGAACGTCGGCCTGGCGTGCGGAAGTCCTGGGTTCGATTCCCGGCCAGGGCACACAGGAGAGGCGCCCATCTGCCTCTCCGCTCCTCCCCCTCTCCTTCCTCTCTGTCTCTCTCTTCCCCTCCTGCAGCAAGGCTCCATTGGAGCAAAGATGGCCCGGGCGCTGGGGATGGCTCCTTGGCCTCTGCCCCAGGCGCTAGAGTGGCTCTGGTCGCAACAGAGCGATGCCCCGGAGGGGCAGAGCATCGCCCCCTGGTGGGCGTGCCGGGTGGATCCCGGTCGGGCGCATGCGGGAGTCTGTCTGACTGTCTCTCCCCGTTTCCACCTTCAGAAAAAAAAAAGAAAAATGTGGGGGTGACTCTATACCGATTTGTATCGAATCCTGCCACAGACTAAGC
The DNA here is from genome assembly GCF_036850995.1 of Saccopteryx leptura. Classification (NCBI taxonomy): domain Eukaryota; kingdom Metazoa; phylum Chordata; class Mammalia; order Chiroptera; family Emballonuridae; genus Saccopteryx; species Saccopteryx leptura. The sequence continues at coordinate 44,057,915 of NC_089509.1, read as the reverse complement.
CAAATGTAAAGCTAGAAGCCACGGCCACTATCACAGCAGCCCGGCCCATGCAGGTTCACATTGGATTCGGACAGTCGGTAAAGAAACAACAGAGCCAAAAACTGATGGGCCTTCATCTTTAATCCTAGCTTGCACCTGGCGGGCAAGTAAAAACACACACTGGGCTCCAAAACCCACTCATTCAGTGCTCACAAAGCTACTGACTTATCCGAGTTTCCTAGAATCAAAGGTTTTTAGCTCACCAGACTTATTCACCTCTGTTCCCCATCTCCTTCCTTCTCCCCGCACAAACTCTGCACTAACTGGCTTCTCATTTAACACTCCGCCATCTTGGCTGCCTCTCCTGGCCTCCTCCATGTGGCCTTTCTCTGCTCTCTCCTCTAATGCTAATAATCCCAGGAACCGAGAGAGCAAGCTCCTGTTCTGCCCCTATTTTATAGTGTAGAAATCCAAACCTTTAATCCAATATACAAAATAGGGAAGTCTCTAATACAAAGTCACTTATCTGAGGCATGATGGGATTGTACCACCCCACATCAAAAAGGGTGGGAAAGGCTTAATCCCAAAACCAAGCCCCAGGCTACAAGGATTCTGCCTGCCCACAGCCCACAGAGACACACATTAATATCACCTGGGCAACAGCTTCCACGTGGGCAGCGCCATTTTTAACAAAGTGAGCATAATATATTTTATCTGCCCAACATACACAATATTTACATTGCATAAGTATGGAACAACTAGAAAATTTTGTCCTTAATATTCCCATTATGAATATGGTTTTATTTTCTAGGAGCAAAAGGGGGAAGGAAATAAATATCCAGGAGAATTAGCTGAAATACTGAGTGCTTTCCTGGGTTTGCTAGGGTATCAGGCACAGAGGGCTGTACTCTGTGGACCACAATGTCTCCCACACCTTTGAGAAAAACAGTTTATCCCAGTTACAATCCCCCTAACAGTTTCACACTTGGTGCTTTTTTTTTTTTTGTATTTTTCTGAAGTTGGAAACAGGGAGGCAGCCAGACAGACTCCCGCATGCGCCTGACCGGGATCCACCTGGCACGCCTTGGGTGTGGGAGGGGAAGAGAGAGACAGAGAGGAAGGAGAGGGGGAGGGGTAGAGAAGCAGATGGGCGCTTCTCCTGTGTGCCCTGGCCGGGAATCGAACCCGGGACTCCTGCATGCCAGGCCGATGCTCTACCACTGAGCCAACCAGCCAGGGCCCACATTTGGTGCTTCTTAATGCTCATCACAGATTATTTCCTTAGCTCCAGCAAGCTCTCATTCAGCTGTTTGCTGGCACATTAACAATGTGGCAGACCACCAGAAGAAAGCTGGTCACAGATTTCATGTTAGGTACAAAATGATTTGGTCAGTGAACTGAGTGGACTGGAGACCTAGGGCAGGGTCCTGCTCCACTGAGGAGATTCCAAGGGGCTGCGGCATCTCAAGTGTGGACAGCCTTGTTCTCTTCACAGAGCGGGGGCTTCAGAGCAGCTCGAGGTTGAGAGCCTCCAAAGCGGCCTCGTTAGTCCTGGGCCCTGACAGAGTACTGGAGAGGACGCGGGAGCAGTCAGCCTTGGCACTCTGTTCTCTCTGAGGTGGAGGCGAGGCTGGGAGGCACCTAGAGGCGCCGCCCTTTTCTTCACAGGCTTCCATTAGCTCTGCTTAGGGCTGGCTCGGGGCCAAGTGCGGAGGAGGCCACTCCCTCTTGGTGCCTCTCCTCCCACCCTCTTTTGCCTTTTAGACACCTCCTCCTCTGCTGCTAGGTGTCCTCATTAAACCTTTGGTAGCCCAAGGTTACTCAGCGTGGCTTTCCTCTTAGGCCAGCTTTGATTGGACATTGCTTTCTGCTTCAGACATTCCATTTTCTCTGTCCCCATAAAAAAGGTACCATTCCAGTGTCTTCTGAGACCTTCCCTTAGCAAGGATCACAACACTGCTAATGTCTCCAGAAACAGTCAGTCAACAAGAGCCTCTTCAGTAGCTGCCGCTGGGTGTGTCTGACTTTCTAGATTTCCCTGCAAATTCCACATGGGGCAATCTGACAGAAAGATAACTCGGGCAAAACTCTGGCCATTTCCACTGGCCACCTCTTCCACCTACATGTAGGGCAAATCACAGACATAAAGGTCTGCTTGGTTAATATTAATGTCATTGATGGCTACTGATTGCTCAAACTCAAGGTTATAAATGTTTTGCATCTATTAAGTACTTAATAAATGCTCGTTGGATGAAGTGATCTTTGAATAGTGTTTGTGCAAGAATTTTCCGCCCTAAAATTACAGACATGGGTGGGGCACTGATATTCCAAGGAAGAGTGAGGGAGAGGAGCAATTATAGAGGGCAAGGCTGGGTGTGGCCAGGAGGGCAGAATCCACAGCAAGGACATCTGAGGCTCTAGGCCGGGTTTGTCAGCACACCTGAATTTGGGGCAAGATTTGGAAAAAAAAAAAGGTGAGCCATTGTTGGGATTTATCATGGAAAAGGTGGGAAGGCCCAAGTGCAGCCATGCTAGACAAAACAACTGACCGAGACCAAGTCAGTCCGTGCCTGGAGGGGTTCAGACCATTCATAGGAACTCGTCCTTCTCCAGAGCTTCTTGGGTTCCCCCAACTCCTTTCACGGGTCCAGCCAGGGTGCCAGTCCGAAGGGCCTGCCCGCTCTTTGCTAGGTAGGAGGTGCAGACCCCGGGGCCTGCAGTATTTACTGTCTGGAGAACGTTGTTTATTGATTAGCTGAATAAATTCTTACTACAGTATTTCTTACTGAATAAACTGTGCCTTTCTCAATGAGCTATTTGTTGAGGATAGGGACTAAGTTTTGGTCCTCTGGGGTCAGCGCCAGATCCTGCACACAGTAGGAAGCCCAAAATGGTGGTTACTGACGATGTCTGGTTAATAGCTTGCTTACACAGTGTGGCAGAAAAAAAACAAAAGTAGACTTGGAGTGAAGATATTTTTGGAGTAAATCTTGGTTGTCTCGATTGGTCACTCCTGACTTTGGGCCGCATACAAGCTCTCTGGGCCTCAGTTTCCTCATTTATAGCATGGAAGCTTGACGATCCTACCTCTCAGGGTTTTTGGCAAGATCAAATCAGATCATGCTTGTAAAAGTATGTGGTCAACTCTAAAATAGTATACAAATGCAGATGTGTACATACTTAGGTATTTACAACTAGATGAAAATTTTTTTATTTTTATTTACCAAAATATTTTTAGTTGAATACTCTTTGAAAAAAATTTTCTTTATTTTATTTTAATTTATTGTGTTTACATAGATTCAAGTGTCCCATCGAAAATATCTCCCTCTCCCCCACCCCCGTGTTCCCCTTGATACCCCCTTGGCCCCCTCGCCACAAGCTTTCCCCACTTCCCTCCAGGATTTGCTGTCCTGCTCTATTTGTCTCTGTGTTATGTATACATAATTTCACTAATCCCTTTCCCCTCTCTGATCCCATCCTCTCTTCCCCTTTCCCTCTGGTCCCTTTGATCATGCCTCTGCCTCTATTCTGTTCCTCAATTCACATTGTTCAGTAGATTCCTAATATGAGTGGGGTCATATGGTATTTTTCTTTCTCTGCCTGGCTTATTTCACTTAGCATAATAGTCTCCAGGTCCATCCATATTGTTGCAAAAGGTAAGATTTCCTTTTTTTCATGGCCACGTAGTATTTCATTGTGCCTATGTACCACAACTTTTTAATCCACTTGTCCACTGACAAACACTTGGGCTGTTTCCAGATCTTGGCTATTGTAAACAATGCTGCAGTAAACATGGGGGTGCATGTCTTCTTCTGAATCAGTGATTTGGTATTCTTAGGATATATTCCTAAAAGTGAGATGGCTGGGTCAAACGGCAGATCCATTTTTAATTTTTTGATGAAACTCCATACTGTTTTCCACAGTGGCTGCACCAGTCTGCATCCCCACCAGCAGTGCAGGAGGGTTCCCTTTTCTCCACATCCTCGCCAGCACTAATTCTGTGTTGTTTTGTTGATAAGCGCCATTCTGACAGGTGTGAGGTGGTATCTCATTGTGGTTTTAATTTGCATTTCTCTCATTATTAGTGATGTTGAGCATTTTTTCATATGCCTATTGGCCATCTGTATGTCCTCTTTGGAGAAGTGTCTATTCAGTTCTTAGGCCCATTTTTTGATTGGATTGTTTACCATCCTGGTATTGAGTTTTACAAGTTCTTTATACATTTTGGTTATTAACTCCTTATCAAACATATTGTTGAATATGTTATCCCATTGTGTGGTTTGTCTTTGTATTTTGCTCATAGTGTCTTTAGCTGTGCAAAAGCTTTTTAGTTTGATATAGTCCCATATGTTCATCCTGTCCTTTATTTCACTTGCCTGTGGAGATAAATCAGCATATATATTGGTGCGAGAGATGTCAGAGAGCTTACTGCCTATGTTTTCTGCCAAGATGATTATGGTTTCATGACTTACATTTAAGTCTTTTATCCATTTTGAGTTTATTTCGTGAATGGTGTAAGTTGGTAGTCTAGTTTCATTTTTTTGCATGTACCTGTCCAATTTTCTCAACACCATTTGTTAAATAGGCTGTCTTTACTCCATTGTATGCTCTTACCTTCTTTGTCAAATATCAATTGATCACAGAGGCGTGGGTTTATTTCTGGGTTCTCTGTCCTATTCCATTGATCTGTATGCCTGTTCTTATGCCAGTACCAAGCTGTTTTGAGTATGATGGCCTTGTAGTATAACTTGATATCAGAAAGTGTGATACCACCCACTGTATTCTTCCTTTTTAAGATTGCTGAGGCTATTCGTGTTCTTTTTTGGTTCCATATAAATTTTTGAAATATTTGTTCTATATCTTTGAAGTATGCCATTGGTATTTTAATAGGAATTGCATTGAATTTATAGATTGCTTTGGGTAATATAGACATTTTAATGATGTTTATTCTTCCTATACCTGAGCACGGTATATGCTTCCACTTGTTTGTATCTTCTTGATTTCTTTTATCATTGTTTTATAATTTTCTGAGAACAAGTCTTTAACCTCCTTTGTTAAATATACTCCTAGGTACTTTATTTTTTGTTGTTGTTGCTGCAATAGTGAAGGGCATTGTTTCCTTAATTTCTCTTTTAGACAGTTCATTGATGGTGTATAAAATTGCCACTGGTTTCTGAATATTGATTTTATATCCTGCCACCTTGCTGAATTCATTTATCAGGTCCAGTAGTTTTTTGATTGAGACTTTAGGGTCTTCTATGTACAGTATCATGTCATCAGCAAATAATGATAGTTTTACTTCTTCTTTTCCAATTTGGATGCCTTTTTATTTCTTCTTCTTGTCTGATTACTGTGTCTAGGACTTCCAGAACTATGTTGAATAAGAGTGGTGAAAGGGGCACCCCTGTCTTGTTCCTGATCTTAAGGGAATTGCTTTTAATTTTTGCACATTGAGTATGATGTTGGCCATGGGTTTGTCATAGATGACCTTTATCATGTTGAGGTATGATCCCTGTATTCACACTTTGCTGAGAGTTTTGATTATAAATTGGTGCTGGATTTTATCAAATGCTTTTTCTGCATCTATTGATATTATCATGAGATTTTTCTCTTCCTTTTTGTTTATGTGATGAATCACGTTGATTGATTTGCAAATATTGAACTAGCCTTGCCTCCCAAAAATACATCCCACTTGTTCATGATGTATGATTTTTTTCATGAATTGCTAGATCTGGTTTCCTAATATTTTGTTGAGAATTTTAGCATCTAAGTTGATCAGGGATATTGGCCTATAGTTTTCTTTCTTTGTAGTGTCTTTGCCTGGTTTTGGACTGAGGATTATGCTAGCCTCATAAAAGGAGCTTGGAAGTCTTTCCTCCTCTTGAATTTTTTGAAATAGCTTGAGAAGAATAGGAGTTAGTTCTTCTTTGAATATTTGGTAAAATTCTCCTGTGAAGCCATCTGGGCTAGGACTTTTGTTTGTTGATAGTTTTTTGATAACTGTTTCAATCTCATTTGTTGCAATCGGGCTGTTTAGGTTTTCTGATTTTTCCAGATTGATTTTTGAAAGATTATATGTTTCAAGGAATTTGTCCTAATTTTTTGGCACATGGTTCTTCATAGCATTTCCTTACAATCCTTTGTATTCCTGCTGTGTCAGTTGTTACTTCTCCACTCTCATTTCTAATTTTATTTATTTTAGTCCTCTCTCTTTTTTTCTTGGTGTGTCTGATTAAAGGTTTATTAATCTTGTTTACCTTTTCAAAGAACCAGCTCTTGGTTTCATTGATCCTCTGTATTTTTTTTTTAGTCTCTATGTCATTTATTTCCGCTCTGATCCTTATTATTTCCTTTCTTCTACTTCCTCTGTGCTTTGTTTGTTGTTCTTTTTCTAGTTCTTTTAGATGCAGGGTTAAGTTGTTTATTTGAGCTTTTTCTTGCTTCTTAAGGTATGCTTGTAATGCTATGAACTTCCCTCTCAGGATGCTTTTGCTTTGTATCATAAATTTTGAGTTGTTGTATGTCCATTTTAATTTGTTTCAAGGAAATTTTTATTTTTTCCTTGATCTCATTGTTAACCCATTCATTATTTAATAACATGCTATTTAGTCTCCAAGTGTTTGCATGTTTTCAGTTTTTTAATTGTAGTTAATTTTATGCTGTTGTGATCAGAGAAGATGCTTGGTATGATTTCAATCTTCTTAAATTTATTGAGACTCCATTTGTGTCCTAACATGTGGTCTATCCTAGAGAATGTATTATGAGCACTTGAAAAGAATGTATATTCTGCTGCTTAGAGTGAAATATTCTGAAAATATCTATTAAATTCAGTTGATCTAATGTGTCGTTTAAGGCTGCTGTTTTTTTGTGTGTGTTATTTTTTGTCTTGAGGATCTGTCTTTTTGTCTTGGCTGTAGGCACTTGTTTTGTATTACTTTGAATATTTCTTGCCATTCCCTTCTGGCTTCTAGTGTTTCTGTTGAAAAGTCAGATGTCATCCTTATGGGAGCTCTTCTGTAGGTAATTGCTTTTCTCTTGCAGCTTTTAGTATTCTTTATCTCTTAATTTTGGCATTTTAAATATGATGTGTCTTGGTGTAGTCCTCTCTAGATTCCTCTTTAATGGGACTCTCTGTGCTTCTTGAACTTGCGTGACTTTTTCCTTCATCAATTTAGGGAAGTTTTCAGCTATGATTTTTTCAATCAAGTTCTCTCTCCCTTGTTCATTCTCTTCTTCAGGAACCCCTATGGTACAAATGTTGTTTTTTTTCATGTTGTCACAGAGCTCTCTTAGAGTTTCCTCAGATTTTTTGAGCCTCTTTTCTTTTTGTTGCTCTGCTTCCATTTATCTTGTCCTCTAAATCACTGATTTGATCCTCTGTTTCATCCAGCCTGCTTTTAATTCCTTCTAGTGTAGTCTTTATTTCTGATATTGTATTTGTCATTTCTGACCGGTACTTTTATATGATTTCAATGTCCTTTTTGATGCTTGCTATCTCTTTATTTAGGTGCTCATTATGTCCATCCATGTTGCTCTAAGATCTTTGAGCATCCTAACAATCATTATTTTAAACTCTGCATCTAGTAATTTGGTTACTTCCATCTCATTCAGTTCTTTTTCTGGGGATTTCTCTTGTTGATTCATTTGGATTGCATTTCTCTGTCTTCCTATTTTTTTCTGTGTATAAACTCCTCCTTTGGGCATGCTGTTTGAATAGCTAGCTGAGTCTAGGGTTTAAGTTTTCTGCTTCCAGCTATCAGTTGTGTTGGTTCTAGATCTTCTTGGGTTGGTATCATTTGTTGTTTGTAATCTGCTGTGGCCTACTTTTCATCATCTGCTGCTCTTTTTGCTGTTTGCATGGGTGGTTTCTGTGCCTGGGTAGTGTGGGAGGGGCCAACCTATCTATAAGCAGCAGCTTCCTCTTGCTTAGAGCTGTCAGCAGCTCCATACAAGCTGCAAGCTCTGAAAGATTTGCCTCCACTTTTCAGCTATTGCAGCTGCATCATATTTCCAGAGTCCTCTGTTGAAAGATTGTATTGTGGGCCTGACTGGCCTCACCTAACCTACTCCTTCACAGATTGCAAAGTTGTTGGGTTAGGGCAGCTGAGGTCGAGACTATGATGTTAGTGGGAACCCTTACTTCAGGGGTCTCTTGGGCTGTAGCTCAGTACAGGGAATGTGGCCCCTACACCAGGGCCTAATCCCTCAGTCTCTGTTGGATACCTGAATTTTATTTCTCCCCAACAAGGTGAGCTGCAGGAAAGTTTGAATTCCATCTGATTTTCTCTTTTTGCTGCCTCTAATTATTAGCTACTCCCTGAGCCCAGCAGGGACCTCCAGGGGTTAGTGTGGCGGCAGTGGGCCTGGCTTGCTCTTTGGTCCCAGTTGTCACTCTATCCAGACTTTTTTTACATATCTCAGTAGGGTGTTGCCACAGGAGTATGGTGGATGTGGCCACTGTGTTCCAGAGTGTGGCCTGCCTGCTGGTTCTCTGGAGGCAGGGCACATTCTCAGCAGTAGAGGTGTAGCTCTGGTCTCACCGGAAACCTGAGTCACTGACCCGCCCCTGCTTCCTCACCTTTCCAAATGAGCCTTTCCCCTGGCTGGATATGGAGAAATTTTCAGGGGTGGGGCAGCTGCCTTTCCCGAGACTGGTGCAGGACAAAGGGATCGCTCCTTGCCTGTATATGTCCACTTTAGCCCTGGAGAATGACTCAGTGCAAGTGTTTCTAGTTACCGTCACCGTGTCTCTCCCTGTGCCTCCAACTTTCCACTTTCCTCATGCAACTCCAGTCCTCTCAGCTCTCTTGCCCCCCAGAGCCCCAGGCAAATGGCCGGGAGCGAGATTTTCTGTGCAGGCCCTTTAAGGCTGAATTTACCACTCAGAAAGCTGTCTCCACCCCCCCCACCCGACCCCCGCAGACAGAAACCCTGCTCTTTTCACCACTCAGTGCTGTCTGGTTGCCTCTTCCAGTCACTGGGGCTCTGGCCCTGGGGCTGAGGCCCCCCACCTCTCAGGGTCTCTCTCCCTGCAGTGAGAGGCCTTCTGGGCACTCTGCTGTCCCTCGCTCCTGGGAGCGGGGCAGCCCACTGTGTCTCTGCACTTCCTACCAGACTCGGTGTGGCTTCTTCTGTGATCCTTGGTTATAGTAGAGTCCTCTTCATTTCATCCAAAGTTGTTTTTTCATGATGGTTGTTGTTTTGTTTTGTTTTTTTGTTGTTGTTGTTTTCAGAGACAGAGAGAGAGTCAGAGAGAGGGATAGACAGGGACAGACAGACAGGAACGAAGAGATGAGAAGCATCAATCATTAGTTTTTTGTTGTGCATTGTGACACCTTAGTTGTTCATTGATTCCTTTCTCATATGTGCCTTGACTGTGGGCCTTCAGCAGACAGAGTAATGCCTTGCTTGTGCCAGCGACCTTGGGTCCAAGCTGGTGAGCTTTTGCTCAAACCAGATGAGCCCACATTCAAGCTGGAGACCTCGGGGTCTTGAACCTGGGTCCTTGGCATCCCAGTCTGACACTCTAGCCACTGCGCCACCGCCTGGTCAGGCTCATGATGGTTGTTCTTAAATTAAGTTGTGATCCAATTTGATTCGGGGAGGTGGCTGTTGTAACGTCTGCCTACACCATGGCCATCTTAGAATCCATTGAAAAAAATTTTCTGAAAAGCTTGCTTGGAGAAGAAGTTAAAATTGCAAAGACTCAACCTGGCCAGGTGGCTCAGTGGATAAAACATTAACCTGGTGCACCAGAGGTCGTGGGTTTGACCCCGCCCCTGGCTGCTGCCCTAGTCAGGGTACCTACAAGAAGCCATCAATGAGTACACAACTAAATAGAACAACTGAGTAAACAAGAAATTGATGCTTCTCTCTCTCTCTGTCTTCCCCTTCCCAGCCCTTCTCTCTCTCTCTCAAATCAATGGAAAAACTAAAAAGAAAAAAAAAAAAGAAAAAGAAAAGATTGCAAGGACTCCAGTGTTTCAGAAAAGGGAGTGAAGAGTCTGTACCTGAGACAGCTGAGTGGTGTTTCATTTGCTTGCTATAGTTTTTTTTTTTATTTGCAGAAGAAGAGAGAGAATAGAGTGGAGAGGAGAAAGATGAGGTAGAAACATGGAAAATTACCATCTTTAGGCTATATTTCTAAATCCAAATGGGCCAGCCTCCTTCCACTAAGAAGTTTTGAAAACACAACTTGGGAAATAAATTCTGCCCTCTCAAGTTTATTGTCATTCTTAGAATGGTATCTACCAGGCCAATGAAATGGGCCTTATTTGTTCAGTATATTTGGCATGCTTAAGGAGTTTTAGATGGCAATAATGGTGAGTGTTGGTACAGTAGAAGTCTGGATGTACCCGTAAGGTTAGAAGGTGAAGGAAGTGGTCAACCAGAGATGGCTGTGCCTGGGCAAGTTAAGCTGAGGTTGCCAGTGGTGCTGGTGTGGCTGAGAAAGACCAGGGGGAGGTGCCAGCAGGCGAGAGAAAGGGAACATATGGTTCAAGATAGAAAATCATAAACCAGATGATATCAGGGAAAACTTAACAGCTTTTGACATAACCAGAAAAATTAACCAACTTCCATAGTAGAAATAGGTCTTCTTGAGCATGGGTCAACATGCATTGGACTTAATGATGCTCTCCATGGCCTAATAACAGTCTTTTGAAAATTATTCTGTAAATAATAATAATTATTATAATTATCAAAATAAAAATTTACCATTTCTGCCTTTTTAAAATTAATTAATTAATTAATTTAGAGAGGAAGGGAGAGAGAGACAAGAACATGGAGCTGCTCCTGTATGTGCCCTGACCAGATACTGAACGGGCCACACTCCAGGATGATGCTCCAACTGCCAGCGCTCAATTTCTTATTTTCAGAGAGACAGAGAGAAGAAAGGAGAGAGCAGGGGGAAGGGAAGCATCCATCTGCTGTTCCACACACTTGTGCACTCATTGGCTGCTTTCCTGTTTGTGCTCTGACCGGGGATCAAACTCGCAGCCTTGTTGTTTCAGGCTACGCTCTTAACCAACTGAGGTAACCAGCCAGGGCCTTTGTTTTTGCCATTTTTAAGTGTAAAGTTCTGTGGCATTTTTATGCAACTGTTACCACCATCCATCTTTCCAGACTAAAACTTTGTATTATTAAACACTAACTCCTCATTCCATCCTCCTCCCAGACCCTGGCAAGAATCTTTCTATTTACTGCTGGTATAAATTTAACTACTTCAGTTTCCTTATATAAGAGGAATCCAGAAATATTTGTCCTTTTGTGACTGGTTTATTTCACTTAGCGTAATGTCTTCATGTTTTATCTACATCATAGCATGTGTCAGAATTTCCTTCCTTTTTAAGCTGAATAATATTCTGTTGTGTATACACCACATTTTGTTTATCCATTTCCTTACAGGGCTTTGGTCCTGTCCAAAACATCCATGGAGACTTCTGGACTACATCAAGAGGTACTTGATCATGAGCTATTACCAGCTAGGCTACTGAGGCAAGAAGGGTTATTATTGACAATACAGTCAGTAATTAGTACAATTATTGGACTAATAAAACATGACAATACTTTTTATACTTGTACATCAAAAGTATAAATAGACATTATAGGCTATTTGAAGCCACGCACGTTTTTGAAGTGTGGACATTTGGATAGGACTAGACGTCTCCATGGAGCAAATGTCTCCACGGATGTTTGGAGAGACCAAATGTTTGCTAATCATCCACTCTATCATCAATGGAAAACTTGAGCTGTTTCTCCCTTTCGGTTATTGCAAATAATGCTGCTATGAACGTGGGTGTGCAAGTATCTGAGTCCCTACTCTCTCTTCTTTTGGGTATACACACCTAGAAGTGGAACTGCTAGACTATATGCTAATTGTATGGTTAATTTTTGAAGAATTACATAATGAGGGAATACATCATTTTATATTTCCATCGGCAATGCACAAGCGTTCCTGTTTCTCCACATCTTTTATTGATGCATCTTAAAAATGTGACGAGTTAATACAGCTGCTGGTTTACCGATGGAAGTGATATCATTTTTGACTGCACATGCATCTTACACAAAGATTTTGTAAGTTTACCTTTGAGCCCCGATATTTGTATTGTGATAAATGTTTGGTAACATGGAGTATCCCATGGACCATGACTGATCTTGTTTTTGGTGGTGTGTGCCCTCTTTTTTTGGTGATATCTGTGAATGGTGGTCAAATATAGCTCAGCTCTGCTCCCAGAAATAGGAGCATCTTAACTTACAGGTCAGAATTTCTAACTTCTCTTTAGAAGGATGTTATTTTCCACTATACTCTAGACCAGGGGTCTCAAACTCAACTCAGCATGTGGGCCACAGAGCAAGATCACAGCCATTCGGCGGGACGCACTAGGTCTACAAAAGGCAACTGTTATGCAACACTTTTCTCACTGCAGTTGAAAACAAAAAAAAATCAGTACAACAAGCACAATCATACACACAGTTTACTCAGTGTCACAAAACGACCAGAAACTGTAGTTCACATCACAACTGCTGTTAACTAAGCTAATATCTAGCTAGGATGCTAGAGAAATGAAAAATACAAGTAGGCCCCTAGGCTTACTTAATTTTATCCAAAATATTTTGAACTTCGTGGATTAGTCTGCGGGCCGCACAAAATTGTTCGGCGGGCCGCCCGCGAGTTTGAGACCCCTGCTCTAGACTATGTTTGTAGCAGACATTGGGTTCAGACAAAGTAAACTACTCATAAAACCCTTTTTGATACCTGATCCTGGCCTAGAAGACTGCTGGGTTTTAAACAAATACATTCACAAAAATGAAATAATAAAAATGTGGAGGATGAGGACACTGCAGAGTGGCAGTGGTGGGGGTCGTAGGCCTTGCCCTTCGGCAGTGGTGAGGTTAGCAGAGGAAGGAGGGGAGGGGAGGCGGGTGGGTGGAGAAGCAGCAGAGAGGCGGCTTCTCAGGCTCCGCCCCTCACTGCCGCCCGCCTCCTGCAGGTGGAGTCCTCCTAGCAGAGCTGTTGGCAGAGTCACAGGATGGAAGGAACTACCTTCCCTGTTTGGGCTGCCTATCGCTGATGTTGACATCTTCAATTTCCTTATATTTAAAGGGCACCAAAAATTAATAGAGGATATTGTTTTCCAAATTAACTTTTATGTTTTTCAAAATTTTGCTTAAATTCCCCCACGGGAATTCTTTATCTCTGCCCTTAGGCAGGGTTCTCTCAGCCAGTTAGTCCTGCCCCAGGCTGGCAGAGAGGGTTCCTCCGCCAGTCAGGAGGGCAGCGCTCCCTCAAGGGAAAAGCCCAGAACAGGCATCACTTGCCTTCACCCCAGGGGCAAGCCAGTTCCAGACCTGACCACTGCCCTGCTTGTGAATTTCACGCTAACCTAGACCGAGTGCGATACACTTGGGTTAGTCTGGGCAGAGTCAGAATGCCCATGAACTTGTAGTAAGCAGTCCACTGCTTGGTCTTGTTGCATAAGTGTCTTTGCAGCCAGTGACTCCCATATTTCCCACTGTGGCGACTCCCTTCTCCCACACACATTCCCCAGGCAAGTTCTTACCTGACCTGGAAGGGATTCCAGGAAGGGGGGAGGGGCGGAGGGGGACCGGGAGGGAGGGACTCTAGAGACAGGAGGCCACCTTCTCGTTTAGCCCGTCATCAGAAACATGTACTGACTTGGTGAGTAGCATCTACTTGAGACCATGATGCTCACTGATGCATGTTCACACACAGGCCCTGGAAATCTATTAAATATTGGGTTGTCCTTTTATGATTGATCAACATGTTCAATGCTTTTTGAAGAAAGTTTTATTTGAAAATTAATGAGTATTTTTTTTAAATAAACCAAACTATATGGAAGGGAAAAAGTAAGTTTGCCAGCCCCTCTTCCTTATCCCTGGTCCCTAGTGTTGGGTGTGTTCCTGTCAGTTACAGTCTAATAAGAGAAAAATTCTGAGATGTCCTAAATTAAATTACAGAAGACGGGAGGGGGAGAGAGACAAGGGAAGTCGATCAGAGAACAGCCATGGCTGAAACCAACAAAACACTGCTCACATTCCTGAATGGATGTTGAAACTTTGAATCAACTTCCAGGCAGCTATCTTAGCTGGTTATCAAGAAAGTAGGGCTACCAGCAGATGCCACCCTGTCCTGCTTCCATATGCACATTCCAGACTGCTGCCTACAACCAATCCAGAAGCATTAAGTATTTCTTCCTGATGGATTCTTCACCTGCCCCAAACTTTCCCTGCTTAACCCTTTCCTGACCCCCTTATCTATAGCTGATGCGAATTTTTTCAAAACAACTTACAGCTTTCTTTTCCAAGCTCATGTATTGAAGAGCCCCATCAACCCCAGGATGGCAGATGCCCCTCCTTTTTTTTTTTTGTATTTTTCCAAAGCTGGAAACGGGGAGGCAGTCAGACAGACTCCTGCATGCGCCTGACAGGGATCCACCCGGCACGCCCACCAGGGGGCGATGCTCTGCCCATCTGAGGCATCGCTCTGTCGCGACCAGAGCCACTCTAGTGCCTGACGCAGAGGCCACAGAGCCCTCCCCAGCGCCCGGGCCAACTTTGCTCCAGTGGAGCCTCGGCTGCGGGAGGGGAAGAGAGAGACAGAGAGGAAGGAGGAGGGGGGTGGAGAAGCAGATGGGCGCTTCTCCTGTGTGCCCTGGCCGGGAATCGAACCCGGGACTTCTGCATGCCAGGCCGACGCTCTACCACTGAGCCAACCGGCCAGGGCTGCCCCTCCTTTTTTAAAAAACGTGTTGAGGTGCCACTGGGTAACAATCATACAGGTTTCAGGGGTCCCATTCTACAGCACATCTCTGTACACTGCACTGTGTGTTCACCCCCAGAGTGCAGACGTCCCTCTCCGTCCAGCCTGCTGCTGGTGGTCTAGGCTGCAAGTCCCAGGCTGCACCTTCTCCTGGCTGGCACGTGGCTCAGGAAACCCTTTCCTTCAGGACAAGTTTCGGCTTCAAAGGTTTTTGTTTTTAAACACCACACATACACATCATACACAAAAACTCACATGTACTTTTTAAAAAAAACCTTCAAATAGGTCATATTATAATATTGCTATGCAGTATGCTTCTGTCATTTATAGCAGACATATCTTTATATGTTGTGTTGTATTTTTTTAAAGGTATAACAAGCCTGACCTGTGGTGGCGCAGTGGATAAAGCGTCGACCTGGAAATGCTGAGGTCGCCGGTTCAAAACCCTGGGCTTGCCTGGTCAAGGCACATATGGGAGTTGATGCTTCCAGCTCCTCCCCCCGTCTCTCTCTTCTTTCTCTCTCTCTCTCTCCTCTCTAAAATGAATAAATAAAAAAAATGTATTTAAAAATAAAAAATAAAAAAATAGAGGTATAACAAGAAAAGAACTCAGCTTTCCCATAAGTTCGTGAACCGTAGCTAAATCCGAGCATTTAGCTGAGAACCAGAGAGCTAGCTGACCCTGGGGTGTTGGCTTCCCGGCCACTGCTACCTGCCCTTCTCCACTCACATGTGTGCCCACCGCAAGAACCGTGGCATCTTGTCAGGTGCCCATGGAGGAGCAGACAGAGGCTCTTGGCTAGGGAGAGTGAGCACGTGGCCTGCTTGGCAGGAAGAGGAAGGACCGGCAGGCCGCCGGCTCCGTGGTTATCCAGGAGGTTGGCAGAAGTTCTTCAGACGTCTGGTCCGGCACATGCTGCCACTCTTCCTCCCCTGCACGGGCCAACATCAGCGGCCAGCCAGAACTTTGGAAGCTTCTAGTTTGTTTGTGGCCAGGGCATGCCAAAGGGTCAAATTGCTGGAGTCCTGGTTGTTTTGTCCCCACCAGTAGTGCAGAGGCGTTTGGCCACTGTTGCTTTGGGGGTACAAGGGTGTGGGGGAAATGGGGGGTGTTGTTCTGTGCGGTGATTAGACAGGAACTGGAGCATGACACATGCCTCTGAAGAATCGGAGTTTGAAAATTTTCTGGCATTTCAAGAGTTAATTCTCTCAACGACCACTCTCTCTGAACTGTCTCTCTGTGACCATGCCTCCCGGGCCCTCTTGCCTGAGGTCTGGTGTCTGCTGGGCCTGCTTCCTGCCCATGCACCCGGGATGCCCAGGCGCTCACAGCTGATGTGCTCAAGGTGAGGCCAATAGCTCTGCCAGAAAACCAGCTCCAATTTCTGATTTCCACCCTTCTGGGCACCTAAGAGAGAAACTGCTAAATCATTCTTATTTCTTCCCTTTCATTCTTCTCTAGTTGTTGGATAAGTCCTATTGATTCTAGCTCACACACATCTTTCAAAATCCCCCTCCTTTTTTCTAGCCCCACTGCTACCATCGAGATCATCATTATCTCTCAATTCAGTAAATGTTTATTAAATTGTACCCTGTCCAAGAGACGTTTCTGCCGTCCAGGGGTTTGTAGTTCGCTGATCCCACTGTTCTCGGAGGGATCTTACCATCTTACCGAATTATAAATCTGCTCCTAACCCTTCTCAGCTCAACACCCCACACGAGCTCCTTGGGGCCTAAGGTTCGACCCGACTCCGTAGCTGGACCAGCTTTTCTCCGTCCTCTCACCCTCAGCTCTCGCCACCCCTCCTCCGGCCCCCCTCCGGCGAGTCCCGGAGCACCCACCAGGCCACAGCCCTGTGTTTCACAGAAGCTTGTTTCTGCACATGCTAGTTCCTCAGCTTGGAATACCATTTCCCATATCAAACTCCTGGGAAATCCCTCATTTTTATGGTTCTGCTCAAATGCTGACTCATTTGTCAGTCCTTCCCAATGAGCTCCTGGCTGTGGGGTAGCACGTGGCACCTCTGTTGTGTGATCCGCTGACATCTCTGACCCCCCACTAGCCCCGGCTCCCACACTGTCCCCTCTGCAGTGTCCCTGGCCCTCAGCTTGATGCCTGTCACATCACACTAAAATATGTGGGTACTAGATTGATCCCACTCTGGGCTGCTTGCTTGATAGCAAACAGGGTTTGTGAGAACCATATTAATACCTGAAAACATTGGTTGAATGCATTCAAAACCCATCTCTAACTAGTGCGGGCACAAATTGGCTTACTGACCTGGCAAGCCCAAGGCTGCAGCTGGATTGCTCTAACCACACTGTCTGTTCTCTCTTTCTCGTTTCTCCTCTCTGGTTTTCTTTGCAGGTTAGTCTTATTCTTTCCTGCTGGAACCTGAAAGCTTTAAACTATGTTCTTACAGTTTATGATTGAAAAGAGAGAAACCTTCTTTCTTAGCCTCCATATGTCAAATCTCAAGGGAGTCTGCTTGGACCGGTTTGGTCATGCGCTTTTACAGATCACAGGGGACCGGCAGATGGGGCAGCATGATTGGCCAGGCCTGGGTCGCAGGGTCACCCAATGGACAGGTGGCTGATGGGAATGACTGGCCTTGCGGGAACTACATGGGATGGACCAATTCTCCAACAGAGAGAGCAGTGCTGGACATCTAATCTGTCTGTTAGCTCTCAGCAGCACTGAGAGGCCCACGTTATTGTATCAAAGCATAAAAGAGTTTTAAGACAGTAGGCATTCCTAAACCATGCTTCTCAAACTACAGGACACACATAGGTGAATCTGTTTGAATGTAGGTTTTCATTGAGTCGGTTTGGGGTGGAACCTGGGATTTTACATTTCTTATAAGCTTATATTATCTGCTTGGACTGCCATGAAATAGCATGGCCTGGGTGACTTAAACAACAGGAATTACTTTTCCCAGAGTTCTGGAGGCTGGACATCCAAGATCAAGGTTGGTGAGAGCTCTCTTCCTGTCTGGCTGGTGGCTACCTTCTCACTGTGTCCTCATGTGGCCTTTCTTCTATGCACATGTGAAGAGAGAGAGAGAGAGCAAGCCCTGGTATCTCTTCCTCTTCTTGTAAATTCACCAGTTTTATTAAGTTAGGGTCCTGCTCCTATGACCTCACTTAACCTTAATTATCTCCTTAAAGACTTTATCTCCAGTCTGACTAGGCAGTGGCACAGTGGATAGAGCGTTGGACTGGGATGCAGAGGACCCAGGTTCGAAACCCTGAGGTTGCTGGCTTGAGCACGGGCTCACCAGCTTGAGTGTGGGGTTGCTAGCTTGAGCGTGGGATTATAGACATGACTTCATTGTCACTGGCTTGAGCCCAAGGTCGTCAGCTTGAGCAAGGGGTCACTCGATCTGCTATAGCCCCCACTTCATCGGGGTCAAGGTACATATGAGAAAGCAATTTACTCTTTTATGGATTCTTGCTGTATTGGCCAAGAGTTTGCTTAAAGGCTTTTAATCACTGTAAAAAAAATAGAAGACTGGATAAAGAAGATGGGGCACATATACACCATGGTATACTATTCAGCTAGAAGAAACGATGACATCGGATCACTTACAGCAGAATGGTGGAATCTTGATAACATTATGCAGAGTGAAATAAGCGAATCAGAAAAAAACAAGAACTGCAGGATTCCATACATTGGTGGGACATAAAAACGAGACTAAGAGACATGGACAGGAGTGTGGTGGTTACGGGGGGGTGGGGGGAGGGAAGGAGGGAGAGGGGGAGGGGGAGGGGTACAAAGAAAACTGGATAGAGGGTGACGGAGGACGATCTCTCTTTGGGTGATGAGTATGCAACAGAACTAAATGACAAGATAACCTGGAAATATTTTCTTTGAATATATGTACCCTGATTTATTGATGTCACCCCATTAAAATAAAAATTTATTTATAAAAAAAAAAAAAAAGAAAGCAATCAGTGAACAACTAAGGTGCCTCAACAAAGAATTGATGCTTTTCATCTCTCTCCCTTCCTGTCTGGCTATCACTATCTGACCCTCTCTCTGTCTCTCTCTCTGTCCTCTGTCAAAAAAAAAAAAAAAAAAAAGACTTTATCTCCAAATACAGTCATATTGGGCGTTAAAGTTTCAACATGTAAATTTTGGCAAGGACACGATTTCATCCATAACAAGACTTGAAGTTGAGTCTTTGTCCCACCACACACCTGCCTCGGTGGTGCTGACAGAGTTAGCCGGGGGAAGCCCAGGAGCTGTGAGCGGAGAACCAGCGGAGAAGCCGCATGCCAGGGAATTCCGAAGGACCCACACTCACTGTGTGCTTGATTCTCTTAAATTCTCCGGGGATGGCTCTAAATTTAGTGATTTGTAGTTGTTCAGTTATTTTCAAGTTGGTCTAGAAGTTTTACAAGAGCCTTTTTTCAATGTTGAGAAGATATGATTGTAGAATGTTCTTGAACTACCCCTGTAGCTCCCGCCCTGCCAGTGAGCAGTCTGCGAAGGAAGCGGCTACCCTGGAGAAAGGGCGTGTGCCAGTGGGTTCTCAGTCCCAGTTTGCTGGGCTTTGTATTTATCATGATACTCCAGTGGCAGCAAAGGGAGTAGGGGTGGAAGAGGGAGCGTGAAGCCATTAGCTGGCTCTGGGCACCATCTTCTCTGCTCAACGGATTGTTCTGGCCCTGATATGGTCTGCACTGTGAAGTCGTATGTCGAAGCCCTAACCCACAGTGCCGCAGAATGTGACTATATTTGGAGATAAGATCTTTAAAGATTAAGCTTAAAGTGATTAGGTTAAAATGAAACTGTTGGAATGAACTCTAATCTGATAGAACTAGTATCTTTATAAAGAAAAGAGACATCAGGGATGTACATGCACAAAGAAAGGCCATGTGAGGACACAGAGAGAAGGTGCCATCTGTCTGCAAACCTAGAGACCGCAGGAGAAACCAAATCTGCTGGCACCTTGATCTTGGACTTCTGGCCTCCAGAACTGTGAGAAACTAAACTCCTGTTTGCTAAAGGCACTGAGTCTGTGGCATTTAATTATGCACCCTAGCAGACTAACAGAGGACCTAAACAGCTAGATTCCACTGTATTTAGAGAGTATTAACTTGTCATTCAAGTTTTAATTCACTCAACAAATCTGCACTAGCAATCTTCTGGAGCGAGGGCTAAGCTCATATAATACGACACAGTCATTGTCTTCACCTGGTATGAACACAGACCCATAAAGGGCCCAAGCAGCAAGAAGGGTCTGGAGGTGAGAGGCTGGCTCACCTGGGAAACTGAGTCTGGTGGCTCAGAACTGCTGGGTGGTCAAGGAAAGGTGGTAGGGATGATTAATGATGAGCCCAGGAGGGAAACTGTCAGAGCCAGATCACAATCTGGCTTTGGTGACCAAGTCAAATAGTGATGGCTTTTAGGCACAGAGTCTAGAAGGACTACAGGGGATAATGGAGTCCTGAGGATACATTTCAGGGGCAGCTGCAGTGATCTGGGGAGGGCCAGGGGGCCTGGCAGTAAGGCACATGTTTAATAGCCACTCCTTCTAGGTGCCCATTATAGCCAATGCAGGGAAGCGGGTGTAAAATAGGTGGCGGGCTTGCACTCTGGTTGGTAAGATGGAGTGAGAGGCACGTTGCACTGGGCTTTCCTTTCTCTACCATGTGCCTGACTAGAACAGGTTCTGGGAGTTCTGAACTTGTGCATCTATGCACACACACGCACACACTGAAAGCTGCTCACAAACCTCACTGGGCAGAACTTGCTTGAGCAGCTCTACAGAGAGAAAACTGAAGACACCACAACATTCCCAGTCATCTATGCAGGTAGGACACCTAAGTGCCACCTAGATGTGTCCCTCCCGCTGACCATGCTCTTTGATACCCTCTCCCCAGAGCCCTCCTCTCTATCCCTCCTGCCACACCTTCCTTCTGCTCATCATATATCCCCTTGCCTGCTGTGTGCAATTTTGTTGACTGCAAACCTAAGCTAATTTGGCAGCGCACATTTTTGCAATTTTTTTTTTTTTTTTTTTTTTGGTTAGACACCAGTGACGATCACTTTGCAGGATGAAAGTTTTAGCTACTGCCCCACAACCATCCTTCTGGGTTGTAATTCACAGGTTCCTAAGATGGGGTCTGTGAGATACACTTTTTTTTTTTAAAGAGACAGAGAGAGAGTTAGAGAAAGAGTCAGAGAGAGGGACAGATAGGGACAGACAGATAGGAAGGAAAAGAGATTAGAAGCATCAGTTCTTCATTATGGCACCTTAATTGTTCACTGATTGCTTTTCTCATATGTGCCTTGACCAGTGGGCTACAGCAGAGAGTAACCCCTTGCTCAAGCCAGCAACCTTGGGCTCAAGTCAGCGACCTTGAGCTTCAAGCCAGTAACCTTTGGGCTCAAGCCAGCGACCACGGGGTCACGTCTATGATCCCACATTCAAGCTAGCGACACTGCATTCAAGCTAGTGAGCCCGTGCTCAAGTTGGATGAGCTTGTGCTCAAGCCACCAACCTCGTGTTTTTGAACCTGGGTCCTCTGCGTCTCAGTCCGATGCTCTACCCACTCTGCCACCATCTGGTCAGGCAGTGAAATACATCTTTATTTTTATTAGCTTCCAATAGAAATTTAGCGTTCCCTTCAACCATGAACAGAGGCAACAAACCACCATTGTGTTGGCAACTCCAGTGACTTTTTCAGCAAAAGTCATGGATATTTTTATATCACATTATACTTGTTGCAGATCTCTCAGAATATTGAGTACACAGAATGTCATTTATCACTACAGTGTGATTATTAGAACCATCACTAGATTACGTTATTTCACAATTTGTTAATGGAGAAGCACATGGAGTCCATGGCACAATAAGATTAAGAACCTCTGCCTTGAAGTGTAACCTGAAGGTCTGAGAAAGCTCCCTGCAAAGACGGCTCCAGCCCTGGCTATGGAGTGGAAATCCAGAACCCTGACCATTCATTTGGTCAGGCGGTGGTTAGAGACAGACCTGGAATGGATAGTTTTTGAGAAAATCTTATCCCTGGCCTCTGCTGAGGCCTGGCCTGCTCTGCTCTGTGCTGGGTTGGAAACGCCCCCTGCCTGGGCCAGCTCTTGCTCTCACTGGGTCAGTCATGTAAACATTTGGAATTGCCTTTAACATGATACACAGATGTGGCCCTGGCCGGTTGGCTCAGTGGTAGAGCGTCGGCCTGGCGTGCAGAAGTCCCGGGTTCGATTCCCAGCCAGGGCACACAGGAGAAGCGCCCATCTGCTTCTCCACCCCTCCCCCTCTCCTTCCTCTCTGTCTCTCTCTTCCCCTCCTGCAGCCAATGCTCCATTGGAGCAAAGATGGCCCGGGCGCTGGGGATGGCTTCTTGGCCTCTGCCCCAGGTGCTAGAGTGGCTCTGGTCGCAGCATAGCGATGCCTGGGAGGGGCAGAGCATCGCCCCCTGGTGGGCAGAGCGTCGCCCCTCGTGGGCGTGCCGGGTGGATCCCGGTCGGGCGCATGCGGGAGTCTGTCTGACTGTCTCTCCCCGTTTCCAGCTTCAGAAAAATACAAAACAAACAAACAAGCAAACAAAAAAACCCATGATACACAGATGTAATAAAAATATATCTGTGACCTATCTTTATCTCATGCTCTACTCCTCGGCGGAGCCCTCCCCAGACCGAACTCCTGCAGACCCAGACCGCCGCCCAGCACCGGAGATGCTCCCAGCAGCCCGGCACTGCCACAGGGGTTTGTGCCTCTCTCCTCTTGTGCACAATGCTCTCTGGCTCCCATGTCCTCCTCCAGGCCATCTGCCAAGGTCCTGCTGCCCTTCTGTTCCCAGGAACCTCTTGGCCCAAGCTTTACTTAAAAAAAAATTTTTATTGAGGTGAAATTCACATAGCATAAAGTTAACTATTCTAAAGTAAACCATTTCATGGTATGTAATACAGTCAAAACATTATGTAACCTTCATCTCTGTCTACTTCCAACTACTTGCATCATTTCAAAACAAAACCTCATACTCCATAAGCACTCAGCCCTCATTCAACACTCTCCCCAGCCCCCGGTAACCACCAATCTTCATTCTGTCTCTATGCGTTTGCATATACTAGATATCTCATATAAATGGAAGTATACAATATGTAACTCTTTGCTTCTAGTTTCTCTCACTAACCAGTGATCTCTAGGTTCATCCAAGTTGTAGTATGTATCAATACTTCAGTCTTTTGTTTTTTCTTCTTCTTCTTCTCCAAATGAGAGGAAGAGAGATAGAGAGACAGACTCTCACGTGTACCTCGATCAGGATCAACCCAGAAACCCCCATCTGGGGTTGATGCTTTGCCCATCTGGGGCCATACTCACAACTGAGCTATTTTTAGTGCCTGAGGCAGAGGCTCCACAGAGCCATCCTCAGTGCCTGGGGCCAATGCTCTTGAACCAAACCAGCCATGGCTACAGGAGAGGAAGAAAGAGAGAACAGAAAAGGGGAAGGGGGAGGGGTGGAGAAGCAGATGGGTGCTTCTCCTGTGTGCCCTGACTGAGAATCAAACCCGGGACTTCCACATGCCAAGCCGATGCTCTACCACTGAGCCAACTGGCTAGGGCAGTACTTGCATCTTTTTTATAGCTGTATAGATATACCACAATTTGAGTATCTATTCATCTGATGATGGACAGGTTTGCTGTCTCTACTGTTTGGCTCTTATAAATTGTCCTGCTACAAACATGTGTGCACAAAGATTTGAGTACTCATTTTCAGTTTTTTCAGATATACACCTAAGAGTGTATTTGCTGGGTTATAAGATAATTCTACGTTCAACTTTCTGAGGAACTCTCAAACTGTTTTCCACAACAGCTGAATCATTTTACATTCAAACCATCAATGTACAAGTGCTCCAACTTCTCCACGTCTTTGCTAACACATTATTCAAAACTTTACTTTTCTTTTTTTGGGGGGGAGGAGTTGTAGTTTTTCTATTTATTTAATGATTATTAAGAAAAATGTAGTTTAGTCCTTTCATCCAAATTTGTAAGTCAAGCATAGAAATCATATAAGGTATAGTGATTTTGGTAAGTGGAAATTCCGATTTAATTAGTTTAGCTAATTAAAAAGGTTTTAATGCTGACTTTTCAGTTATTTCACTTATTACAATTTTTACTGAAGCTTTATTTTTTGAACCCTTCGATGACTCCCTCCCTTTTGTGTCCACCCAGATTCTCCACACCCATACCCAATCCATCCCTGCAGCATTGCTCTCACCCCACTATACTGTAATTCTATATTATAATTCTGCATTCTCTTGTCTCTCTCTCCATTGCTAAACTTGGCAGGTGGGGGTCGCTAGTGGGCAGAGATCCTCTGGGTGCCAGGAGAGCCGTGCTAGTCATTTTTGTGGGCAAATGCATGACGAGCGCTCATGGACTCCCCCTTGTGGTCAGTAGGAATAAGCCCACACACCCTCTCACCTTCCCTAGTCTTAACACCAGCATCACAAACTTTATTGACGTCAGGGAGATGAAATGGAAGACAAATGAGACACCAGATGGGCAAGCATGCTGAGCCCTTTGGAGAAGAGAGGCTATGTAAACCCAAGTCGTTCTTTTATTGGAGAAACAAAGCAAATGACTCCAAATTGTCCTCACTTTATCATGCCTGCACGAGTCAGTTGGGAGTATAGAAATGGCATCTGAATGAATCACCAGGCAAAATGTAAGACTTCCGGGGAGACTGATTCTAGTGTGCAGCTCTCTAGACTAGTGATCAGGTGAGTGAGTGTGCTGCATGACCTAGCCCTTTGCTGTCTCTCACTGTAAAACTGAAGCAGCACAGGGATTCTTCTTCCTGCTGCCCATGCCAGAGGATTCATCTATCTACTTCCTATTAAGCAAAAGGTGCTAAACCCCGGGAAGGCAAAGATAAATAACACCTCGCCCCATTCTCAATGTGTCCATGTGTAAGGTGGTGCACATCAAGAAGCCACATACATGGATTATTTTGGAGGAGAGCAATCTCAATGGAAATAAATAAAAAATTTGTTTCCAGGTACACATGAGAGATATCGGGAAGAGCAGTTATATGCACTTTATTTCCGTTTTATTTGGTCAGTTGGGTCCCATCCTCAGACGAAGAGCTAGATATTTTTCAGATGTGTTGGCAGGTTTAGGGCTGTTATAACACTGATTTTTTTCAGTACCAATAGAAAGGCAGTAGATTAGGTTAGAGAAAAGGATTTGACTGTCAGCTTTTTCCGATTGAAGTTCCTTCACAATAAACAAACAAATGAACAATAAAAATGGGCTTTCTGTATGAGAAAAACAATGCAGGATATGAGAATTGTGGGATTTGCAAGTTACAGACCTGGGTTTGCGTCCTAGATCTGCAATGCATAAAACAGAAAATCTCTGGACTTTGATTTGCTCACCCCAGTAGGTCTTCCCTGTCCTCTCCCACTTCCCCTTGGGATATTTAACTAAATCTGGAGGAATTTCATCAGTTTATTACATGTGTTTAAGATTACAGACTTTGTTCCTGAACCCAAATGTCACATTCTTCATATCTGAGTTGACATGAACCATTATCAAGGTACCTTATTGTTATTACTATGTGAATTTCGGCCTCTGGCTAATTTGGTTGTTGTCTCTGAAAACCCAGGCCAAAGATCTACCGTTACTGAGTTTATGCCTGTGTAACTTTACCAGTTAGGGTTCCCCTCACCCACAGAGATCTGGTTCAACTTGGGTGACTGTGGTCCAGTCCGTTCCCACGATATCTGGGAGTTCCTGGGGCTCACCTCCAGTGCTTCTCTGGGCCAGCCATTCTTGCGCTCTTGGGCTACTGTCCCTTTCGCACCAACTCTGATGCAAAGCTCCGCCCCCTTTTGAGAGCCGCCGAAGAATCCCCTCACACACTGGGGGGCAGTAGAGAGTCGCCTGACGGCTTGCTAAGGGCTCTGGTGGGCAGGCACCGGGAGAATTCACACATTGAAGAAGGAACAGGCTTCCCTCATCTGGCTTTCCGACTTTTTCATTCATCCTTGTCATTTTCCCTTTCTCAGGCTGTAGTAAAAAACAACGTTTTCCCATACCCCCGCCCCTGTTCTAGGCTATTCTGTCCATATAGGTCTCAGCTTCTTACCAACTATTTTTCCATCAGAAACAGCCATCCCTCCCCAGGAGAGATTCTGGCAAGCGGGCTTCCCCTTGCTTCAGGAAGCCTCCCAAGCCCATCTAAGCTGTAGGGGTTTGGCGCTGGGAGGCCAGTGCCAGGCAGCTTCAATAAAACGTGCCAGGATTTGTGGGCAGTTTGGGTGTCCATTTTAATACCCATGACCTGTATTTGGTATTTTACATAAAATTCTAAAGCAAGTGACTTTCCATCGTTAAAGTTTATTATTTAAGTGTTCTGAGGCATCTTGTCTTTCTGTCTCCCACACTCCTGGCTGGTTTCCTCAGAAATGACCATCTGGCTGGGATTGCCTATAGATGACCACTAGAGGGCACATGATTTCCAGCCCGCAAAGCCCTTTTCTCAGCCAGTTCCTGGCACTTTGCTGCAAAAAGGATACTTTTTGTCTGTTTTCCCTTAGGAACAGAAGGAAAGCACTTGAAATTCCCTGGATGCATTGAAGGCATTTCCCACAGCCTTCATCTGTGAAACGCTGGCTGTGAGAAGCATGCGCTCTGGAGGGCTGAGGAAAGACTGTGTTCTCCGTCTCTGTCACTCACGCCCCCTGCCCCCCCCCCCCCAAGGGGAGGAGAGAGGGGCTGCAGAAAGCTGAACAAACGAGTTTTGTTGCTTCTAAGATTACTAGAAGAATACATTTGCAGGCTACACGTGTCTGCGCAGGCCTCATGGTATAGTGCAAGTCCTGTGTTTTGGAATGAGACGTGTGGGAGGCACATCCCACACCCAGGCTTCCGGCCAAGGTGGCAAGCTAGTGTGGGCTGCTGGCGGCCCTGGAGAGACTCTTCCGGGCGACCCGAGGGAGACTGCAATATTAACTTGCTGGGTCGCAGGAGAGGAGTTAGGGAGACAAGTTACATGGCAGTGTCTCTTGGAAAGACCCCTGGGCCTGGTGTGCAGAGGAGGGGTGATGTATCCTTCTCTGGTGGGAAGATACAGATAGTGCCCGGCTGAGAATTTCTTAGGAGTAAATCAACATGAGGCAGGGTCCAAAGTTAGGAGAGACCCGGATAAGATCAAAATTAGAAAGCTTAACTTCTAAACTAGCTGGTGTAAATTCCATGTTAAGTGGA
Organism: Saccopteryx leptura; assembly: GCF_036850995.1. NCBI lineage: Eukaryota > Metazoa > Chordata > Mammalia > Chiroptera > Emballonuridae > Saccopteryx > Saccopteryx leptura. The sequence goes on along the minus strand of NC_089509.1, from coordinate 44,030,912 downwards.
ACTGGGGGTGGGGGCGATATAAACAGTCCTGTACTATAAATGAAAAATCTCAACCGAGATGTTGACCTAAGTCCTCATAAAGCAGTAAATGTTTTCCAGCTCTAGCACTTGTTAACTCTGTGACTTTGCGCAGGATACATAATTTCTTGGAGCTTCAGTTTCCTCATCCCTAACATGGGTAAAACTTCTGTGAAGTTCGCTGTGAAGATTAGATAATGTAATACACATAAAAGAGTCTTCTCCCTCCTGGCTCTCGGTAGATAGCCCTCTAGTTCTCTCCTCTTTTCTCTCCTTTTAGTATGTTTAGCTGACAAACACCTATTAATTTAAGAATGTTGACTGAGTGCCTTCATCTGTTGCAAGAGACAGGAAACCTCACCTCCGTGGCAGTAAACAATAAGGAAAAGCTATTATCTCATTACAAGAAGTCCAAAGGCAGGACAGTTCTAGGGCAGGGTCATGCAGAGTGTTAGCAAAATTTCCAAGGGCTCGGGTTCCTCCCACACTTTGGCTCTGTTGTCCTCAGCAGGTTCCCATTGTTCTGGCACCTCTCTCATCTCGCCTGCAGACGGGCGACCTCTACTCACCTCGCGGCAGGCCTGGGCTCTCTCCTCTCACACAACTCTTAGACGTTTCCTGGAACTATTTCCCAGAAGTCATCCTAGCAGACCTTCCCTCATGTCTCATGGACCAGAAGTGGGTCGCACTGCTCGTCCGTAGATCCGTTCCTGGAAAGATGAATAGGTTTCCACATTTAAAACACAGCAAGCCTGACCTGTGGTGGCGCAGTGGATCAAGAGTCAACCTGGAAACGCTGAGGTTGCCGGTTCAAAACCCTGGGCTTGCCTAGTCAAGGCACATATGGGAGTTGATGCTTTCTGCTCCTCCTCCCTTCCCTCTCTCTTTCTCTCTCTCTCTCCCCTCTCTATAATGAATAAATAAAATCTTTAAAAAAATAAAAATAAAACAATAAAACGCAGCAAGCAAGCAAGCAGAACTCGCCCTAAGACACCCCTTAGTCTCTGGGGTGGTGGATATTGGAACAGAAGCAGGTTTACTAAGGTGAAGAAATGCGATTAGTAGGCAATGAACAATGTTTTCCGGGCACTGTAGTTGGTATTAGGCACAGAGTAATCAGTCAGATGCCGTTCCCAGGGAGCTTGTAGGGGTACACACAAACAAACGGTCACTAGCAATGTGGTGTTGAGTGCTGTGCAGGGAGAACTGCAGGGCAGTGACCCATAACTGGTGGTCGGGGAGGATTTCCTGGAGGAAGTGTTCTCTGACGGAGACCTGAGGGGCAAAGTGGGAGTTTCCAATGCTGGGCAGTAGAAGGAGAGCAGGCATGAAGCCCTGGAAACAGGAGTGACTGTGACACAGTCAGGTAACTGAAAAGTGTACCAGGGGTAAGGAGGATGGGACACAGCTGATTGGTGGTCAGCAGGGACCACCATGAAGGCCGTGGAAACCATGTGGGGAGAGCTGAAACTCTATTATGACAGCAATGCTTCAGGTATATTTGAAGCAAGTTCTTCAAAATGGGGATGTGAAATCAATCCAGTGGCTCATAACTAGCAAATAAAAAAAAATAATAATAGTAAATGCTTATATAAAAATTACTATATTCAAAGCTCTGTTCTGAGAGTTTTATGTCTTCTCTGTTAACACACTGATCCTCAGAGGTTGGTACTGCCATTATCCCCGTTTCACAAGTGAAGAAACTGAAACACTGTCCTGGGGCCACTGTTATGGGTTCAACTGTGTCCTCTCAAAACATCATGTTGAAGTGTTAACTCTCTGTACCTCAGAACGTATCTTTATCTGAAAATAGGATTGTTGTAGATATCATTAGTTAGGGCAAGGTCATCCCAGAGAAGGGTGGGCCCCTAACCCAATGTGACCAGTATGCTATAAAAATATGGCCATCTCATGATAGAGACAAAGGGAGAACACCACTGGAGAGGGTGGCAGATCTCAGATCGATGTATCCACAAGCTGAAAAACACCAAGGACAGCTGGCAGATGTCAGATCAATGTATCCACAAGCTGAAGAACACCAAGGACAGCTGGCTGTCACTAGGAGCTGGGCAGGGGGCATGGAACATAGTCTTCCTCACAACCCTGAGGAGAACCAACTTTGCCAACACCTTGATTTTGAACTTCCAGCCTCCAGAATTATAGTAAATAAATTTCTGTTGTTTTCAGCCACTCAGTCTGTGGTACTTTGTTATAGCAGCCGCAGCAAACTAATACAGTCACACAGCAAATAAGTGGGAAATTGATATTGAAACCCAGAATCGGGCCCCAAAGTTATGCTCTCCACCACTGGACTTTCCTCAATAGAAAAGAGAATGGAGTGTAAATAGTCAAGGAAATGGTTTCACTTATATTTATTTAATTTTATTTAAATAAAATTTGAAATTGATTTGAGAGAGAGAGAGAGAGAGAGACGAGAGAGGAAAACTATCAACTTGTAGTTGCTTCACTCTAGTTGTTCTTTGATTGCTTCTTACATGTGCCTTGACCCAGGGGCTCAAGTCGAGCCAGTGACCTCTTACTCAAGCCAGTGACCTTGGGGTTTCAACCCAGGGGCCTTAGCGTTCTGGGTCGACACTCTATCCACTGTGCTACCACTCGTCAGGCAAGCTTTACTTATATTTATGTATGTAGGTGTGTGTATGTATGCTGGGTCATAATATAAGATGTATTTCACTAAAGTTTGGAAGCCACTACTCAAGGGGGTTTGAATAGAGTAATAAGGTCAATCTGCATTTTAGAAGGAACAAAGAATCATGTCAAGATTTCAGGACTAGGCCCTGGCCAATTAGCTCAGTGGTAGAACATCAGCCTGGTGTGTGGATGTCCCGGGTGTGATTCCCAGTCAGGGCACACAGGAGAAGCACCCAAGTCTTCTCCACCTCTCCCTCTCTCACTTCTCTCTCTCTTCTCCTCTGGAAGCCATGGCTCCATTGGAGCAAGTTGGCCCTGGTCACTGAGGATGGCTCCATGGCCTCCACCTCAGGTGCTAAGAAGAGCTCGGTTGCTGAGCAACAGAGCAACACCTCAGATGGGCAAAGCGTTACACCCTAGTCACCTTGCTGGGTGGATCCTGTTTGAGGAACACGTGGGAGTTTGTCTCTGTCTCCTCTCCTCTCACTGAATTAAAAAAAAAAGAAAAGATTTCAGGACTAGAAGTCAAGAAGGATAAACTCTTATTTTTATGAACAAGTTCAAAGGCCTCGTTTATTGGCAGGATGTGATGCTAAATTTTCTGTTAGGTAGATGGTGGTGGGCGGGGTGTCATCTAATGCTGTGCAATCCAGGGGTAATTATATGGTGTACTATGGTCCTGCGTAGTGCACAGCCTGTACGCCTGCTCGTGGTGGTCCGAGGACTGGATTAGAGATGTGCACTGAGAAAGAAGTACAGGTAGGGGGAGCACCTCTACTGGTCACCCTTCTCAAGAATGTGCTTCAAAGATATTTTCCTTTCTACAGATCCTTAAAGACAACGTGCTGACATTCTAGGTATAACATCTATAATGAACAGACAGCAAAGGCGGCAAGACTGCAAGGCGCAGGTATTAAAAGGTAGGCTTCTCCAGGCCCTGGCCGTTTGGCTCAGTGGTAGAGCGTCGGCCTGGCGTGCAGAAGTCCCGGGTTCGATTCCCGGCCAGGGCACACAGGAGAAGCGCCCATCTGCTTCTCCACCCCTCCCCCTCTCCTTCCTCCCTTTCTCCTTCCTCTCTGTCTCTCTCTTTCACTCCCACAGCCAAGGCTCCATTGGAGCAAAGATGGCCCGGGCACTGGGGATGGCTCCTTGGCCTCTGCCCCAGGCACTAGAGTGGCTCTGGTCGCAACAGAGCGACGCCCCAGAGAGGCAGAGCATCACCCCCTGGTGGGCAGAGTGTCGCCCCCTGGTGGGCGTGCCGGGTGGATCCCGGTCGGGCGCATGCGGGAGTCTGTCTGACTGTCTTCCCCCGTTTCCAGCTTCAGAAAAATACAAAAAAAAAAAAAGGTAGGCTTCTCCAGAAGTTTAGCCCCCCCAGGTGTGACTCCATCTATGATACTCACTCCTGACCCCCAGACGTAGTATGAAAATTTATCAGGCAGCCTGACCACGCGGTGGAGCAGTGGATAGAGCATCGGACTGGGACATTCGGAGGACCCAGGTTCAAAACCCTGAGGTGGGCCCTGGCCGGTTGGCTCAGCGGTAGAGCGTTGGCCTAGCATGCGGAGGACCTGGGTTCGATTCCCGGCCAGGGCACACAGGAGAAGTGCCCATTTGCTTCTCCACCCCTCCGCCGCGCCTTCCTCTCTGTCTCTCTCTTCCCCTCCCGCAGCCAAGGCTCCATTGGAGCAAGGATGGCCCGGGCGCTGGGGATGGCTCTGTGGCCTCTGCCCCAGGCGCTAGAGTGGCTCTGGTCGCAACATGGCGACGCCCAGGATGGGCAGAGCATCGCCCCCTGGTGGGCAGAGCGTCGCCCCATGGTGGGTGTGCCGGGTGGATCCCGGTCGGGCGCATGCGGGAGTCTGTCTGACTGTCTCTCCCTATTTCCAGCTACAGAAAGGTGCAAAAAGAAAAAAAACAAAACAAAAAAAAAACAAAACCCTGAGGTGGCTAGCTTGAGCATGGGCTCTTCTGGTTTGAACAAGGCTCACCAGCTTGAGCCCAAGGTCACTGGCTTGAGCAAGGGGTCACTCGCTCTGCTGGAGCCCCTGGTCAAGGCACAGATGAGAAAGCAATCAATGAACAACTAAGGTGCCACAACAAAGAATTGCTTCTCATCTCTCTCCCTTCCTGTCTGTCTGTCCCTATCTGTCCCTCTCTCTGTCTCTGTCTCTGACACACACACACACACACAAATCTGTCAGATGCTTAATAAATATTAGTTGAATGAATATTGAAGGAAACGTAGTGAGGAACATTAGTTAAGGTTAGTCACATGGTGGCCATTTTTAATGTCTTCGCTCCCCACCGTCCCCCACTACCATGGCAGCAGCCACCCCTTCCCTGCTGGCGTCTGATTACACATCTCCTCCCATGTCCCTTTCACCTTTGACACCACAATTCCATGTCTGCCTTTCCTATTCAGTATATGTCCAGAACAAAAGAAGGCTGGTGGCAAGGCATGTGGCCTCTGCTGTATCCTGACCCTTCCAACAATGAACTGAACACCATTAACGACTTCAAGTCAGCTGCAGAGGTGCCTGTGACATTTGTGTATGTCCTGAGCCTTGCTCCATGGCCAGATACAAAGCAGAGTGCACCTATCCTTGTCAGTGGAGACCACAGTGCCATCTCAGAGTGACTAACAGAATTACACCTGGTCTAAACTGATGGGAAATCTCAGAGGGATTTATGACCCAATATAAAGAAATGGAAATTTTGTTCTCATTCAAATCATTCCTATACTACCATCATTTTTTTTCCAGGTGTCAGGATTAATCTAGCATTTTGCATTACTTAATCCCGCAGTCACTTGCCCAGCCAGGCTCTGAGCAATCTCATTGTTTCTTGGTCTCATCTTTGATGAGGGCTTGTGGCTCACAGAGGTATCATAATGAACCAGCTGTCACTTGCGCTTTGTTCTGGGGGAGATTGTTTCTGCCCCTTTAGAGTGACCAACTCTCCCAGTTTGCCTGGAATGTGTGTAGTTTTAGTACTAAAAGTCCTGTGTCTACTGAACTATCCAGCTTCCTGAACTACTATATGGTAAAAACTCTCGTAATCATTATTACACTGTGGGAAGGTAGAATTTTGCCAGGCATCTGAGGAGTCCTCTGCCCTGTCCAAACTCTACCCCCAGCCCGTTCCCTTTGTAAAAGTATCCTAATCTTTTTTTCATTGAGAATGATCCTTTTTCTCTTTTTGTTTTGTTGTTATCCAGGACAGAAGGGCCTGGATTTCCTTTTATTAATTGGGAGGAATAAAAAAGTAAAGAAGTATGGTTTCTAAAAGAAAGGGTTTAAGTAGGAATTTGCAATTTTTACCTTCCTTTTTCTGACTATGCAGCATATCTCCCGGGAGGAGCACCTAGATCTCAGCGTATGTTGCTTAAAGAAAATAGACAACAGTCACAGTCCATTAAAATCCCATCTGCCTCCGAAAAAGTCATTACTGGCCGAGTCAGGGGGTCTCAGGCTCACGTGGAGGAGAGATCACCGGCAGGTCGCCCCTCATAGCCCTGCACGTGGCAGAGGGCAGTCACCCCCTTGTTTCCCTACCAGAGCTTGTTACATTAAACCCTGCTTCTCCCCAACTAGTCGTTAGTGTAACATCCCTAATGCTGTTGTGAATGGTGCTGAAAAGAATAGAGGGCCCAGATATGTGGTTCGGGTGTTAGCTGCTAGATTTAGAAGGGGAGCGGCTAGGTGGGTGTGGGGAGGTCACTGGGACTTAGGACTTGAGTCAGACAGGGAGGGAACATGCTTCCCAGGGGGATGGGGTGTGGAAGGGAAACAGGGCTTAATGGAGGAAATTATTCATTGATGGCACGGGCAGTTAGAAATTAAGACCAGGAAGCACAATTTGAAATATGGCTTGAAAATCTGTTAGTTTTATCTTCATAGAATAAAAAACTCAAATAAAAGTAGTTTAACCCTTTGTGTAGTATGAACGTTCATGTACATTATCAAAAGGTTAACAAAAAACTCACTGCTCAAAGAGCTAAATAGAATAAAGGCTAATTTATTTATATAGCCCATAGTGGGTATGTTGATTCCATGATTGGTTGGGACTTCTATCTTCCAGCTTTGTCATCCTTATTAAGTGATGTCCATCCCCAACGACCTCATGGCCCAAGATAGCTGCTGAAACTCCAGCCATCATCTCTAAGTTTTAGCCAGGAGGAAGTAGAAAAAGGTCAACAAGCTTTGTCTTACAGCAGTATAGACTTTTAAGTACTTTCCCAGAAGCTACACCCATGAGCTTACATCTCACAGAATGTACCAGACTGAAAGGGAGGCTGGGAAATATGGTTTTGGCTTCCTAGAATAAGAGTCTTCTGGAAAGGTAGATAAAGAGAATGAATGGGAAGGTAAGGCAACTAGCAATCTTTTCTAAATGTGATGAGGCAGTAAATCCTTATGATTTAGCATGGGATCTCTTTGTTACTTGGATTAATCTAGATTCTATCACCTTACTAGCTCTATAATCAACCAGACATCCAACATTTCTAAGACACAGTTTCCTCACTTGTAAAATAAAATAATCAAACCGCTCCTATAGCTTTTCTTCTGTGTGTATAAGTCAGATAAAAAACAAACAAACAAACAAACAAAACATAGCTCTAGATTGCTCAGGACAGTGCTCAGCACACAGCACTACAAAGCAGCAGCTAGTGCTATGACTCTGATTTAAGAGGCTAGAAAAGCAAATTTTTGACAACCTTTATGTTTTTATAAGATAAACTCCATTCAAATAAATGTGTCATCCAAAAAGCATGACTGAGGAGTCTATGTTGATAGCTACTATTTTTTTTTTTTTTTTTTTGTATTTTTCCAAAGTTGGAAACGGGAAGGCAGTCAGACAGACTCCTGCATGTGCCCGACCGGGATCCACCCGGCATGCCCACCAGGGGGCTATGCTCTGCCCATCTGGGGTGTTGCTCTGTTGTGACCAGAGCCATTCTAGCACCTGAGGCAGAGGCCACAGAGTCATCCTCAGCACCCAGGCCATCTCCGCTCCAATGGAGCCTTGGCTGCGGGAGGGGAAGAGAGAGACAGAGAGGAAGGAGAGGGGGAGGGGTGGAGAAGCAGATGGGCGCTTTTTCTGTGTGCCCTGGCTGGGAATCGAACCTGGGACTCCTGCACGTCAGGCCAATGCTCTACCACTGAGCCAACCGGCCAGGAACTTGATAGCTACTTTTAAGTGTAATCCCCATAGAGCTAAAAGATGTACAGTGTCTGACTTCCCATATGAAGGAGTTTGGCCTGTTTGAGGGACTCCCCATGAACTCGAGGGTATGTAGGTTCCCCGACCCCATTGCTGCCGACCTGGTAGAGAGGGAAGGGCAGATGCTGCGCTGACCACCCTTAAAGGGCCAGACTGCCATGGGAAGTTCTGTGGTTGGACCATCGGCCTTCGGGCTTGTCTGCCTCACTCCAGGAGTAAACTCCGTCCTGTCCTGCTCTCCTTCTCTGGGATTCAGACCATTCTGCTTAGATCTTCAGCTCCCTTCACCTCCCTGGAAAGCTCTTGTTTCCACCTTTTGGTGGTTCTGATCTCTCCTTGAGCCTTGGGACACTACTTCATTGTCAAATATAAGTGAGAAGCTATACTCTAGCCTTCCTTTGGGAAATCACAATGGACATAACATAATATAACAAACATAACATGAAGGCTCTAAGAAGTCCTGTAAATATAATATATATGTTTGTTCGCTTATAGTTTGTATTGGGTGTGGGGGACAGGCTGTAAGCAGGCAGGGTCCTCATAGCCTCATAGTCTTTAAACTAAGCCTTTCCCACCCTTTTAATACTAAGATCTTTTCAAAACTAAGCTTTCCCCCACACTCTTGACTCTTGCATGATGTGGATGGTGCACTCTCATGAGGAATCCCATTATGCCTCAGATAAGTGACTTTGTATATTGGATTAAAGGTTTTGATTTCTACACTATAAAATGGGGCAGAGGAGCCCATGCAGGAGGATAGCAGAGAAAGGCCATGTAGAAGAGAGGAGTAGCAGCCAAGATGGCAGAGTCCTGAAGGAGAAGCCAGTTTGTGCAGAGTTTGTGCAGAGAGAAGGAAATGGAGAACAGAGGTGAATAGGCTGGTGAGGTAGAAACTTTAGTTCTAGGAAACTCGGATAAGTCAGTGTCTTTGGGAGCCCTGAATGGAAAGGGAAGTGTTTTCTCACTGTGTATATTTCTTGCCCGCCGGGTGCAAGCTAGAATTAAAGCTAATGGCCCACAAGTTCTCGGCTCCATTGTTTCATTACCGTCTGTCTGAATCAAATGCGAACCTGCACGGGCCAGGGGGCTGTGATGGTGGCCGCGGCTACTGACCTTACACTATTCAACTCAACATTTCCCACTTATTTCCTAAAACACCTTGACCTAGAGGTCAGCTACAGGAGCCTGTGTCCTGCATTTGTTACATTTGCTGTAATTCCCAGTCAAATATGCTTTTTTTCTGATGTAAGGCCAGTATCCACAGTCACCAGCACAGCCGCCTGGCCCATGTAGGTTTGCATTGGATTCGGATAGTCGGTAAAGAAACAACAGAGTCAAGAACTGATGGGCCATCACCTTTAATTCTAGCTTGCACGCGGCAGGCAAGTAAAAACACACACTGGGCTCCAAAACCCACTCACATTCAGTGCTCACAAAGCTACTGACTTATCCAAGTTTCCTAGAATCAAAGGTTTCTAGCTCACCAGACTTATTCACCTCTGTTCCCCATCTCCTTCCTTCTCCCTGCACAAACTCTGCACTAACTGGCTTCTCACTCAACACTCCACCATCTTGGCTGCTTCTCCTGGCCTCCTCCACGTGGCCTCTCTCTGCTCTCTGCTCTGCTCTCTCCTCTAATAATAATCTCAGGAACCAAGAGCTCAAGCTCCTGTTCTGCCCCCATTTTATAGTGTAGAAATCAAAACCTTTAATCCAATATACAAAATAGGGAAGTCTCTAATACAAAGTCACTTATCTGGGGCATGATGGGATTGTACCAACCCACATCTAAAAGGGTGGGAAAGGCTTAATCCCAAAACCAAGCCCCAGGTTCCAAGGATCCTGCCTGCCCACAGCCCGCCCCCAACACACATTAATATCACCTGGGCAACAGCCTCCACGTGGGCAGGGCCATCTTTAACAAAGTGAGCATAATACATTTTATCTGCTCAACATCTGATGTCTGGTTTTCTTGTTCCTTGGGGGTCTCCTACTGAATATCTCTTTTTCAGCCAAGGAGATATCTTGAGTTTTAAGCCCATTTACGGATCTGAGATGATCACTATTTTTTTTGAAACCAATAAATGATGCACCGCTTCCTAGTGCCACTTATAAACTCTCCCGATCTCTTCATGTTCTCTGGGATGAGAAGTGAGGTCATGCCTGCGAAAAGCGCTTTATAAACCATTGAACACTGTATAAATGTTAGTCGTTACTATTAGGATGACTCCTCCAGAGCTCTGCTCTCCTTCCCCAGCATGTAGCATTTTCAGAATTACAGTTCATAATATAAAATAACTTAAAACTACACATATCGTAACAGCCTTTTCTACAAGAGGGTACTTCTTGTCAGTGCAGTAAAAAGCTAACTGTAAAATACACAACTGGTTCTCCACAGAGTGGGGAAAGAAAGAAGCGTAGGCATCACCCCTTTGAATCTTCCGGTTACCCCCAGACACACAAGAAACCATCCCAACAACACATCCCGACACTCAGAGCTGCTTCTTGCCTCTCTGGCCCCAAATCGCTGAGGTCAGATTCTCCGGTTACCCATAAACTTCGCAGTGGCAATAAATCTGAAATCAACAGGTTTCACAGTGACAGCCTTGTCAGGGTCCCTTTAAAACCAGGCCAGGAAATTCCAGCCAAGTCCTTGATTCGCCTAAGCCCCCAAACAATGGACCCTTCCTTGTTTGTTTTGAGAGATTTGAGCTGTGGCTCCTCCTTTCCTTAACGCTGAAGCACTTTTCAGGGGCACACCCAGCCGGGGAGCATGACCAGGGTTGGCGGCGGCTCAAGGGCAAGGTTTATGTTCATTTTGCTAACTTCTTCCCCATCTCTACTCCAGAGTAAACAGCAGAGAAGCCCGGGCCTCTCAAACCTAAGTAAATCAGCCACAACTGAAAATATTTGGCTAAGTCAGACACGAAAGGACAAGCGTTGTGTGATTCCACTACCTAAGAATGGAAAATTCGAGACAGAAAGTAGAAGAGAGGTTGTCAGGGCTGGGGGTCGGGGAGGTAGTATTCAATAGTATGGAGGTTTTTGTTGAGAATTACAAAAAACTCTGAAAATGGATAGTAGTGATGGTTGCAGTTGTGTGCATATGCTTAATGCCACTGAACTGTACAGATAAAAATGGATAAAATGGCAAATTTTGTTTTGTACATTTTACCACAATAAAGCAGCAATGACATCAATAAAATATTTGGTTATCAGTTCTCCTAACATGGTCTCCATCCTGGGGCCACCCAACCGTGTTGTGGAGTACAGATGTGATCGCAGGAGGGAGAATAAGATGGACTGAATCTTCAGTCTTTGGCCACTGGGCCCCACAGAAGTGCTCATCCGGAGTGCAGCTCAACGTGGCCCACGGCTCTGGGAGGGCTCCTGTAGGTTTGAGACATAAACAGGAGGTCTCATCTCATTTTTTAAAACATATTTCTTAAGTCTTAACATTGCTTGAAAAATTCTTTTCTTTTGACAGAGAGAGGCTAGAGAGTGTGGAAAAGATTTCGTTTAAAAGGCCTCCCTTAGCCCTGGCCGGTTGGCTCAGTGGTAGAGCGTCGGCCTAGCGTGCGGAGGACCCAGGTTCGATTCCCGGCCAGGGCACACAGGAGAAGCGCCCATTTGCTTCTCCACCCCTCCGCCGCGCTTTCCTCTCTGTCTCTCTCTTCCCCTCCCGCAACGAGGCTCCTTTGGAGCAAAGATGGCCCGGGCGCTGGGGATGGCTCCTTGGCCTCTGCCCCAGGCGCTGGAGTGGCTCTGGTCGCAATATGGCGACGCCCAGGATGGGCAGAGCATCGCCCCCTGGTGGGCAGAGCGCCGCCCCATGTTGGGCGTGCCGGGTGGATCCCGGTCGGGCGCATGCGGGAGTCTGTCTGACTGTCTCTCCCTGTTTCCAGCTTCAGAAAAATGAAAAAAAAATAAAAAAAAAAAAAAATAAATAAAATAAAAGGCCTCCCTTAGTCGGAGGCTCCGTGACAGAAAGGTTCAGGATGACAGGAGCCGATTTTGAGAAAGTAGAAATAGAATGGAGGCCCTGGCCAGTTTGCTCAGTGGATAAAGCACCCACCTGGCCTATGGACATCCTGGGTTTGATTCCTGGTCAGGGCACACAAGAGAAGCAGCCATCTGCTTCTCTCCTCCTCCCTTTCCCCCTCCCCATCTCTTTCCTTCCCCCAACCAGTGGCTCAATTGGTTTAAGCATCAGCCTCAGGTGCTGAGGATAGCTTGGTTGATTTGAGCATCAGCCCCAGACAAGGTTGCTAGGTGGATCCTGGTCAGAGCTCATGCGGGAGTCTGTCTCACTATCTCCCCTCTTCTCATAAAACAAAACAACAACAAACAAACAAATAACCAGAATGGATTCTACTTCAAAGGTTTTTAAAAAGATTTATTCATTTTTAGAAAGAGAGAAGAAAGGACAGAGAGAGAGAGAGAAAAGGGGAAAGGAGCAGAGAGCATCAACCCTCATATGTGCCTTGACTAGGCAAGCACAGGGTTTCATTCAGACCGGTGACCTCAGCGTTCTAGTTTGATGCCCTTATCCACTGTGCCACCACAGGTCAGGCTTAAGACAAATTTTCTGAAGTCTTTTGTTTAATGGGAAAGAAGGAAAGAGAAAGAGTAACAAATGGGTGGCTAGAACTGAGGCTGCAATTAAGGCAGTGACCTCTAGGTGGCACATGCACCATGATAAATACCGGAGAAGAGAGAATCTCATTTGCAAATTGAGCTTCAAGACTCAGTTCTGAAGCAGGGGAACTTTTATAAATAAGCTACTCCTTCCACCTCAGCTGAAATACAACCTCCAAATCCAAACCCTCTGGATCCAATATAAAGATGGCAGAGCTTTGCTCATCTTGATGACAATAGTGGGGAAGACATCTCATCTACCTGAGGATCATGGAGCTGTCAGGAGAGAAAGGTAACATGTGATCATGGAAATGTTCAGCTCTGAGAAGACCATGACTGCTCCTGAGAAAGTGTCATTTGGTTTTCCAAATACAATGATAGAAGGGATGCTGCTCTCAGCTGTCAAGCGAGAATGTATTCAGTCTGCTCAGCTCCTGGAGTGGGATTTTCCCCTCCCCTTTTCAAGCCTGAACCATCTCAGCAAGTGCCCAAGTGAGCAGGAGATGAAGCGGGAGGCCATCAACTTGGAAGGCAGGGCAGGAGCCAGGAAGATGAGGAGGGGCCATTCTTATTTACACAAACAATTAACAGGCACACTTGCAAACCCGGGCAGGAACAGACTTGATAATGATCTAGATAATGAAGCAATTCATTGCGGCAGAGAACGTAGCAAGCAGCATTCACCCTTAGTGCCGGGGTTAATTCAATTTTTCTCCATTATAGCACATAGCTGCGAGGGGTCAGTTATTTCACCTTTGCTGAACAGGGCTATTCATGACTGTGCAAACCACGAGCACTTAGCCTATCAGTCATATGCATTTATGGATCTGACTCGAGGCTATGGCAAGATATGGGGAAAGCAGAAACTACATCAGCCTTTCGGAAGCTATAGTCTGTTCTAGGGCATTATTCATTATGGTAGCCACTGTCACATGTGGCTATTTAAATTAAAATTAAAAGTAACTAATATTAAAAATTCAACTCTTAAGTGGTGCTAGCCACATTTCAAATGCTCAGTTGTCACATGTGACCAGTAAACAGCATATTGAACAGCACAAAAACATTTCCATCATTTCAGAGAGTTCTGGACTGTACTGTGGCACTTTGGACAAAGGTGGGAGTTAACTGGGTGCAAATTAATGGGAGGAAATAAAGGCTCCGCATGCTGAGTCTTTAGCCAATCAAGGTCTTATGATGAACTGCTCCAGGTTCAGAAGCATCGGGGGATGGTCTTCACACTAATACAGTGACTGTGTTTGGGCAGTGGTGGTGGTGGGGGGGACGGGGGATGGTCTTCACACTAATACAGTGACTGTGTTTGGGCAGTGGTGGTGGTGGGGGGACGGGGGATGGTCTTCACACTAATACAGTGACTGTGTTTGGGCAGTGGTGGTGGTGGGGGGACGGGGGATGGTCTTCACACTAATACAGTGACTGTGTTTGGGCAGTGGTGGTGGTGGGGGGCGGGGGATGGTCTTCACACTAATACAGTGACTGTGTTTGGGCAGTGGTGGTGGTGGGGGGACGGGGGATGGTCTTCACACTAATACAGTGACTGTGTTTGGGCAGTGGTGGTGGTGGGGGGACGGGGGATGGTCTTCACACTAATACAGTGACTGTGTTTGGGCAGTGGTGGTGGTGGGGGACGGGGGATGGTCTTCACACTAATACAGTGACTGTGTTTGGGCAGTGGTGGTGGTGGGGGGACGGGGGATGGTCTTCACACTAATACAGTGACTGTGTTTGGGCAGTGGTGGGGGGGGGACGGGGGATGGTCTTCACACTAATACAGTGACTGTGTTTGGGCAGTGGTGGTGGTGGGGGGGGACGGGGGATGGTCTTCACACTAATACAGTGACTGTGTTTGGGCAGTGGTGGTGGGGGGGGCGGGGGATGGTCTTCACACTAATACAGTGACTGTGTTTGGGCAGTGGTGGTGGTGGGGGGACGGGGGATGGTCTTCACACTAATACAGTGACTGTGTTTGGGCAGTGGTGGTGGTGGGGGGACGGGGGATGGTCTTCACACTAATACAGTGACTGTGTTTGGGCAGTGGTGGTGGTGGGGGTACGGGGGATGGTCTTCACACTAATACAGTGACTGTGTTTGGGCAGTGGTGGTGGGGGGACGGGGGATGGTCTTCACACTAATACAGTGACTGTGTTTGGGCAGTGGTGGTGCGGGGGACGAGGGATGGTCTTCACACTAATACAGTGACTGTGTTTGGGCAGTGGTGGTGGTGGGGGGACGGGGGATGGTCTTCACACTAATACAGTGACTGTGTTTGGGCAGTGGTGGTGGTGGGGGGATGGGGGATGGTCTTCACACTAATACAGTGACTGTGTTTGGGCAGTGGTGGTGGGGGGACGGGGGATGGTCTTCACACTAATACAGTGACTGTGTTTGGGCAGTGGTGGTGGTGGGGGGACGGGGGATGGTCTTCACACTAATACAGTGACTGTGTTTGGGCAGTGGTGGTGGGGGGGGATGGGGGATGGTCTTCACACTAATACAGTGACTGTGTTTGGGCAGTGGTGGTGGTGGTGGGACGGGGGATGGTCTTCACACTAATACAGTGACTGTGTTTGGGCAGTGGTGGTGGTGGGGGGGGGACGGGGGATGGTCTTCACACTAATACAGTGACTGTGTTTGGGCAGTGGTGGTGGTGGGGGGGGATGGGGGATGGTCTTCACACTAATACAGTGACTGTGTTTGGGCAGTGGTGGTGGTGGTGGGACGGGGGATGGTCTTCACACTAATACAGTGACTGTGTTTGGGCAGTGGTGGTGGTGGGGGGCGGGGGATGGTCTTCACACTAATACAGTGACTGTGTTTGGGCAGTGGTGGTGGGGGGGGCGGGGGATGGTCTTCACACTAATACAGTGACTGTGTTTGGGCAGTGGTGGTGGGGGGGCGGGGGATGGTCTTCACACTAATACAGTGACTGTGTTTGGGCAGTGGTGGTGGGGGGGGACGGGGGATGGTCTTCACACTAATACAGTGACTGTGTTTGGGCAGTGGTGGTGGTGGGGGGACGGGGGATGGTCTTCACACTAATACAGTGACTGTGTTTGGGCAATGGTGGTGGGGGGGGAGGTTTAGTTATTTAAATAGAATTTCAACTGATTTAGAAGCATACTTTCTAGCCTATAGCCCCGGATATGTGATTCATTTCTGGTTTCATCTGTGGTGTTTTTCTCTACCTGTTTCCTAGAGAGAGACACTGAGATTGTAGTCTGTACCAAGGGCTGGGGTAAGTGCTTTCACACATCTCATTTCATCTTCACAATCTTCTGTGAAATGGGAACTTTTATTGGACTTGCTACTTCCTTAAGCTTCATCATCCAACCCTCTCTCCTTTCTGCCCAGATCCTGGCCTTCCTGGGAGGCAGGTGCCATTCCAGCTCCAGTGCCAGCAGGGGCCCCACTTGCTCCCAGAGGAATCACTTGCCATGGATAGGCTGGGAGCCCAGCTCTCTCCAAATCAGGGTATGTTTGTATGGCGGTCTCATTGCCACCGCAATGAGTTTAGAAATGACACATGACTTCTTTGGGCCTATAGGAAATAAGAGGAAGTTAGCTAAGGGTTTCTGGAAAAATAATAAACTTTCTCTTAAGAGATAGTTACTGGAGAGAGTCGCCCTCTTTCTCCTGGTCTTGCGTGTGCACGTGAGGCCTGCACTGCTGTCTCTCCTCTGCTGAGCCTGTGACAGAGCGGATAGCCCGATAATAGAGCCAGGGAGCAGCCCAGGCTGAGCTGCTGCTGGGCCTCTGGGCCTCGGTGAGGTCAGCCATTCAGCCCCTGGACTGTTTGAGCGTTGAGAGTTAGGTTTTCCATGATTTGCAGTCCATGAACCTCAAATGATAACCCCAACCTGCAGATAATGGAACTTGGGCTAAGAGAACGTTAATAACTTGCCCAGTCACCTCGCTAGTAAGAGGCCGAGCCAGGGCGCCAGTATCGAGAGATGCTCTGGACCCCAAAACACATGCTTCTTTTTTCCATCACACTGTTCCTTCTCTACAGGAACAATGGTCTGTGTTTCAGAGGATCTGGGAAGAAACTGACAAGAACCAAGAAGTGACATCTTAAGGGTCACAGGAATGTTACCTGAGCATGCTCTGACTGCCTGGCTTCTGCAGGGACACACAAACTGCATGAAAACTTCCAAAACGTACGGGCAGTCACTCTTGGTGGTCCTTTCTGTTTATTGTTCTTTCCGAAGGCTCTTAGGAAACTCTTGATATCTGGTCTTTTTTTTAGGATGCGTGGGAAGCTTCTAGACAGACCTGCTGAAGTCTGTCCCTCTAGCAGCTGAATTAAATTGAGTATCTTGGATCTTGGTGAGGGCTCAGCAAAGTGAGCTCCCGGGCAGCAGGCCTTTGTTTTGCCTTGTCTGCGAGTGTATGGGGCGTGTGTGGTGAACCAGCTGGTGACTCAGCTTCCCTCAATGCTGGGAAGCTATGGCCAGTGCCCTGGAGACCTTTTCCAATTTCTCTGGATTCATTCAATACCTGGAGTGAGGCAGGGGTGGGGTGGGGTGGGGTGGGGTGGGGGTGGTGGGGGCTTTGCTGTGATTCCCTCCTTGTTATCTCCTCGTCACTCTTATAGTGTCTCTCAGCTCTCTCCTCCAATGATGCAGTTGACCTTACCATCTATTTATTTATTTAAATTGGATTTCTAGGAGTGACATTGGTTAATAAAATTATATAGGTTCTCCTGACCAGTGGTGGTACAGTGGATAGAGCTTCAACCTGGGACACTGAGGACCCAGATTTGAAACCCCCAGGTTACCAGTTTGAGGGCAGGCTTATCCAGCTTGAGCATGGGGTCACTGGACTGAGCGTGGGATCATAGATATGACCCCATGGTCGCTGGCTTAAGCACAAAGGTTGCTGGCTTAAGCACCCCGGTCAAGGCATTTATGAGAAGCAATGAGTGAACAACTAAAGTGATGCAACTACAAGTTGATGCTTCTCATCTCTTTTCCTTCCTGTCTGTTTGTCTCCCTCTCGCTTAAAAAAGAAATTATATAGGTTTCAGGTATACAATTCTGTGATACATCATCGGTACATTGCCCTGTGTTCACCACCCCAAGGCAAGTCCCCTGCCATCACCAATTGTCCCCCTTCACCCTCTCTTACCTCTCTCACCCCCCTTTCCCTCTAGTAGTCACCATACTGTTGTCTGTAGACCTTACCCTTTAATGAAGGTCATGCTCCCCGTAAATATTGCATTAAACGTATCGGGGCTGGATCAGCAGAGAGATTTCCTAGCAGAAAGGTCACAGCTGAAAGGCGTCATTTTCCCTGCACCGCTCGGCAGTGGCTCCGGAGGAGAAGCCTTGGGGGAGGCAGAGGCGCCTCCTCATAAACACGCATTGAAACATGGGCCCGGCATCCGCACACGCCTGCGGTCGCACTCCACAGGCACACCAACTTACACAATGCTGCCACGGAGAACTTGTCGCTTTGCTCTGGCAGAAAGGGCACTTCACATCCAGAGTCACCAACCTAAAAAACCCACTTCTTTTGATGGTTAAGCTAATGGTGAGGTGTTAGACATCTAAAGCCACAAGGAGTTTTTCTCTCTCATCCGCACTCTGAGTTGACTGTTTTTGAAATGTTTATTATTATTATTATTATTATTATTAAAGTAACCACCAGGTCTGATTTTTCTCCAAATAAAAGACTAGGGGTTACCTGTCATGCTTGGCCACTGGGATGGTCCTGACTAGGACGAACTGTCCCTAATGACGTGAAGTGAGGCGGATCCCTGGTGTCCTCTGCTTCCCCTCGTGGCACCTGCTGGCCTCTCACCCCGTGCACCTGGTCCCCTCCCTGATCTGCAGTCTAATGCTCTACCCTGAGCGATATACACCCTCTGCTGGGCTGGTCCCCTTATCTCAGCCAAGGTCTCTGCTTCCCCTACAAAGCCTGTCTGGCTGCTGGAACCCAGCTTTTTGGCCCAGCTGGGGACAAAGCTCACCCCGAAGACCTGAGGGGCGCAGACTGCGTGACTCCAGATATGCCACTTTGATGTGTGGCTTATTTTGAGCTGAAGACAATCAAGGCCCAAAAGACTCAGGAAGAGCTCTTTATCTCCCCCTTAACTGCCTAAAAATTTTAGATAGAAGGTGCGGGAACAAACTATTACCAAAGATAATGACAAAAACCATGGGTCAGATAGGGTAAGCTGGGGAGAGCTCAGGACGGCCTGTTTGCTCCACGTCCCCTGTGTCTCTCTGTCTCTGTGCTGTGACAAACATACTTGTACCAAACAGTTGCTCTTCCCAGCACCCTGTGAGTTGTTTTCCTTCCCTTTGAAGCTTCAGGTCCCTAACCAACCCCTTCTCCTTAGCTCAGGATGGCACATAAGCCTCTATTGCCTGACTGCCTTTGAACCTCTCATGTCTGTATGAGGCTCTTGTACATATGAAATTAAATTTGCTTTTCTTATGACTCTGTCTTAAGTCAATTTAATTAATAGACCTGCCAGAAGAACCGAGAAAGGGAGAGGAAAAAATTTTTCTCCACTACAATCCCATCAACGTAGAGCTCTGCTGAGTGGTTCCGTGGAAGTCAGGTGTGAGTGAGGGCCCAGACTGCAGACGTGCTCAGCTGAGCTGAGGCACCTGTCAGGAGGACAGCAGAGGTGGGCTGGGTGGAAGGGGCGAGGGAGTGTCTGTGAGCACAGGCTCGGGAGTCAGGCAGACCTGGGTCTAATCTGGCTCAGCCATTTACTACAGTCACTTGGGCAAGTTATTTAACTTCTCAGAGCCTCAATTTCCTCGTCCTCACAAAGGTGTTGCTTAGGATGATCTGAAGAAATGCAGGTATCTGTGGAGACATAGAGGGGATTAGGGGTCGCCAGGGGCTGGGGGAATGGGGAATGGTTGCTGAAGGATATCAGGTTTCTTTTTAGGGTAATAAAAATATTCTGGAGTTAGACTGCGATGATGGTTGAACAACTTTGTGAATATAGTAAAAAACCACTGAATTACATACTTTAAGAGGGTAAATTTTAAGGCATGTGAATTATTTTTTTAAGTAGAGTAAAAGGAATACATATAAAACAGCATAGCATCCAATCTGAAATTCTACTGTCAAAAAATGGTAGTGAAAGTTGTAACTATTATTCCAGTTATGGTAGTAACTGGCAGAATCCACTCTTAATTAAATCCTTTTGTAAGGAATAGAATAAAGAACAGGCATTTTCCTAGGGAGTCCATTTAACTTGAAGACATATGGGCAAAGGCTATTATTTAATTTGTAAATAATTAAAACACTAACCTGACCAGGTGGTGGTGCAGTGGATAGAGCGTTGGACTGGAACACAGAGGATCCAAGTTCGAAACCCTGAGGTCACTGGCTTGAGCGCGGGGTCACTGGCTTGAGCATGGGATCATAGACATCACCCCATGGTCGCTGGCTTGAAGCCCAAGAACTCTGCCTTGAGACCAAGGTCGCTGGCTTGAGCAAGGGGTTACTCTGCTGGAGCCCCCGGTCAAGGCACATACGAGAAAGCAATCAGTAAACAACTAAGGAGACTAAGGAGCCTCAATGAAGAATTGATGCTTCTCATCTCTCTCTTTTCCTGCCTGTCTGTCCCTAACTATTTCTCTCTCTGTCACACACACAACACACAAAAATCAAATCATTATTTTTATATTAAACAAATAAATATGGAGAATGCAAAATTTGTATGAAGTAGGAAGATCTATGGCTTTAAATAACTTCCTAGCTTGAGAAGGACCCTGGAGTACATGGTACACTTGTCTCAAAGTAGGGCTACTTCTTTGAACAATTTTGGGTGGTTTTTTTTTTTTTTTCATTAATTGCTGAGAATCGAGGCTCTGGGTCTGTTTTACCCAGTCCCTGTGCAGATCAGCATAGCGTAAACCTGACCCTGAGCGTTGTGACATTGCTCACCAAGCGTCTCAGCAGGGACTCCTCAGTGGGGCTGGCCTGCAGAGAGCCTGGCCACCCTCCATTGCTACCGCTGCCTTCGTCTTCCTCAGCTCGGACTCTGAAGGACTAAACAGAGAGGACTTGCATGGAGAGAATGACACACCCAAATGTCTCCAAGTTTTGGGCAACAACTCAGAGATCCAGGAATTAGGTGTTTGGGAGAACATGGTCTGCGTCAAGCATTGGATTTCTTTTTCTTTTCTTTTTTGTATTTGTCTGAAGTGAGAAGGGGGAGGCAGAGAAACAGACTCCCACATGTGCCCAACCAGGATACACCTGGCAAGCCCACTAGGGAGCGATTCTCTGCCCATCTGTGCTGTTGCTCTGTTGCAACCAGAGCCATTCTAGCACCTGAGGCGGGAGCCATGGAGCCATCCTCAGCGCCCGGGCCAACTTTGCTCCAATGGAGTCTTGACTGTGGGAGAGGAAGAGAGAGAGATAGAAAGGAGAGGGGGAGGGGTGGAGAAGCAGATGAGCACTTCTCCTGTGTGCCCTGGCTGGGGATCGAACCTGGGACTTCTACATGCTGGGCCGATGCTCTGCCACTGATCCAACTGGCCAGGGCCAAGCATTGGGTTTCTTTATACCCAACCACCACAAGTGAAAGGTTAGCAAAGTTCAAGATGGAGTCTGCTGGCCAGAGACTTCCAGGCTTGCATGTCTTCCTGTGACTGCTGGACTAATATTGGAATGTTGTGGTTTTCATTTGCTCGTCACTAATACCTGCCTTACCCATCCCCGTAGAGATTCAGCCCTGTAAATACACCCCCAGTGGTCTTGCCATCTCTTACTATAAAGCAGCTCTGATGCGTATAAGGGGGAGAAACTGAAAGAGGAATGGTGTTGGATCTAAAATGATGAGATTCCAACAAAAAGTAATCCCTTAAGTAACGATTAGTAAAAGGCAGATTGAGTTTGGTTCAGAACCACGTTATCTATCATGCACTATTTCTACTGAAGAATTTATTGATCTTCTGGGATTGAGATCGAGCCATGTCTCCCTCCCAGAGAGGCGACTAAGAGGCAACTGTGATTACTGGAGGGGATTTGGGTGATGTCCCACCTGTTCCCTCAGGCCCAGAGTGGTCACTCGAGATATCGTCTGGCTTTGTGGTCTGTCAGCTGGAAATTCACTGCAGCAACATTCATTGGAAAACAGAATATAGAACAAGAAGGCCTTGTTGGACTTTACCCTGAGGGGTTTAGTCCCTGCAGTTCTAACGTTCCTATAATAAGACCGTGGCACAGTTCCAGGACCTGGCCGTAGGGACGGGCCGGAGCCTGACACCCTGTGTGTGCGTGTGTGTGTGTGTGTGTGTGTGTGTAAGAAAACAGCCCGCTGGGAGGAAGGTGGACTGTCACTGTAGAAGCTGCACCGAGACTGGGGCCTCTCCCTCAGGCCTCTGTGTGTGTGTGTGTGTGTGTGTGTGTGTGTGTGTAAGAAAACAGCCCGCTGGGAGGAAGGTGGACTGTCACTGTAGAAGCTGCACCGAGACTGGGGCCTCTCCCTCAGGCCTCTGTAATGCCGTGGCCGCCGTCAAGGCCAGGCAGGTCCACACTGGATTTGGGCAGATGGTAGAAAAACTGTGGAGCCAGAAAGTGTTGGGCCATTCCATTTAACAAAGTCTCACAACGGCGAACAAGCACACAGGCAGGAGAGCCTGCCTCTCAGGCAAACAAACAACAAAACGGCCCCTCAGTGGTGGGCAGGCCATCCGTGCGTCCACAATCCCTGAGCGCAAGCACCCTAGCCTTGTATAAGCCACACACACGTGGTGTTGCCACCGCTCATGCACTAATCAGGCAAAGTGCTTACAGCCAGTAAACCAGCGAGCAAGCCTAACACAGCTGCCCCACGGCCTCCATTTGAGACGGGGCTTTAGAAATATTGCTTTCTATTTTTCTCTGACCTCCTCTTCCTCAGTAAAGGCCAGTTCAGGTGTGTCTGCCTCAGAGAGCCAGTCTCCGTGCGGATCAGCATAGGGTAAAATGGACCACGGCTTCCTCCAGCCAGGACACCACTCTGCCTGGGAGTTCTGTCCCCAGTTCTGGATCCTGGCTCAGTCAATCAAGTCCTCCTGTTTCCATCTCAGGTCCGTCTTGCCCTGGTTCCCAAGAAGTTCCTATTCTTCCACCCCCAGTCTGCAGCACACACAGGCCGGCTGCCTTCTTACCAACCCCCACACGGCCCCCCAAGGGAACAGCTGTGTCCCATCTGCTCAGCCTCTGCCCACTCTCTGCAGCACACTTTCAACTCTGTCCCCCCCACGCTCTCTGCTCCCAGCTGTCCTCTCTCCGCCCACATGTGGCCTCTGCTCTTTCGCTCCAGCTGAGCCACTCAGTGTCTCCTGCTCACCCACTCCACGTGGCTGGAGCGCAACTCCTGACAATGCATTTAGCCAGTCTTCCTCGTTAAGGTGTTGTTTCGTTTTTTTCAAATTCATTCAGGTTTATTAATGAAAATAATAAGTTCACACATAGTCTGAATAAAGTGTGATGAACCAACGGTGTGACCATTTGTCAAAACACACATTACAATCATTTAAGAAGTGTTCCTGTTGTTCTGATATAAACACATAGCTGTACTTTCTTTGGTTTTCAAAATGGAGGCTAATTATTTAGCAAACATAGATGGACAATAATTTGATGCACTTAGGGGTGAGTTGTCTATAGTTTCACAGATATACCTGATCGCTTTTTAATTTTAACCACATCAATTAATATTCATAATTTCTACCTATGACTATTATAAAGATACATCAGTATTTTAATGAACTATCACTATATCTTCCTTAAAAAGTAATTGGGAAAAGTAGTTAAAATTCATAATGTTCCTATGTCTTACATTAATGCAATAAAAGATGTTTTTCATGGTGCCATATAACAACATTTGAAGTTAGCCACAAACTGCACCTTCATTTAGATCTTCATGCATTGTGCATTACAATATCCTCAACTTTGTACGGAGAAGTAGATGGGAATGAAACCCACCTAATACACCAGGGCTCACAGATCTTGAGGGAAGCAATATTCAACCACAAGATTACACACACTCATGGGCCATGAGGATAGATGGCTGCCCGATTACACAGAAGCAATGCCAGCTGCAGTCACACAAGGCAGGCTCTGCTTGGTTTTCCTCTGTGGCTCCCAAGCCTGGCACGGAGAAGGGCACCCTGCAGGGGACACCAGGTGGAAGGGACAATAGGGAGGGAGACTCGATCCTTAGGATCATGGCAGCCGCCTTGGATAGAACCGGAACTGGGCCAGGGCATGCTCTCTGGAGCTTGGTTCTGGTTTCTCTTTCCTGATATTGGAACTGTGTCTGGAAAAGCAGCTGCCCTCCGGGTGTGACACTCCCTCTGCGTCACCAGCCTCACCTGTCTGGAACACTGATGTGCTTTTTTTTTTTTGTCACCCAGTTGCCTATTTATTAGTCACAAACACCTTGACCCTGAATGCCCAGACTATGCCAACCTAACCATTCTACTAGGAGATGAGGCCTTTGTTACCTCTTCTGTCTGGATCTGATGGGTCCCTGTCCATTGACCGGACAAAATTGCAGGCCCCCTGGTGCCCCAGCCTCACCTCCCGTCTATGGAGCGCTCTGGAGGCAGATCCGCTGACCGGGCAGAATCGCAGGCCCCCTGGTGCCCCAGCCTCACCTCCCGTCTGTGGAGCGCTCTGGAGGCAGATCCGCTGACCGGGCAGAATCGCAGGCCCCCTGGTGCCCCAGCCTCACCTCCCGTCTATGCAGCGCTCTGGAGGCAGATCCGCTGACCGGGCAGAATCGCAGGCCCCCTGGTGCCCCAGCCTCACCTCCTGTCTATGCAGCGCTCTGGAGGCAGATCCGCTGTGGTCACGGTCCTGCTCCTCCATTCACCCCATGTGCTCTCAGACAAGTTACTCAAACTCTCTGTTCCTCAGTTGTCTATCAAGTGGCATTTTAGTACCTACCTGATAAAGTTGTAATGGGGCTTAATAAATTAATAACATGACGGGTGTAGAACAATACTCAGAAAGTGTCAGCTGTTGCCGTCTGCAGTAGAAGCAGCACATGGCTCCCTGGGTCCCGGTACAGCTACGGAGACAGCCTACCACAAGCCACCTTCCAGAGCAGAGATGGCTGCCGCTGCTTGGAGCGAGCCACGCTAAGGGTGAAACGTGACCCTCACCATGAATAAACTCCTGGCTTGCTTCTTGCTGATCTCAGGACAGATGTTCCCAAAGACACCCACCCTGTCCCCATTCCCATCAGGACTGAGAGTGGCTTCTCTTTAGGGGAGTGAGCTCCTTTGGCTTTGGGGCGGCTGCCGCTCTGCCAGCCTCCCTGTGAGGTCCTGGCTGGGGGCTGGGGACCTGGCCCTCTGGCCATGAGGTGGGGGTGCCTTTGCTCCCCAGGTGGCAACAATGTGACTGTCTTAGAGACCAATTATGAGGATATTCACCTAGTGCCTCCTGATGTCTAATGGTGTCTTTCCAGCGAAGGAGAGAAGGAAGAAGTGGGAGAAGTCGGGTCACTTGCTCCGTTCGCCTCTGCAGCATGCGGCATCTGCTAATCTTTGGCTGAAAACCACTAGCTGATGGTCCACTGGCTGGTGACTGTCTTCCTTGGCAACTGAGCTTCTCTCCCAAGTTTCCTTCTATCCTTTATGTCTATGAAATTCAAAGCTTTGGAGTTGTTCTGGGGGCAGAGACGTCTGTGTCACCATCCTGTCCCAGACGCACTGAACTCTAGTCTCCACAGGTGGAGCCCAGTCCCCCTTCCTAATTCTGAGGCTCTTCTCTGCTGGAAAGCCATGACTTTGTGGGCATCATGTGGCCTTTGGGGTCTGGAGCCAGATGGTCATTTAGTACAGCTGACCCTTGGAGAGCTAGGGGTGCCGACCGCCCATTCAGTCTAAAATCTACATGTAACCTAAGTCAGCCCTCTGCGTATGCAGGTTCCCACCTGCCCGTTAAACCCTTGAATGATGTCGGTATAAATTGAGGGTCAACTGAACTGAGTGGATCAACTGAAAAATGTCCGAGTGTAAGTGGACCTGCACAGTTAGAAGGTTCTATCCAAAGGCAGTCAAACTAGCATTTTCTGTCCCAGTTCTCATTTTCTGAGAACTGTCCAAGGAAGTCAATAATTGGATTCAGATGAAAACTGTCCCCATCTTTACTGGCTGAATCGGGCTCCATGTTGCATAGCTTCCCAGCCCTGCTTCTGCAGGGCCCTATGCTGAGACGGGGGAGTGTCTGGGTTAAGGTGTGCCCTGGTCCGAGTGGCAGAGCAGGGTGGGGCTGGGAAGGAACCCACCGCCCTGGTCCGAGTGGCAGAGCAGGGTGGGGCTGGGAAGGAACCCACCGCCCTGGTCCGAGTGGCAGAGCAGGGTGGGGCTGGGAAGGAACCCACCGCCCTGGTCCGAGTGGCAGAGCAGGGTGGAGCTGGGAAGGAACCCACCGCCCTGGTCCGAGTGGCAGAGCAGGATGGAGCTGGGGAGGAACCCACCGCCCTGGTCCGAGTGGCAGAGCAGGATGGGGCTGGGAAGGAACCCACCGCCCTGGTCCGAGTGGCAGAGCAGGGTGGGGCTGGGAAGGAACCCACTGCCCTGGCTGGGAGGCAGAGCAGGGTGGGGCTGGGAAGGAACCCACCGCCCTGGTCCGAGTGGCAGAGCAGGGTGGGGCTGGGAAGGAGCCCACTGCCCTGGCTGGGAGGCAGAGCAGGGTGGGGCTGGGAAGGAACCCACCGCCCTGGTCCGAGTGGCAGAGCAGGATGGGGCTGGGAAGGAACCCACCGCCCTGGTCCGAGTGGCAGAGCAGGGTGGGGCTGGGAAGGAACCCACTGCCCTGGCTGGGAGGCAGAGCAGGGTGGGGCTGGGAAGGAACCCACCGCCCTGGTCCGAGTGGCAGAGCAGGGTGGGGCTGGGAAGGAGCCCACTGCCCTGGCTGGGAGGCAGAGCAGGGTGGGGCTGGGAAGGAACCCACCGCCCTGGTCCGAGTGGCAGAGCAGGGTGGGGCTGGGAAGGAACCCACCGCCCTGGTCCGAGTGGCAGAGCAGGATGGGGCTGGGAAGGAACCCACCACCCTGGTCCGAGTGGCAGAGCAGGATGGGGCTGGGAAGGAACCCACCGCCCTGGTCCGAGTGGCAGAGCAGGATGGGGCTGGGAAGGAACCCACCGCCCTGGTCCGAGTGGCAGAGCAGGGTGGGGCTGGGAAGGAACCCACCGCCCTGGTCCGAGTGGCAGAGCAGGATGGGGCTGGGAAGGAACCCACCGCCCTGGTCCGAGTGGCAGAGCAGGGTGGGGCTGGAAAGGAACCCACCGCCCTGGTCCGAGTGGCAGAGCAGGGTGGAGCTGGGAAGGAACCCACCGCCCTGGTCCGAGTGGCAGAGCAGGGTGGGGCTGGGAAGGAACCCACCGCCCTGGTCCGAGTGGCAGAGCAGGGTGGGGCTGGGAAGGAACCCACCGCCCTGGTCCGAGTGGCAGAGCAGGGTGGGGCTGGGAAGGAACCCACCGCCCTGGTCCGAGTGGCAGAGCAGGGTGGGGCTGGGAAGGAACCCACCGCCCTGGTCCGAGTGGCAGAGCAGGGTGGGGCTGGGAAGGAACCCACCGCCCTGGTCCGTCCGAGTGGCAGAGCAGGGTGGGGCTGGGAAGGAACCCACCGCCCTGGTCCGAGTGGCAGAGCAGGGTGGGGCTGGGAAGGAACCCACCGCCCTGGTCCGAGTGGCAGAGCAGGATGGGGCTGGGAAGGAACCCACCGCCCTGGTCCGAGTGGCAGAGCAGGGTGGGGCTGGGAAGGAACCCACCACCCTGGTCCGAGTGGCAGAGCAGGGTGGGGCTGGGAAGGAACCCACCGCCCTGGTCCGAGTGGCAGAGCAGGATGGAGCTGGGAAGGAACCCACCGCCCTGGTCCGAGTGGCAGAGCAGGGTGGGGCTGGGAAGGAACTGGCTGGGAGGCAGAGCTGGAGTCGCAGCAGGCAGGTCGTTAACTCGGACTCAGGAGTGGTTCCTGGTGGGTGCTGGGCATGTTGCCGTGGACGAATGGAGATGACACTATGGTCCAGCCTAAAGAGCCTCGGGGCTTGGCTAAAGAGCCCGGCCACCGCCTCCACCACACAGCTCACGGGATGTGTTTAATAGCCTCAGGCACGTGTGAGAACAGGAGGCTGAGCTGGTTCCTTGCAGGCTCCCTCTGCCAACAGCTGCCCTGGCAGTCGCAGGCACTGCTGGAGAGACTTCAGGCCAGGGAGGCAGGTGGGCTCGGGATTCACAGAGTATGAGTGCAGCTCTGAGAATGAAGCTCTTACTGGGGCAGGGCTGGCGGGCAGCTGTGAGAAGAGCCCAACAAAGTCCTCCTCAGGGTTATTTCATGGGACTGGGGGCAGGAGACTGCGAGGGCTAAGGGCCACACACCCATCACTCTTTCACTATAGAATTTCATAATCTCATAACTATTGGTGGGGCAGGTGGACAGTGAGGACTAATTGTGAGGTGCCTTCTTATGTCACCAGACAAATCAGAAGCCTGTGCTGCTACTCTGACCCTGTCAGCCATGTCAGCAGACAAGGGTGGACACTCCCTGGTTTCCGAGGCTGGAGAGCCCCTCCTGCCACTGTTTGACTTGTCTCCTCTAGGCTTGCTGTAGGAAAGGTTTGGAACAGTTATTTGCAAAAGCAGGCAAAGTACATGGGTGAAAAACCTGGTCTGTGCAGGGTGAACACACCAGCCGTGTGCTCGGCTCTGAGGCTGACCTGCCCCACCCACCCAGGCTCCGTCTGGGACCCGCGAGGCTCTGGGGCTGCAGAGAGGAGGGCGCCTGACATGGATGGCACTGTGGTGAGAACACCCAGAGTTGAGCCCTTCTCGGTATGACCCTGGCTAAGTCATCCACATTTTCTCCTCTTAGCCTATGTTGTCATCTGGGAAATGTGAGAAGCAGAGCTACTGTGGTGTTCTGTGAGGATTAACTAGACAATGCAAAAGAACTGTATTAGCTGACACTGGCTAAAATGCCCATAGAAAGTTCTGGCTTCGGCCATGGCTTCATTTAGGGCCCTATAGATGCCAGCAGGATCTGCCCCCTTGGACGGGCTTCCCCTGGGTTGGCCCTGTTCCCAGATCTGTCTGGCAGTTTTGGCCCCAGACTCACACTATTACAACACCACACCATTACAATCTCATACCAGTACATCGCACACCAGTACATTACACTAGTACATCGCACAAATACAAGCTCACACTAGTACACCCCCACCCCAGTACATCACACCAGTACATCACACTAATACGACACCACAGCAGTACAACCTCACACCAGTATATTACACTAGTACATCGCACAAATACAACATCACACCAGCACACCACACTAGTACACCACACTAATACAACACCACACCAGTACAGCACCACTCCAGTACAGCACCACACTACTGTAACATGTAGGGCAACAGAGAAAATTGCACTTACGGCCCAGCATCTCGGTAGAGTCCTGAGATTCACTCTGTCTAGCCCAGGTCAGGTCACCTGCCCAATCCTGAACCAACCAATGTGATGAGGACACTGAATGCATGGATCCACCTCTCTCACTTTCTCACCACCCATTAAGTGTTCACTGAGCACCTACTCTGTGCTAGGCACAACTGTATACCCTGTGGGCATTGCAGGGACAAGACAGCTCAGACCCCCTATTGGGGCTTACTTACTAGTAGATGAGACAGGAAACAAACAAGTACATTGTATAAAATGAAACAAAATCTGGCAATGATAAGAACTATTGAAAAAGAAACAAGAAAGCAGATTAACAGGGTAGAGAGTGGCGTGGGGCAGGGTGAAGTGCTGGTCAGGGAAGGGCTCTCTCAGAAAGTGACATGGGAGTAAAGACCTGAATAAAACGAGAATTGAACTTGTAAGAACAGAGAGCAGAGTGAAGGTTACCAGGGCCTTGGTTTGGAAAAAGCTTACCACAGTGATGAGTAAGTTCTGAACATCAAATACACAACGTTGCGGTTATAGTCAACAATGCTGTAGTAGAAACCTCAAAGTTGCTAAGATACCAGATATGAACTGTTTTCGATATAAAAAATAAATGACAAACATGTGACATGATGTATGGCCCCTGCCAACTATACCAATTGAATGGCCAGGGGCCGCCATCGTGGCCATGCACATGCAGGTTCTCATTGGATTCAGGCAGACAGTAAAGAAATGGCGGAGTTGGAGGATGGTGAGCCATTCTGTTTATTGGTGTCTCACCAAGACAGGCAAGCCACAAGAGAAGCCAAGGGACAAGCAGAAAACCTGCTTTCCCCGTAGAGGGCAAGGGATCAGGGAGGCCTCTGCAATGGTGATAGCAGGAACCAAGAGAGAGAGTGAGCCCCTGGTCTGTCCCAATTTTACAGTGTAGAAATCAAAACCTTTAATCCAATATACAAACAAGGAAGTCTCTGATACAAAGTCACTTATCTGAGGCATAAATGGGATTCCTCATGAGAGTGCATCACCCCCTATCATGCAACAGTCAAGGGTGTGGGGAAAAGCTTAGTCTTAAAACTAAGCCTTAGGCTATAATGACCTGGCCTGCTTACAGCCTGTCTCCCACACCCAAAGCGAGCAAACATATACGTCATATTTACAAACTTATTTGACCAACACATGATAAAGGTCTTATTATCATATATCAAACCAACATGCTGTACACCTTAAACTTACACAGTGGTATATATCAATTATAGCTCAATAAAAAATAAAAGATACAAATATGAAACAGGTAATAACAAAAAATCTTTGCTGCCGTGCAGAGAGGGCTGGGGGAAGCAGGCCAGACAATGTGGCCGAGACAAGGGGTGGTGGCAGTAGCTCAGGATAATTTAGGTGTGAGTTCCAACTCTGGGAGCAGAAGCCTGTGACATCCCCAAATGGATTGTGGGGGCTTTTGGCCGGAGTGGTGGCGCTAGATGAGGGTGGACGAAAAAGCAGGACCGTGGCATCACTTGGACCGCTTGTAGTTTCACACAGCTTCTTATTTTGGATCTTTATTTCCACCATCAGTAGCTTTTTCTGGGTTGGGGACTTGCACCTGCAATCTCGTTTCCTTCCCCTAAGGCCTAGAAGCACTGGCAGAGTTTAGAGACAATGTGGTCCAACTCCACCTCTTTAACCGATGAGATCCTGAGGCTCCAAAAAATTCTGGAATCCTGCAAAGTCCCCGGCTAGTCAGAGCTGGAACAGGGCTGCCGCCTTCCCGTGCCCAGGGCTGCCGCCTTCCCGTGCCCAGGGCTGCCGCCTTCCCATGCCCAGGGCTGGCTTCCTTCACGGAACGAAAGCTCAATTTAGGGCGCTGCCAAGGACTTGTGGGGGTGATGGGAGAGGGTTTAACCTTCCTGCGGTCTCCCTCAATGTCCCCAAAATAACCAGTGCGCTCGATAAACACCCTGCTGCCACTCCGCTGCCACCTCCAAGGCCCCATACAGAAATCCTGGAGTCACCGCTATGCTCGGTCACCAGCTTTTTGTCAGCAACTTTGATGAGAGTCAAACGTCCAGGCTATAAAAGAGAGGCACACAGATGGGAAACACTAGGGTAGTGCCTTATTTTTATTTTAATTTTAGAGGAAGCTGCTTTTGAAGCACAGGCTCTCCATCTCTGGTGGGAGAGCTGCCAGTGGACAGTTCACTGCTCCCGCGCCAGGGGGACACGTTAGCCTTTGAGGCAGAGCTGCAGTTCGGCTGCCTATAGAGCAGGAAGCTCTTGGCAGTTCTGCAGGACGGGCAGCGGGCAGGGGCGGTCCGAAACCCTCCCGCAGACCCCAGCCTCCCCGCTGGACAGGGAGGCTGGGACAACTTGCTTCGGCACTCAGGGTCTAGCACGGTGCCTGACACTCAGGAGGGATGGGTGTAGACTAGGTGAGAGCAGGGCCGAGCAGCTGTGTCCCCAAGATAAGCACCCTTCCTGGGCAATAGCATGTTCTCTGGGCAGGCTCCTGAGTGACTGGGGTGCCGGATGTCTCGAGAGCAGAGATGGGTTAAGCAATCTGTGGCTCCTGCCAACAGCACTGCAGTGGAGGGTCCCTCCACTCTATTTTTTTTGTGTGTGTGGTTTTAATTTTCTTCTAAGAAAAATAATCCAGCTCCTCTTTAATCAGTAACGCTACGGTCAGGAGAAGCCGCCACAGTGCTGATGGGAGTGGTTAGCAGCATGGTGAGAATGCCAGGCTGTCCCCTCTGAGGTGGGCAGAGAAGTGACACCATGGTTGGCTCTCCTTCCCCGCCAGTTGGCTGCTGGCTCTGTGCCCCGTGGTGCTGAGGGAACAGGCCGGATATAAACAACCAGCAATGCGATCCACGCCAGCTCAGGGCACGTTGACGGGAGCTCTTTCCAGAGGACACAGGCAGGGCGGGCAGCGTCTCTGGGTGCGGCAGAGCGCGGAGGGGCCTGAGGAGGAGCGGGCAGAGGCCCCATCACCGCGGAGGCCCCATCACCGCGGAGGCCCCATCACCGCGGAGGCCCCATCACCGCGGAGGCCCCATCCCCGCCGAGACCCCATCCCCGCCGAGGCCCCATCCCCGCCGAGGCCCCATCCCCGCCGAGGCCCCATCCCCGCCGAGGCCCCATCCCCGCCGAGGCCCCATCCCCGCCGAGGCCCTCCTGGACGGATCAAAGGCGTTCTTCCTCGCGGCCGGGGATGCCAGCCAGGGAAACAAAAACAAATGTTGTGCTGGAGCAGGGTGGTCACGGCAGGGGAGGGGAGCCAGCAGAGGCTGTTGTGGTTTAATCTGGGGGAGGCAGTGAGAGAGGGGAACTGGGGCTCCAGTTCTGAGTTTAGCAAGGAAGGGATGGGGTCCCCCCCACATCCCCATTTCCTGCTCTGACCTTAGACCAAGGCATGGGGCTGCCCCTCTGGGTTGGCACAGGCAATGGGCTACAGGGTAATGCTGTTCATGCAACTGGTAACCAGGAGGGTGCTCTTGCCAGAGAGGGGAACACGGCATGGGTAAGGCACGAGAGCGCCCACACCGGGGGCTGTCGCCAGTGCATCCCTCAAAGGTGGCAGCTGGAGGGGGCACAGCCCTCCTCTGACCTTTCTCCCCTGTCTGTCGTTCTGCCACAGTAGCCCAGCACCTGCAAGGCGCTCAGCCACCAGCAGCGGGCTCCCGGCCCTGCTCCCGCCCTGCGTCCTCACCCCAGCACTGTGACAGCCCCACAGTGACCGAGGACAGCCTCCAGCACTGTGATGTGTGTGTGCCAATGTTTTCACTCTAAAATTCACCTCTCTCCTTCTCTAGGTGACAAACACGTCCAAATGGGGGCTGGCTTGCACCTCCTCTTTTTCCCCACCTGGCCGCTGCACCCAGGCAACACTGTTTGAAGCAACACACCTCCTGCTCTCTGAGGCCCGTGTGTTCTAGAAGATGCTGCCCATCCCTCCTTTGTACACACAAACTGCACACACACGCAGGGAACAGACGGGTTTCTCTAACTGTGCTGTATTCAGTATTCCCCTTTACTCAAAATTTCAGCTCCATGTGTATTTGTTGGCCAACTTTTGCCTACCTTAAAAACAAATCACCTCTCGTATCTCTGCTTGCAACACTATGAAACCCAGTTGGCACCATATTAAAGTCTTACTCTAAAAAAAAAGTTAAGTTCTCCAAAGACTTTTTGGAGAGCAGACTGAAATATATAATTAGAGGTAACAGGACTCCAGACCCAGAGCACAGAGGGCATCTCTCTTGAAGGATTTCAGCTGCTTTATTTTGGTTCTACGCATGCAACATAGAAATGCCAATTATCTTTCTGTGGTAACCACTTACATCAGATGCACCTCTGTGGCCATCTCCTCGCAGATCAATTCAATTACAGGCACGAATGCCCACTGAGGCGTGGGGTGCACACTGGGAGCCTTGGGTTTCAATAAAATCCAAACTGTTTTGAAACCCAAATACAGCTAACCCTCAATTATCCACGGCTGAGGAAAGGGAGCGTGGATAATCCTGAACAGCAGATGATTAAAAAAATCATTGCTTTTGGCTTTTGGAAGTACCATATGCTATTTGCAACAGAGCAGCAAAATTTCCTCTCTAGTTGTGTTTTGCTCAGATTAATATTGCAGTGAACTTGCGTTTTCGCTCATGCACCAGCAGATAGCAGAAGGGGTAAGACAGAGCCTGCAGGAGCAAGCCGAGTGTGGGGGGAGGCCACACAGAAGGAAGGAGGGATAGGGCCTGAAGCACTGATGAGAAATCAAGGGCTCTGGTTTCCTCTCTAACTTGAAAAGAGAGCAGAATGGAGGAGGAGGAGAAGGAGAAGAAGAAAAAAAAACACAAAACTCTTAATAGAGAGACTGGATATACGCACTCCTGGAGATTCATTTGCTCCCATCAAGCTTTCCCCGCACATTTTATGATTCTGGGACACGAACCATCTCCAACCAGCTCCTTGGAACAGCTGATTTACTCTCCGTTTATGAAACGTGACCAGTGCTTCCCACCTCTTTGCCTTCACTTACGCTGTGCCACCTGCCTGCAGCAGCCTTCTCCACTCCTGGTCCCTCCCCCAGTTTCACCCACCTTCCAAGACCCAGCAGATTTCCTACCTCTCCATAAAGTCTTTTCCAATCCTAACCACTGAAAGCAACCCCCTTATCTCTCTTCTCCCCTCCCCTTCTGAATGCCCATAGCAGAGTAGTCTCTCTCTTCCTGTTAGGAGTGTAAGCTCTGTGAGGTCAGGGAAAGATGTTGGGTCAGATCACCTGGAGTCTCCTTGAACACCTGGCTCGGGGTGTTTGGTCTGTGGTAGGTGACCCTACCTGGAGATGATGAACCAAACCCCGAGGCCAGGTGCAAAGACACTCAGCCCTGGAGTGCTGTTGGGCTCTCCTGGGAGACTTGGTGAACGAGTTAGCAGAATTGGCCCCCAGAGATGCGGCTCAGTAGGTTGGGTGAATGGTTAAAAAACAGGGACACTGAGAAACACACTGGGGTTATTCTGTTCTCTATTGTACTTCCTGATGCAGACTTCAACATTTGCTTAAGCAGAAAAAAAAAACTGCAGAGTAGAAGCTAAAATTGGACAGAGGTTTGCAACATATTTTTCATATTTTTCTTTTAGCTGAAGCTGTGCCTTTTTGCACTTTTTAGCATTTCTGACATTGGGGTGCAGTTTATAATGGATGGTGTGTTAACAACCGGCTTTAGGGTACAGCAATGACTGTAACCTGCATTTTCACTCAGCCATCACATCAGTGAATTATGAGTATCGCTGGGGCTACATATATTGAGCTTCACTGCCATTGAAGTGGATTCAGAAATACTATACTCTCATTTGGTATTGATATGAAAATCTTTGTGTATGTAGAAGAGCATGAAAACTGCCATAGGGCATAAATTTGATATTAGTGAGACAAGCACTAACTTCCACATTTTCTTGCAAAGATGCAACCAGTCTAAGCAATTGCTTTATAGCTTTGCTGCTCAGACTGTGATACTGTGATCAGAACTGTTGGCCTCACTTGGAGGCATGTGAGAACTGCAGAATCTCGAACTCTCACCCAGACCGATTTCATATCTGCTTTTTAGCAAGATCCCCAGGTAATGTGTATGAATATGAAGGTTTGAGAAGCACAGCTTTATAAAACTTAAGAAGGGGGAGTTATGCACAAGTAGATAAAGGTGAGTTATATTTAGTTACCAAGACATACACAAAAGGATTGTCTATCATGCTAGGTAGGCAAAAGAAAAGCTTCCAAAAAGATGTCAGTGACTTGGAAAAAAATATGGGAAATAACAGTGTATCACCAATTTATGTGAAAGCCCAGAGGACATTACTATGTAGAGTGACATGGGCATCAATGACTGGAAAGTGATTCAGAAGCGTTAGACTGAATGTGAATAAGTTTTATGGATCACCTTGACCAACATATCCTTTTCAGATATGAATGAGTGATACATTGTAACAACAAATGTTTAATTCAATCAAGAAGGGCTCTTTCAATAAGAACAAATTTTATTTTTTAATTTATATTTTAGAGCAGGCGTCCCCAAACTACGGCCCATGGGCCGCATGCAGCCCCCTGAGGCCATTTATCCGGCCCCCCACCGCACTTCCGGAAGGGCCACCTCTTTCATTGGTGGTCAGTGAAAGCAGCACTGTATGTGGCGGTCCTCCAACGGTCTGAGGGACAGTGAACTGGCCCTCTGTGTAAAAAGTTTGGGGACCCCTGTTTTAGAGAAAGGTGTGGGGGAGTAGCAGGAAGCATCAACCCATAGC
This sequence comes from Saccopteryx leptura, assembly GCF_036850995.1. Taxonomy (NCBI): domain Eukaryota; kingdom Metazoa; phylum Chordata; class Mammalia; order Chiroptera; family Emballonuridae; genus Saccopteryx; species Saccopteryx leptura. The sequence goes on along the minus strand of NC_089509.1, from coordinate 43,995,153 downwards.
AGTTGCTTCTCATATGTGCCTTGACCGGGCAAGCCCAGGGTTTCAAACCAGCAACCATTGCATTACAGGTCGATGCTTTACCCACGGCGCCACCACAGGTCAGGTTTATTTATTTATTTATTTATTTTAAGGACAAATTCTATAAGGAAAGAAAGCATTGAGTCATAGTTTAATTATGAACATCCTTTTTTCTTAATTATACATATCTTAAAACCAAACACATCTCAGATTTAATGAAATATAAAAGTCCCACACACTTCACCACAATTGGCTTTTCTATTAGAGTTTAAATTTCAATAATTATTGTTTCACTCTGATGATTTCTAACATCAATATATTTTACATAAAAAAAAGTTTAGAGTTTGTTGATTCTGCTTTTTAAGTTTTACATTTATTTTTTCAGGTCCAACAACTCCATGCCATTAATCTTCTACTAAGAAAAAAAAAAACAGTTTGTCTACTTTATCTACCATATTTTAGAAAGTTAAATAAGAAAGGAGAAAATATCAGGAAAAAGATGGAAATGAGACAGAGTCAGTCATCAAACTGAGTCTAACAGCTATTGTATCCCCCTTCCCTATTTCAAACAATGGCAATCAAAAAACATTTTAAAAACCTATTAGCTGGATGACATCAGAGTAATGGCAGTGTGAGAAATACTTCTGATCTCTCCCCTTGAAATTTCAACAAATTGAACAACTATAACACAGTGAAGGCACCCCTGCTAGGCTTGTAGTCATGCCTGAAAGATCCATGCACTGAACGGAATATGGGTGGGACAAGGTGTAAAGGGGGGGGGGTGAAAGATAAAATGCAATTGTGGTGGCCTTTGGAGAGAAAATGAAACAAACCTGGAGTGACTGGGTGTTTTTTTTTTCTCTGCTGGACTGTGGGGAGGAGGGAAGCTCTGGCTCTCTGGATTTTATGTAAGGGGTACGAGAGGAAAACTTGGAGTTACTGGGTCTCCTTCTGCTGGGAGGAGCAGTGAGACAGAGGGGAAGAGAAGGAGATAAACCAAGGTGGCCAGAGTACAGGGAAAAGGCCAGTGTTCCCAGGTCTGCCTGCAGCCTGCACTCGGCAGAGACAGAGAAAGCTAAAGTGTGGCCCCTCAGCCTCCCAGATCCCACCTCCTTCACCTCACGGTACTGAGAGTGGCAGAGACCAACCCCACAGCTAGCTCTTCAGAGCCACTCTTTTTCCTGAAAAACAGGTACAGTTATCCCTCAGCATATCACGGTTCACTTTTCGCAGTCTCACTGTATCACAGATTTTAAAATTGTATATATCTAATTTTGTATTGTGGATTTTTTGCTATATTGCAGGATTTTGTGGTATATAGCTATTTTTATATATTTATTATTTTAATTATTTTTGCTATAAAATAAGCATTTTCTATCCTAAGAAATTGAAAACAATATACAAATATTAATTAAAACATATTAAAAGAATATTAAATCAAAATAAAATATGTAGCATAGAATTATATATGTTGTTAAAATTACATAGGTATAAGAATGTAGAAAGTGTTTAAGAGCATAGGAAGTGTTTATAAAAGTGTGGGAAAGGTTAATAACAGTGTGGGGAGGGTTTACAAAGCCTTAAAATATATATAATAAAATAAATATAAGGTTTCTACTTTGTGAATTTTCACCTATTGTGGGAGATTCTGGAACCTGAGCCCCATGATAGATGAGAGACCATTGTACTCTGTGTCTGGTCCCCGAAATTTATTTTTCCTTTTTATTCCTTTTTCTCTTTTTCATTTTTGAATTTTACATTTTTTATTTTTATATTTTTATTCTTATCTTTGTGGGTGTTTTGTTTTTGATTTTTTTCTTTGCTTTCAATATTTTCCTGTGGTTTTTCTTCTTTACTTGAAATAATTTTTTAAATTTGTATATTTTTTATTGTATTTAAACATTTTTTTATTTTCTTAGTTGTTTTTTTGTTAGGGTTACTAACAATGCTACTCTCAAATGCCATCAAGGAAGAAATCAAATAGCATAGCTACACAAAGATATATTTCAGAAAGAAAATAAAATATCTCCAGAAAAAAAATCTCAATCACATCGAAGCCTTGGAGTTAAATGATAGGGAATTCAAAATTGAAGTTCTGAAAATACTCAATGAGATGCAGGAAGACACCAATAGGCAACTTAATGAGCTCAGAAAACAAATTAATGAACAAAATGAATACCTCACCAAGGAGATTGAAACTTTAGAAACAGAGATGAAGAAGAACTCAGTACATGAGCTGAAGACTAAAGTAGCAAGTTTAGCTAGTAGAGCAAGCCAGATAGAGGAAAGAATCAGTGAGATTGAAGACAAGCAACTAGAGATGCTACAGACAGAAGAGGAGAGAGACTCACAAATTTAAAAAAACTGAGAGAGCTCTACAAGAATTCTCTGACTTCATCAGAAAGAGCAGTATAAGAATTATGGGTATATCAGAAGAAGAAGAAAAGGAGAAAGGAATGGAGAGCCTATTCAAACAAATAATTGAGGAGAACTTCCCAAGCCTATGAAAAAAATTAGAGCCCTGAATCCAAGAAGCAAACAGAACATGGAGTTACCGCAACCCAAGCAGACCTACTCCAAGGCACATCATAATTAAATTGTCAAAAATCAATGACAAAGAAAGAATCCTCAAAGCAGCTAGGGAAAAGAAGACCATAACATATAAAGGAAAGCCCATTAGGTTATCATCAGACTTCTAAGCAGAAACTCTACAAGCCAGAAGAGAGTGGACCAAAACATTCAAAGTACTAAAAGAGAGGAATTACCAACAAGAATACTACATCCATCAAAGTTATCCTTCAAATATGAAGGAAAAATAAAAACTTTTACAGACATAGAAAAGCTAAGGGAATTTATCACCAGAAAACCTCCATTGCAGGAAACACTAAAGGTGGTTATTTGAGCAGGCACAAAGAACAAAACAAATCAAAACTACAAGTAAAAGTTGTAGGTCACAATAAAAACAAGGGTAATCTGTGACAACAATAATATAGAAGAGGAGAAGATAAATATCTGCAGTAGCAAAGGAGGATGGAGCAGAAGTACTCATATGGCAAAGGACTCTTGTTCATATGAACATTTTTTTCTTTTTTTTTTTTTTTTTTTGTATTTTTCTGAAGCCGGAAACGGGGAGAGACAGTCAGACAGACTCCCGCATGCGCCCGACCGGGATCCACCCGGCACGCCCACTAGGGGTGATGCTCTGCCCACCAGGGGGCGATGCTCTGCCCCTCCGGGGCGTCGCTCTGCCATGACCAGAGCCACTCTAGCACCTGGGGCAGAGGCCAAGGAGCCATCCCCAGCGCCCGGACCATCTTTGCTCCAATGGAGCCTTGGCTGCGGGAGGGGAAGAGAGAGACAGAGAGGAAGGAGGGGGGTGGGGGTGGAGAAGCAAATGGGCACTTCTCCTATGTGCCCTGGCCGGGAATCGAACCCGGGTCCCCCGCACGCCAGGCCGACGCTCTACTGCTGAGCCAACCGGCCAGGGCCATTTTTTTCTTAACCTAATGGTAACCACCACAAAAAAGCCAGTACTGAAACACACAGCTTAAAAAAGAAACAGGGGAAAGAAGTATGGAATACCATCAAACAAAAACAACTGACAGAAACAAAAAATTGAAAAGCCAAACAAGACACAAAGCTACCAGAAAGCGAAACATAAGATGGCTATAGAAATCCTCAAGTATCAATAATTACTCTAAATGTAAATGGACTGAACTCACCAATAAAGAGGCACAGAGCAGTAGATTGGATCAAAAAGCAAAACCCAACCATATGCTTCCTTCAAGAGACACATGTAAGCTGCAAGGACAAAAGTAGACTCAAAGTGAAAGGTGGAAAAACAATTATCCAAGCAAATAATATACGAAGTAAAGCAGGTGTAGCCATACTCATATCTGACAATGCTGAGTTCAACAAAAAAAAGGTAACCAGAGACAAAGATGGACATTTCATAATGATAAAGGGGACATTGTATCAAGAAGACATAACACTTCTTAATATATATGCACTGAACTAAGAAGCACCAAAATATATAAGACATCTACTAACTGATCTAAAAATAGAAGCAGTCAAAAACACAATCATACTTGGAGATTTTAACACACTATTGATGGTTTTAGATAGATCATCCAAACAGAGAATCCATAAAGAGATATCAGCCTTAAACAATACTTTGGACCAAATGGACATAATAGACACTTGTAGGACATTTCATCCCAACACATCAGATTATACATTCTTCTCCAGTGTGCATGGAACATTCTCAAGGACAGACCATATGTTGGGCCACAAAACTAACATCAACAAATTCAGGAAGATTAAAATTATACCAAGCATATTTTCTAATCATAAGGCTTTGAAATTAGAATTCAACTGTAAAAAGGAAATAAAGAAACCCACAAAAATGTGGAAATTAAACAACATACTTCTAAAAAATGACTGGGTTAAAGAAGAAATAAAATCAAATATCAAAAGATATATAGTGACAAATGAAAATGACAACATGACATGAAAATTTCTGGGATGAGCCCTGGCCAGTTTGCTCAGTAGTAGAGTATCGGCCCAGCATGTGAAAGTCCTGGGTTCAATACCCAGCCAGAGCACACAGGAGAAGTGCCCATCTGTTTCTCCAGCCTTTCCCCTCTCCTTTCTCTCTATCTCTCTCTTCCCCTCCTGCAGCCAAGGCTCCACTGGAGCAAAGTTGGCCTAGGTGCTGAGGATGGCTCCCTGGCCTCTGCCTCAGGTGCTAGAATGGCTCTGGTTGCAACGGAGCAATGCCCCAGATGGGCAGAGCATCACCCCCTAGTGGGCTTGCCGGGTGGATCTCGGTGGGGCACATGCAGGAGTCTGTCTCTCTGTTTCCCTGCTTCTCACTTCAGAAAAATAAAAAATAAAATAAAATAAAATTCTAGGATGTAGCAAAAACAGTAATAAGAGGGAAGTTTATATCATTACAGGCTTATATCAAGAAACAAGAGAGAGCCCAAGTAAACAACCCAACATCACACCTTAAGAAACTAGTAAAAGAAGAACAAAGGCAACCCAAAGTCAGCAGAAGAAAAGAAATAGTAAAAATTAGAGCAGAACTAAATGAAATAGAGAACAAAATAACTATAGAAAAAATTAATATAACAAAGAGTTGGTTCTTTGAAAAGATCAATAAAATGGACAAACCACTGCCTAGACTCACTAAGGAAAATAGAGAAAGGACTCATATAAACAAAATCTGAAATGAAAGAGCAGAAATTATCACAGACATCATAGATATTCAAAAGATCATAGTAGAATATTATGAAAGATTATATGCCACCAAATTCATCAACCGAGAAGAAATGGAAAAATTCCTAGAACTATACAATCTTCCTAGACTAAGTCACAAAGAAGTGGAAAACCTAAATAGACCCATAAACAGGGAGGAAATAGAAACAACTATCAAAAACCTCGCTCCCAAAACAAAAGTCCAGGACCATATAATTATGCTAGGGAATTCTACCAAAAATTCAAAGAAGATTTGGTGCTTATCCTTCTCAAAGTATTCCAAAAAATAAAAGAAGCAATACTCCCCAACACATTTTATGAGGTCAACATAACCCTCATACCAACACCTGGTAAGGACAAGAAAACTACAGACCAATATCTCTAATGAATACAGAGCAAAAATCCTAAACAAAATACTAGCAAATCAAATACAACAACACATTAAAAAAATAATACATCATGATCAATTGGGATTCATTCCAGGAGCACAAGGATGGTGGTTCAACATACGGAAATTGATCAATGTAATATACTACATCAACAAAACAAAGAACAAAAACCATATGATCCTATCAATAAATGCAGAAATGGCATTTGATAAGATACAACATCTTTTTACATTTAAAACACTCAATAAAACAAAATCAGAATAGAAGGAAAGTATCTCAGCATAATAAAGGCCACATAATGACAAATCATCATCTAATATTATACTAAATGGTGAAAAAAATGCATGCTTTTCCTCTAAAATCAGGAATGAGACAAGGCTGCCCCCTCTCTCCACTGTTATTCTATAATATAGTTTTAGAAATTTTACCCAAAGCAATCAAGCAAGAGAAAGAAATAAAAGACATTCATATTAGGAAAGAAGGAAAGGTATCATATTTTGCAGATGGCATGATCCTATATGTAGAAAACCCTAAAGACTCCACTGAAAAACCCTTAGAAACAATAAACCAATACAATAAAGTCACAATATCAATATATAAAAGTCTACTGCTTTTCTATATGCCAACAATGAAACTTCAAAAAATGAACTCAAGAAAACAATTCCTTTTACAGTTGAAACAAAAATAATAAAGTACCTAGGAATAAACCTAACAAAGGATGTGAAGGACCTTTATACTAAAAACTATAAAATGTTATTGAAATAAATTGAAAAAGACACAATGAAATGAAAAAATATTCCATGTTCATGGATTGGAAGAATCAACACACTTAAAATGGCCACATTACCTAAAGTAATATACAAATTTAATGCAATTCCTATCAAAATCCCAATGTCATTTTTTAAAGAAATAGAACAAAAAATTATCAGGTTTGTATGGAATCATAAAAAACCCCAAATAGCCAAAGCAATCATGAGTAAAAATAATTAAGCCAGAGGTATCACACTACTTAACTTCAAATTATACTATAGAGCCACAATAATCAAAACAGCATGGTATTGGCAGAAAAACAGACATAGACCAATGGAACAGAATTGAGAGCTCAGAAATAAAACCATATAGGGACTAATCATCTTTGACAAAGGAGCCAAAAAACACACAATGTAGAAAAGAAAGCCATTTCAATAAATGGTGCTGGGAAAATTGAAAAACCACATGCAAAAGAATGAAACTTGACTACAGTTTGTCCTCCTGCACAAAAATTAATTCAGAATGGACCAAAGACCTAAATATAAGATCTGAAACAATAATTTACATAGAAGAAAACACAGGTACTAAACTCATGGACCTTGACAATAGAGAACAATTTATGAATTTGACCCCAAAGGCAAGGGAAGTAAAGGCAAAAATAAATGACTGAGACTATAGCAAACTAAAAAGCTTCTTCACAGCAAAAGAAACTGACAACAAGCCTGACCAGGCAGTAGTGCAGTGGATGTAGCGTCGGACTGGGATGTGGAGAACCCAGGTTCGAAACCCTGACTGGCTTGAGTGCGGGCTCATTTGGCTTGAGCACCAGCTTGAGTGAAGGGTTGCTGGCTTGAGTGTAGGATCATAGACATGACCCCGTGGTCGCTGCCTTGAGCCCAAAAGTCTCTGGCTTGAAGCTCAAGGTTGCTGGCTTGAATCCAAGGTCACTGGCTTGAGCAAGGGGTCATGTGCTCTGCTGTAGGCCCCCCTCCCCCCAGTCAAGTCACATATGAGAAGGACTTGAGAGTATGGAGAGGGGGGAGCAGTTGAGGGAAGGGTTTAAAGAGGGTCAAAAATAAGGTGATAGAATGATTTGACTCCGGGTGATGGGTATACAACACAATCAACAGTTCAAATGCTATAGAAATGTTCACCTGAAACCTATGTACTCTTATTGATCAGTGTCACCCTGTTAAAGTTAATTTTTTAAATAAAAGTTAAAAATTAAGAAAAAATGTGGGAGAGGAAAGGGAGGGGGTTGGGGGAGGGGAGAGGAGGAGCACAAAGAAAACCAGTTAGAAAGTGACGGAAGACAGTTGGACTTTGGGTGATGGGAATGCAGCATAATCAAATGTCAAAATAACCTGGAGATGTTTTCTCTGAACATATGTAGCCTGATTTATCAATGTCACCCCATTAAAATTAATGAAAAAAAAAAGAATATAGAAAATATTAAAAAATAAAACAATAAAATAAAATTTAAAAACCTATTAGCTACTTTTACAGGGTTGTTGTAATTAATCCAGAGAAACCTGCTAAGCAGGTATTATTATTCTCTTTTCCACAAGTGAAGAGAGTGAGGTCAGAGAAGTAAAATAACTCAGCCAAGAACAGGATGGTCAGTGGTGGGACCATTCGAAGGAGGTGTCCACGCAGCCCCACTGAGTCGGCACTGTGCGCATTGCCACCCGGATCCCTGGGGTGAACTGTTTGAAAATCATTCCTCAGCGTTAATGAATAATCCATACACTGTCATCCGTGGACGTGAGGGCCTTTCGCCGAGTTGGTGTTCAGACATTGCCCTCTGTTTAACAACACCTGAGGGTGCCAGAGCCCCTTGCCTTTGAACATGGTACTATCAATAGTTGCCACCTGTTCTTGATGGCACGGAGTCCTCCACGACTAGAGTTTCTTCCTCTGTAAAATGCTCCCATTTATTGCAAAGTTTTTGAAGCTTCTTCTTCTTCTTCTTCTTTTTTTTTTTTTAAGATTGAGTTCATCTCACTTCACTCAGCTATCATTTAAGAACCTACTGTGTGGCTGATGCCACGCCTGACCTGGGGATGCCATCTCATTGCTAACCTTTGAGTCTGCCTCATGGCTTCACCACAACAGCCTTCTTCCCGAGATCCTCACTCCTTCCAATTAGCAAGAATCGTGCCTCAGATAAACTTCATTGGCTACGATGCTGCCACTGTGCAAAGATTTACTACTTTTTAAATAACTCAAAATGTTGTTCTGAAAGCGATCCCTTTTACTTTACATTGGTGACTTTCCACCGTTGCTGACATTAACATCATCTAGGGAGCATTGAAAAACCCTCCACTGCTTAGGCCACACTTCCTGCCACTTATATCAGAATCTCTAGGGATGGAATCCAGGGTGGGTATTTTTTAAGCTTTACAGGTGATCCCAATAATCAACCACGTTTGTGAGGCAGTAAAACCTGTTACTTGTCTCCTTCAGCTGTCCACTACTGTTACTACCCTCTGCAATTCAGTTCACTTTCAGTTAAAAGCCCTTTCATAATCTTTCTTCACCTACATAGCCACTTTTCAAAATGTACTTTCTTTTTATTACAAAAATATAATACATTGATTGTACAATCTTTAGTTTCGAATATACAGCTCAACAAGGAGAAGGAAATATAAATCACTAGTAATTTCACAGCCAGTGTCTTTTCCTTCTATTTCATTTGTGCGCGTGTGTGTGTATTTTATTGGACACATAGTTTTGTTACCTGCTCTGCTCCTCTGAACATCTTTTCATTTGAAATTCTCAACCTCTTCCCTTTCCCTCTCTGTCCTGACCTCCATAACTCTAAGAGGTCAGTCTTTCCTAGGCGTTTCAACCTGACTTTCTGCAATGAATTCTGCAGCCTCCTTTTATCCCAATTTCAGTTCAGAAGTACTCAACATGCTCCTTCTGGAGTCACTGTCCTTCCAAATGGCTCTACAATCTGGCTTCCCAACTGTTCAAGCCAGACGTACCTGAGGTCATCCTTGGTTCCTTGGACAACTCACATTTCATTTCTCACTAATTATTAAAGCCCATTCATTGTGCCTTTTAATTTCTTTTTTTCTGAAGTGAGAAGTGGGGAGGCAGAGAGACAGACTCCCACATGTGCCCGACTGAGATCCACCCAGCATGCCCACTAGGGGGCGATGCTCTGCCCATCCGGAGCATTGCTCCATTGCAACCAGAGTCATTCTAGCACCTGAGGCAGAGGCCATGGAGCCATCCTCAGTGCTCGGGCCAACTTTGCTCCAATGGAGCCTTGGCTGTGGGAGAGGAAGAGAGACACAGAGAGGAAGGAGCAGGGGGAAAAGAGGAGAAGCAGATGGGCGCTTCTCCTGTGTGCCCTGGCTGGGAATCAAACCCAGGACTTCCACATGCCTGGCCAATACTTTACCACTAAGCCAGCCAGCCACGGCCACCTTTTAATATTTTTTGAACCTGTACACATCTCTCCACCCCAACCTCTTCTGTTGAGTCTGTTGTCATCTTTGCCATGGCCTCCTAACTGGTCTCATCACATTATTTCTCTGTAGTCTACTCCCCACACCATGTGGGGGACTTTGTGAAGTCATTCTCATTTCCTTTAAGGTAAAGTACACACTTCTTATTAAGGCTTCCAAAACCTATGGGACCCAGCACCCGTTTAAGTCATGCCTCCTTACCCCTCCTCCACCCTCCTCCCACAACCCAACACACAACTGGTCCACAGTGCTTCAGGAACACGGAACTGATTCCCTCTAAAACATGCCTCTCACGCCTTCCTCTGGTGGGTGCTTACTCATCTTGCACATTTCAGATGGTTCTTCACTCCCTCGGAGACATCTCCTCCGACTGTCTACATCTGGATTAGATGCCTCTTTGTGCTCGGCTGATATCCTGTATCTGCCCTATCAAAGCACATAGCTCACTGATTTGCAACCATCTCTTTGCTTGTCTGTATTCCCCTCCAGACTGAAACAATGTTTTGCTAATCATTATATCCCCAGCATTTAGCAACAAACACTTAATACATTTGTTGAATGAACTAAGAATGACTGAATCCCTTCACAGTACATCATGCAACCAACCTTTCAGCACAGGAGGAAGTCTTTTCTTGATTGTGACCTCAGCTACTACTTAGAACACTAGCAGGGATTCAGTGATGTTTTTCTCCATGCTACAAGAGGGCCCCGTGTAAGAGGATGGCTTTTTCCTGTTCTACAGACTTGTCTGCCAATCTCTTTCTGCTTCATAGCCTTCTCTACTTTTTTTCTCATCTTCCTGGCTTTCTTCTGCTCTGCAACCTTCAAATCAAATTAGCCCAGTTTAGTTTTATTTCTCACAATGGAAGCTCCTTATCTCCTCGTTAGTGAGAGACACCATTGTAACCCTTCATAGCTTTTCAAATAGAATCATGTTAATGAATATCTGATGTTAGTTAGCTGGTGCTCCCAACACTTCCAACACTTTAGTGGTGACAAGGGAGGGGGTTTGGCAAAAGCAGAGATAAAATTGTATGGCTTCTAGTCTTTCTCTCAAGAAGTTTGGGTTTCTTCTTCAAGTTGTTGTGAATCTGAATGAAACCTGAATTCACTGACTGCGAATTAGCTACATGACATATCTGGGGAGGGATGAGGCTTTATAGAGTCTTAGGAATATGTAATTTGGGGAGTAAAAGAAGACAAAATTATACATACTATACTACTTATAAGCCTTGAAAATGCTTGTGCAAGTTGAGGGCCCCTGGATATCAACCATCATTATGTAAATATATTCTTTACTTTTTATCTTAATTTTTATAATTGGAGAAACAATGGCCCAGAGTAATAGGATCATTTGTGAGTGGAATTGAGGACTAATGGCTGACCTCACTGTTCCTTCTGTAGCACCTCCTGCTTGTTATAGAGCTAGATAAACTTTAAAAATTAGTTAAATCTTCCATTCCACATTTCATTTACACAGATCAAGCCAGAAGGGTAAAAACGTAGGTAAAGGCCCTGGCTGGTTGGCTCAGTGGTAGATCGTCGGCCTGGCGTGCGGGAGTCCCGGGTTCAATTCCCGGCCAGGGCACACAGGAGAAGCGCCCATCTGCTTCTCCACCCCTCCCCCCCCCTCTTTTCTCTCTGTCTCTCTCTTCCCCTCCTGCAGCCAAGGCTCCATTGGAGCAAAGTTGGCCCGGGCACTGAGGATGGCTCTGATTGCGGCAGAGCGACGCCCCAGATGGGCAGAGCATCGCCCCCTGGTGGGTGTGCCGAGTAGATCCCAGTCAGGCACATGCGGGAGTCTGTCTGACTGCCTCCCTGTTTCCAGCTTTGGAAAAATACAAAAAAAAAAAAAAGTAGGTAAAAGCTAAGTGTTTTTTCAGTGAATTCAGGCTCTTCGTGAGCAATGAGCTTCTTGGTCTGGCAGGAAGAGCCTTGCCTGGGAGTTGGGAGGGGCCTCTCTGCGGGATCTCAGTTATACTCGTATGCACTGATAAAACTGACCTGTTTATGCTCATTTTGAAACTGATTAATCTTGAGTCAGGTAACAAGCTCATACTCCACATTAATAGAAAACAAAGCGAATTCTAAATTTAAACAGCAATCCAGTTTTATAAGAACAGGAAGCAAGAGCTATTACATTGCTTACCCCTCCCATTGCGCAGCCCTGCAGGGGCAGAGGCCCTTTCTCAGGTGCTCTCCGGCCTTGAAGCCGTCAGAGGCCTTGTGCCTGGCTCCCCCTCTCTGCCTCCCTTCTTTAGAGGCACCTGAATCAGGCTGTGGCCGTTTGTGGCCAGTCTTGCCTCCTGACCCTCTCCTGTGGGTCACGCTTGCCCCTGGGCCCCAACTCAGCCCCACAAGCTCCCCTGTGTCCAGGATGGAGGCTCACAACATCCTGCGTGAAGGATAGTCCTGGTACGGGTTCAGTTTTGAACCTGGTCATCCAGGTTGTCATCTGCGAGCAGGAAAAACAATGTACTGGGGCCATGCAATTTAAGATTTTAGTCCCAGCTCTGTGCCTTATGGCAGTGGTCCCCAACCTTTTTTGGGCCACAGACCGGTTTAATGTCAGAAAATATTTTCACAGACCGGCCTTTGGGGTGGGATGGATAAATGCACAAAATAAAATTATGCGACCGGCGTAAAAACTGTGGTATTTTTAAATATAGTTGTCGAACTTACGAGACAAGCGTCAAGAGTGAGTCTTAGACGGATGTAGCAGAGGGAATCTGGTCATTTTTAAAAATAAAACATCGTTCAGACTTCAATATAAATAAAACAGAAATAATGTATTTATTCTTTCTTTGCGGACCGGTACCAAATGGCCCACGGACCGTTATCAGTCCGTGACCTGGGGGTTGGGGACCACTGCCTTATGGGACATCCTTGCTCCAGGTTACTAATTTATAAAGCTAAGAGCTGGACTTTCTACCTCTGAAGGCCTTTTGTGGCTTGCTACTTTGCAGATGTCTAGTAAAGTTGTTATAAAAGCAAAGGAAATTTGCTTATGTGTTATGAATGTTTTGTTTTGCTTGTTTGTTTGTTTTTAGGTTACTGATGTCATAGATAATGACATCCAGTCCACATGTTGCTATGCCTGCAACACTTTGTATTTTAAAAGAGGATTTCAATGAAAAGAGAGACAGTATGTGGCCACGAGGGCTGAGCCTGAGCCCGGGCCAGCACGCACTCGCTGTTTACACTTGGGCAAAGCCTGTGACAGACAGGAACACGCTTGGCTGGGGACCGACAGGTGCTGAGTGCGGTGGGGAGTGGATCTGTCACACCGTGCTCTCTGAAGAGCTGGAGGGAGAGGCCAGTTATGGGGATTGAGGGCAGGAGCTAGAGATACCAGGCAGGAGCAGGTACGTCTGGCACTGAGAGTAGGCGGTTCATTTGAGAAAAACTCACTGAGACCTTGGGGCAGAACCATGGGGTATTTTTATAGGGCACCAGCCCCTCACCTGTGATGGGGTAGACAGGTTTAATATACAGTCGTACGCAATAAGGGCCAGCTTCCCTCCTGACTGGGTGTCAGATGTGCCTAGACTGTGGCTCACGGGAATCAATACCATCCCATTGCCCATCCACAGCTAGGCCTTGGGTGCCTAGGACAGCCCAGTCGTGTCCACACGGTTTTCCTTGGAGCGCCCCGGGTGTGGTGACCTCCAGAGTCAATGTTAGGCCTAGTGTTAGGTCAGTTGCATTTGCTAAAATAACTTGCTGTTGTTTTAAAACAATTTGTACAATCGTGGGCCTGTCCCACAGCTGGATTCGCAGCTCTGAAAGGGGTTCTGATGCAGGCAAACCCCACCGAAGGCCCAGGGCAGGGGATGGATCACCTCCTGCTTTCCCCTTCAGGCTGCCAGCCCTGTGGCTACTGCTGGCCCTGGGGGTGAGGCTGGGCCTGCTGAGGTCCCTGAGCGAGCTGGGCAACACAGTCTGAAGGCCATCAAGAGCCCCATTGGTGGTAGTGGTGGGGAACGAATGGGGAATTGTCAGGCTTCCCTGCCCTCTGCTCCACTGAGGGCTAATAAAATGCTCGCCGGGGAGAAGGGCAGGCCTGAGTTCCAGCTGCTGCTGACTCAGGCACTCTTCTGTATAGAAAGCCCCTTCCTCACCAGGTCAGCTCAGGGCTGCATGCTTGCCTCGGGCCCCCCACCAGCCAGGGAAATGAGGAGCCAGGCTGGGGCGGGTCCTGCTGTCTGCCCCTGGACAGGGCAGGGCTGGGTATCACAATATTGGTTATCTGGGCATTTTTGTGCCAACCACCACACTCAACACTATGCTTCTCTTCATAACAGCTGAACCCACAGGGTAGACGCCTCCTACGGCAGTGCCCCCAGTTTAGAGGTGAGACAGCAGGTTCAGGGAGGTATGTCCAAGGCCACAGGGCTGATTAGCATAGGGCCAGAATCTGAATCCAAGTCTGGCTATCTTGAATTGGAGCCTTTTACTTCAACCAGATGATGGGCAGAAGATGGACATGCCATATAACTGTAAGCAAACCTCCTCACCTTTCTGAGCTACATGCAGGTGCCTCATCTCTCAAGGCGGGGGCCCAGGTCTGAGGTGGGGATTAGATAAGGTTAAGTATGGAGAGAGCCTGCTTCGTGCTTGGCACACAGTAGGAGCCAAACTTAGCTTTGTCCTTCTTTCAAATCTGGGGTGCTCCAAGGTGGGCATGAGGAGGGTTGTGGTCACTTCCTGCTTCCCTTTCAGCTCCAGAGTATGTGATGCTGGGAGTGCCTGGGTACCTGCCGGGCAGCCACGAGGAGCTGAGAGTCTGGACAATGACCCGGCCCCTGGCTGCAGCCCCATCCCCCTTCCTTGACAAGGATATATCTGGAGTGCCCGTCACCCCGGGTTGGGACAGCACCTCCAACACCAGGAAGCGAGACAGTAGTGCCCTTGTCTGCCCAAGATGCCCGTCATTCCCCCAAACCTGCTCTCTGTATGGCCAAAATCCTAGCTCTTGACCCTCTCCTCTTCTCCTCCCCCCATTGCAGCCCCGTTCTCTAGAATTGTGACAAACAGTGTGACAGGCTGAAAAATGGGCCCAGAAGATATCCACGCCTTAATCTCTGAAAGTTGGAAATGTTCTCTTGTACGGCAAAAAAGGACTTTGTGGATGTGATTAAACTAAGGTTCTGAAGATGATCTGAGTGCGTCCTAATTATAATCACATGAGTCTTTATTTATAGGTGAGAGGTGGAGGGAGATTTCACACAGAGAGAAGAGCAGAAGGCAATGTGAAGATGGAGGTAAAGGTTGAGGTGATGTGGCTACAAGCCAAGAATGCTGGCAGCCCCTGGAAGCTGGAAGAACCAGGGGACACTCTCCCCTCGAGCTTCGGGCAAGTTTGTGGCCCAGCCAACACCTTGATTGCAACCCACTGATACTGAGTTTCAACTTCTGGCCTTTAAATTCGTGAGGGAATAAATATCTGGGCTTAATTTTCTTTTTTAGCTTCCTAAAATTCTGTTAAAATGTACATAGTATAAAATGTATTATTTTAACCACTTTTTTTTTTTTTGTATTTTTCTGAAGCTGAAAACGGGGAGAGACAGTCAGACAGACTCCCGCATGAGCCCGACCGGGATCCACCCAGCATGCCCACCAGGGGCAAGGCTCTGCCCACCAGGGGGCGATGCTCTGCCCCTCCCGGGCATCGCTCTGCCGCGACCAGAGCCACTCTAGCGCCTGGGGCAGAGGCCAAGGAGCCATCCCCAGCGCCCAGGCCATCTTTGCTCCAATGGAGCCTCGGCTGCAGGAGGGGAAGAGAGAGACAGAGAGGAAGGAGGGGGGTGGTGGAGAAGCAAATGGGCGCTTCTCCTATGTGCCCTGGCCGGGAATAGAACCCGGGTCCCCCGCACGCCAGGCCGACTCTCTACCGCTGAGCCAACCGGCCAGGGCCTATTTTAACCATTTTTAAGTGTACAGTTCCATGGCATTAAGTACATTCACATCGTTGCACAATCATCACCACTATCTATTTTCATCATCCCAAACTGAAACTCTGTACCTGTTAAACCCTAACTTCCACTCCCTTCCCACAGCGCCTTAGAAAACAACCTCCTACTTTCTGCCTCTATGAAATTTACTACTCTCAGAACTTCATATAAGTGAAATCATACAATATTTATTTATTGTTTTGGCTTATTTCACTTAATATAATGTCTTCAAGGTTCATCCATGTCATATCATGCATCAGAATTTCCTTTTTTTTTCTTTTTTTGCAAGAGAGAGAAAGAGTAAGAGAGTAAGAGAGAGAGAGAAACAGACAGACAGGGACAGACAGACAGGAAGAGAGAGAGATGAGAAGCATCAACTCATAGTTGTGGTACCTTCCTTGTTCATTGACTGCTTTCTCATATGTGCCTTGATCAGAAGCTTGAACCAGCAACCTTGGGCTTCAAGCCAGTGACCATGGGTTCATGTATATGATCCCACACTGAAGCTGGCCATGACCTCATGCTCAAGCGAGATAAGCCCACGGTCAAACCAGAGACCTCATGGTTTCACACCTGGGTCCTCATCGTCCTAGGCTGACACTCTGTCTACTGCATGACCACCTACCTGGTCAGGCCAGAATTTCCTTCCTTTGGAAGGCTGAGTAATACTCCATTTTACCTATAGACCACATTTTGTTTACCTATTCATTTACTGATGGGTTGTGTTCACCTTCTGACTATTGTGAATACTTTTGCAAGTTTCTGTTGCTTTAATCCACCAAGTTTGTGGTGATTTGTAACGGCAGCCCTAGGAAACTAATGCAGATGATAATTTGATCCGTGGCGTCCCCACTGTCCTCTCCACGGGCCAAACAGAAAAGCAGTGTTTTCCAAAGTGTGATTCTGCATTAGAATCGCCTGAAGGAGGGTGGAGGTGGGATACTTTTTAAACACGCAGAATCCTAGTTTTTACCTCACATGGTTAGTATCAGACTTTGAAAGGATAAGACCAGGGAAACTATATTTTTAACCTGTGCACCGAAAGATGGTTATCTAAACTAAAATTTGAGAATGTCTCACTTAGTGGGTTACTTCTTCCAAATAAAACGTTGATCATGTGTCTTCTGGATCTGACCCCTTCACCTGAAGAAATGACGTTTTTGGTGGGCGTGTCAGGCATGGAGGTGAGACACAGCTCTCTGAGCTTCCAAATCACAGGGACAGAGCGCACAGATGACAGAAAGCGCCCGCTGTTGCAGAAGCTGAGTGCAATGTTTCCTTGTTGGTTCAGGAGGAAGAATTGTTCTTCGTGGGGAAACAACTACCGGAGCCTCCCTAGGGCTCAGAAAGGAGGCCACTGGGCCTGAGCTGAATGGGTGAGGATGAGACCAAAGAAGGTGAATCCGCTCTTGGAAATAGACATGTTAAGGTTTTGCTGGCATCCACGAGGGAATAGCGACGAGAGGATAGACAAGCAGACCAGCAAGGAGATGCGCAGTGGTCTCGAAGGAGCTGTGAGGAGAGAGCGGGGCGCGGGGACCGGGCACCAGGCACAGACTGCAGCGCAGGGGAGGCAGCCGGAGAAAAGGCCCTGCTGGTAAGTAGAGGTGTGAGGGGAGAGCGGGGCATGGGCACCAGGCACAGACTGCAGCGCAGGGGAGGCAGCGGAGAAAAGGCCCTGCTGGTAAGTAGAGGTGTGAGGGGAGAGCGGGGCATGAGGACCGGGCACAGACTGCAGCGCAGGGGAGGCAGCGGAGAAAAGGCCCTGCTGGTAAGTAGAGGTGTGAGGGGAGAGCGGGGCATGGGCACCGGGCACAGACTGCAGCGCAGGGGAGGCAGCGGAGAAAAGGCCCTGCTGGTAAGTAGAGGCAACCCAGATTAGGAACAGTGATGCCACCTGACAGTGAATTTACTTCCTGCCCTGTCCTGTAATTACCCGCCTTGGCCACAAAAGCTTCAGTCAAGTCTGTTACAGGAGCCTGTGTTTAAAAAACTTTGCAGCAAGGAGAACAAGAGATTTTGAGCCATGCCAGGACATCTTTCAGAAAGGAGAGAAGTGAGCACCACACGAACTGAGGTGACAGTGAGGAAGCAGTTGGTAGCATTTACTGACCGGAAGCATGTGAGTCCCTGGCCCTGGAAACGCAGAGATGTGTTGGGGGGTGCCAGGCTTCCTGCAGTGGTGCAGTGGGACTTTCCTAATCCATTGTACGTATTCGTTATTGGTGAAGGTTTCTCTGAGAGAAGTTTTCAGTGTGTGGGTGTGTAACAGATGTTTCACCAAACTGTTGAAAAGCTAACGATATTAATAAAAACACAGCAGCTTCTCTTTTTGATATTTTCCTTCTACTTCCTAAGCCAAGTGCTCAAGTATGTGGAATTTAAATAATTGTTTTTAAGTTGAATCAATTCTGGAACAGAAGACTTAGAGGTTCATAGACTCCCTCGGTCGTCAGTGATTGCTGATTAATGACGCTGGAGTCTGTAATTATACTGCTGTCAAAAGGCTGAGTGTTCTCAATAAATCCCGGCTCATCTGCCTTCCCGAGACACCAGGAGAAGAGTATCTTGATCTATCCCCAAATTGGCACATATTCTCTTTACTGTACCTTGGAGAATGCTTGGCTACTTAATGGTTTGAGAGGTCATTTTCATCTTACTGGTATTGAGCAACCTAGAATTTGTGTCCTTGCCCATGTCTGTGAGGATGTAAATTGGATTTTTCTTTTTATTGCCTTTTTGATTCATTTCTCTCTTCCTAATTAACCCCTTTCACTCAAAAATCTCGGTGGAGTAAATTGCAAAAATGGTGATAACTCCCCACTTCTCTGTGAATCCATGCCTTTTAAAATCTTACTTTTTCTTATTAAGAGTTGAGGTCTATTTTGCTATCCTTTGATTCTGAGTTGGCGCGGAACTTACTTTGGCCAAGAGAATGTGGCGGAAGTAACATTTTGTGGCCAAGGCGGGTAATTACAGGACAGGGCAGGAAGTGAATTCACTGTCAGGTGGCATCACTGTTCCTAATCTGGGTTGCCTCTACTTACCAGCAGGGCCTTTTCTCCGCTGCCTCCCCTCCCCTGTTCCAGTTTCAAGCCTGGTCCTCAAGAGGCCTTTCATCTTCCACTCTGAGAACCCTGCAGCTGCCATGTGAACAGGCCCAGGTTCAGCTGTGCTTGATGGGAGTCACAAGGTCCGCCACCTGCCCCATAATCCCTGGCCCTCAGGTCAGAGCCTATATGACCTGCAGCCCATACCGGAAGAACCACCAGCTGAGCCTGGCTTAAACAGCCTAATTGCTGAATCATAAGCTAAATAATAATTGTTTTAAGTTTGGTTTGCTATGTAGCATTGTTATTGCCATAAATACCTGAAATGCTGGGTACCTACTACATACTGCCACTGTTCTGGAGTCCAGAGCACAGAGAATGAGAGAAATAGAGAAGAATAAAGCATAGTTCTTGCCTGTAAGGGGCTCACAGTCTAATGGGGCTCATAGGCTGACAAACATATATTGCAGCAGAAAGTGACAAATTTTTATTAAGCATCCTCTATATGCCAGGCATGATAGATATTTTATCCACATTATCATCTCATTTAGTCTTGCTACAAGCCTCTGAGGCTGACACTATTAACCCATTTTGGAGATGAGGATAGAGACACTTATGGAAATTAAGCCAGGTCCTGACACCAAAGCCTAAGCTTTTCCTGCCAGCTCTGATGCCCCTTTCTAGCATGTATAAGTCTTAAAGAATCAGAGATCTATTCCCAGAAGTGGGATCACTGGGTCAAAAGGCAGTTCCATGTTTAATTTTTGGAGGAAACTTCATACTGTTTTCCACAGTGGCTGCAATAGTCTGCATTCCCACCAGCAGTGCACAGGGATTTCCTTTTCTCCACAACCTCGACAGCACTTGTTCATTGATTTATTGATGAAAGCCATTCTGGCAGGTGTGAGGTGACATTTCATTGTGGTTTTAATTTACATCTTTCTGATGATTAATGACCCTGAGCATTTTTCACATGTCTATTGGCTTCTGTGTGTCCTCTTTGGAGAAGTGTCTATTCAGGTCCTTTTGCCCATTGTTTAATTGGATTGCTTGTCTTCCTGGTTTGAGTAGTATAAGTTAAGTTCTTCATATAGTGTGGAAATTAACCCTTTATCAGCTGTGTCATTGGCAAATATATTCAGTGGGTTTGCTCTTCATTTTGTTGATGGTTTCTTTTGCTGCACAAAATCTTTTTAGTTTGATGTAGCCCATTTGTTTATTTTTCCTTCGTTTCCCTTGCCTGAGGAGATACATTGGCAAAAATACAAGAGATGTCTGAAGTTTTACTGCCTATGTTTTTTTCTAGGATTTTTGTGTTTTTATGACTTACAGTTAAGTCTTTTATCCTAAGAATAACTAGTACAAATCCCAAAACACTAATACAAAAGAATATATTCACCTGTACATAAATTGCAGCATAATTTATAATACAATAGCCAAGATCTGGAAACAGCCCGAGTGCCTATCAGTAGATGAGAAGATGACAAAGCTGTGGTACATTTACACAAAGAAATATTCCATGGCTGTATAAAAAGGGGGAAATCTTACCTTTTGTGACAGCATGGTGGACCCGGAGAGCATTATGCTAAGTGAAATAAGCCAGTCAGAGAAAGACAAGTACCATATAATCTCACTTATATGTGGAATCTAATGAACAAAATAAACTGACAAACAAAATAGAAACAGAGACATGGACACATGGAACAGAATGACAGCTGTCAGAGAGGAGGGGGCGTGGGGGCTGGATGACAGAAGGTGAAGAACTTAAGTAAAAGAAGATAGATAGATAGATAGATAGATAGATAGATAGATAGATAGATAGATAGATGATAGATGATAGATAGATGATAGATAGATGATAGATAGATAGATAGATAGATGATAGATGATAGATAGATGATAGATAGATGATAGATAGATACATAGATAGATGATAGATGATAGATAGATGATAGATAGATGATAGATAGATGATAGATAGATAGATAGATAGATAGATAGATAGATAGATAGATAGATAATATATTGAAATATAAAACACATTTGCCTGGCTGACTCCGTGCAGGTAGCACTCAGTTCTGCTATACTCATGTTCCCTTATTGTACGTGGAGGCCCGCTGCAGAAAGCAGCCAGCATGTATCGAGTGTACACCATGTACTTGGCATTGTTGTGTTTATATGTGTTAATTCATAGTGACATATATACTGTTATTGTCCTAGGGGAAAAAAGCAGGAGACGACAGCTATGTTAAAGCCCCAGAGCTGATAAGGAACAGGAAATGGATTTGAAACAGGCCACGTGGTTCTGGAGCCCATGGTCTTAAACTCTCTGCTCCAATTGTGTAGAAATGAAATCCCAGGGGCAAGGACTGTGGGGAGGCGGGGTAGGGGAGGAGGGCCAAGTCTCGCACTTTTTTACTTATACACTTCTGTAATTTGTTATGATGAATATGTAATAATAAAAATATGCAAATCTGAAGAAAGAGAGAAAAATAAAAATGCCCTGGAATATTTTTTTAAATCATGGACTGTTACAGCTAAATGTGACTTTAGAGATGGCGTAGCCCAAGGAGAAAGTTGTCTTGATGGGGAAGCGCTTGCCCCAGGCCCCAGATTGGGTGGTGAGGACAGAATTGGAGGGGAGCCCGCTGTCTGGACCGTCCTTGTCCCTCCCTCTCAGCCCCTCAGCAGGGCTGTACTCCAGGCTCCCCTGAGCGGTGGGCTTTGCAGCGGGTTTGCTGTGCTCCGTCACCTGACTTTGGCCATCCCTCCCTCCCTCTCACCACCTTGGGGACTGCCTCAGGGGCCTGGGGGCTCTCAGCTGGTGCCAGGTTGACCACAGTGGCTTTTCCAGGCCCTTCTTGGGCCCACCATTTGAACACGCTCTATGTTTTTCTGACTCCCTCCCAATTAAATCTGCTTGTGTCCATGTCTGATTCCTTGAGCCTATCTGGTCAAGCTGGAAAAAACTAATCCAATCTAAAGAATAAATGATAGATACTATTTTTCCCTCTACAGGGTATAGCTGGATTTTAACAGCAGCCATCAATGACTAAACGCAAAGGAAGTGCCCAGCCATTGCAGCAGCTGGGTCTGATCAGTGGGGGAACTGTTTGAGAATTTAATACCTTAGTTAATATCCTTGGTAGCAAGAATTGATAAGTAGGAAGGAAGAACTCATTGCAGGCAACAGTGAATTCCATTGCCTGGCAAGGCCAGTTAGACAAGAGATGCCAACCACAAAATCCCTTGTTCTCTCTCTCTCATCTCTTTCCCCACTAAAAACCTGCCCTCCTTTGTGGCCATTTGCAGAGGAAAGGGGGCTATGGCATCCGCGAAGAAAGAGAAATATCTGCAGCTTCAGAGAGAAGCTCTTTTCTGGGACACATTTTGTTTTTACATCATCAACCAGTGTCTCACTTTATTAGGTGATTTTTGTCCTCATGCTGAACCTTCTTCCAAATAAGAGAGTGGTCATTTCCCCCTCCTGACTCCCTGAAGGCAATGTGGCAGACAAGTCCCTGTTGTGCTGGTCTGGAGCAGGGGACATGCCACTCAGAGGTTATGTTTACTGGGAACATTTCTTCTCAGTAAAACGCTCTCTGAAGTCCAGGCCACTTCCTCCGTCCAGTCACACAGTGGGCTGTGGTGGCTAAAGAGGAAGTGAGGGTCAGGGAGCAATTTTGATCTTTATCCTGTATTTAGGATTCTAGTTTCCCTTTCCCTCCCCAAGGGTTTTGTTCTGGAAAACATTACTTGTTTTTCATGGAACAAAGGTTTCTGGAAAGCAGGAAGGCCATCCTGGCAGCGTCTGTGTGGGGCAATGAGCAGGCAGTGAGGTTCTAGAAGCCCCATGGACGAGCTCTGCAAGGGAGGCCTCGCTGGATTCAGGGCACAGAATCCCAGAGGGCAGGCCCAGGAGGTCAGCCCACACCTGTGTCTGGCAAGACAGGGCTCCAGCCAGGACTTGCAAAGACTCAGTAATTACGAAGGGCCTTTGAAGTCCAAAGGCTAAAGATCTAGGTCTGGCTCTTCTAGGGACATACTTCTATTTGTTTGCGCCTCTATTGGTCACCTGCAAAATGGAGACAGTAATAATTTCCCCACTTACCTCATAGAGGTAAGGTATACATAAAAATAAGCAAAAGAAAGTATAAGCACAGAGGTTTCGAGAGTTGGGAAAATGCAAAGGATTACTATGTCTCCTGTCCCTCCTGTGACCCGGGAGGACAGTTCACATACATAGTTAGATGCCAGCCCCTGCCCTTGTAGAGCCTGTGTCCTGAGATAACTCCCTGGATGATGGGTGTGCCTCAATATTTTCAAAGCGGACACTATTACAGGATATTATTAGATGTTCTGGGAAAACATGTTTCATGCTAAATTAATTTGGGAATCATTGGATTAAAAAATTATTATTCTTTATTGCAGATCTTCTCAGAGCCTTTAATATGTTAATTCCATTGCCAGTCCCAAGGGAAGGGACATAAAAAGCAGCATTTACCAGATATTTTTTATCACAGAGGAATATTTTTTTCATGGGATAACTGTTAATGTGTATAAGAACAGAGTGGTAAATACTGATGTTTATTCATTTGCCTTTGGCTATAAAAATATCTATAGTCTTTATTGATTTTTGGCTAAAGAAGATTATGCTGTTCTTTTTTTTTTTTTTTTTTTTTTTGCATTTTTCTGAAGCTGGAAACAGGGAGAGACAGTCAGACAGACTCCCGCATGCGCCCGACCGGGATCCACCTGGCACGCCCACCAGGGGGCGACGCTCTGCCCACCAGGGGGCGATGCTCTGCCCATCCTGGGCATCGCTATGTCGCGACCAGAGCCACTCTAGCGCCTGAGGCAGAGGCCACAGAGCCATCCCCAGCGCCCGGGCCATCTTTTGCTCCAATGGAGCCTTGGCTGCAGGAGGGGAAGAGAGAGACAGAGAGGAAGGAGAGGGGGAGGGGTGGAAAAGCAGATGGGCGCTTCTCCTGTGTGCCCTGGCCGGGAATCGAACCCGGGACCTCTGCACACCAGGCCGATGCTCTACCACTGAGCCAACCGGCCAGGGCCGATTATGCTGTTCTTGAAAAGCTTCATTTAAAAAAATCCACTGCTAAAAACCATTGTCTCAGCCTCCTACTTCTGAGAAAATGGGGTGAACAAACAAGTGAATGCATGCTACCCAGACGGGCCTTCGTTAAGCTTTATTTATAGTATCCCAGACTTGGGAGAGAGCAGGTTTTATTTCAAGCGAACCAATCTCGTTTTTAGTCCTTGGTGAGCTTGTGCTGAGCTCTTCTCCTAACTAATCCCCTTTCGGGATCTTCCAGCTTTTATGTCCCTTATCCAGGTCAAACATTTTCCTGGATTTTCCCAGGCTTGACTCCACCCCTTTATGTTGCCATTTCGGCTCTTACTGCGCAGGCCTCAAAGTTTCACCTCTTCACCTGGTTTCTACTGCACAGGTACTTCCCTCCCCGGTGCCATCCTGGCTTCCACCAGATGTGTGCCCAGCAGAGGAATGTCCCCTTTATTGTTTATCCCCAAGCCCCATAGCTCAGGCAAGGGGACTGGCTGTCCCTTGGGGAGACGGGGATGGTTTTTCTTATCTGCTTGGGAATTACTCAGGGATTAAGTCCCTTTGGAGGAGGATGCAGTGGTCTCTGGGGGAGCCTGTGAATGCTGCCATTTCCTAGTGAATCAGGCTTAATATCTAATTCAGCTCCCTCGTTTATTAGGCTTAATGTCTGTTTCCATTTGCTCCCTTCCTTTATTAATAACTAGCTAGCTGCCTACGCTAACACAAATAGGAAGCCCAGACTTCCATCCCTGCTTGCTGATAATGATGCACTGCCCCCTCACCATGGTGTTCATGGAAAAACACAAGGAACTTGGACCTCCACTCCTATCCAGGAAGAATGACACATCTCCTGCGCCCCCATCCCTGGCCGGGTTAGTATTATGGAAGACCTGATGGAGACTCAGGACTTGCACCACTGCCGGCAATAACAAGGCCATCTCCATGGTAGTGTCAGTGAAGAGCATGCTGGGAGCTAGAACTCCCACCCAGCAGTAACCAGGAGCCCCTCAGTTCCTGGTTATTTAACATACTAGAAACAAATTAAAAAAATAGAAACAGAAAATATCAACAATGTAATAGACAATATAAACCAGATGAAATTTTAGAACTGAAAAACACAACCAAAATATTTTTAAAAATTAAAAAAAACCCTCAATGGATGGGCTCAACAGCAGAACACAGGTAACGGAAAAGATTCAGTGAGCTAGAACAGTGTTCCCCAACCCCCGGGCCGGTACTGGTCTGTGGGCCATTTGGTACCAGTCCGCAGAGAAAGAATAAATAACTTACATTATTTCCATTTTATTTATATTTAAGTCTGAACGATGTTTTATTTTTTTAAAATGACCAGATTCCCTCTGTTACATCCATCTAAGACTCACTCTTGATGCTTGTCTCGGTCACGTGATACATTTATCTGTCCCACCCTAGAGGCTGGTCCGTGAAAATATTTTCTGACATTAAACTGGTCCGTGGCCCAAAAAAGGTTGGGGACTACTGAGCTAGAAGATAGAATGATAGAGAATACCGAACCTGAACAAAAGGGAAAAAATAGACTGAAACAAATAAACAGAGCTACAGGTACCTGTGAGACTATAACAGAGATCTAATATTCGGATTACTGTAGTCCCACAGAGAGAAAGTGGAAAAGAATAAAAAAGTATCTGAAGAAACAATCATTGACAACTTCCCCAATTTAGCAAGAGAGATAAAATTAGATTCTAGAAGCTGAGTGGAATACAAATAGGATAAGTGCAACTAAATCTACATCAAGACAAATAACAATGAAATATTTAAATATTAAAGAGAAATAAAAAAACCTTGAAAGCAACCAGAGAAAAAAAACAACACTATACCAATGGGTAAAAACTAGTTTGAATGACAGTGTATTTCCCATGAGGAACCATGGAGGCCAGAAGTTATCAGCATAATTATTTTAAAGTGAGGAAAGAAAAGAATGATTAGCATCTTACTGCCTATAGTAACACTATTCTACATTAATAAAAGGGGAATCAAGACAGTCTGAGCCCTGGCCAGATAGCTTGGCTGGTAGAGCATCATTCCAATATGGCAAGGTTGCGGGTTCTATCCCAGGTTAGGGCACATACAGGAACACATTGATGCTTCTGTCTCTCTCTTCCTTGCTCTCTAAAATCAATAAATAAAATAAAATAAAAAAGACATTCTGAGATGTAGAAAAACTAAGAGAACTTGTTAAAGCAGACCTATCTTCTAAAAATGGCTAAAGGAAGTCTTCTAAACAGAAAGGAAATGGAAACAAAGGAACTTTGAAATATCAGGAAGAAAGAATGTGGTAAATAAAAAATATTGGTAACCACAATAGATTCTATATCTTATCTTGAGTTTTCTAAATTATTTTTGATGTTTAAAGCAAAAATTACAGCACTATGTAATTTTTCTCTTTATTGTATGGAGGGGAAATATTTAAGGCAGGGATATCATAAACAGAGGAGGGTAAAGAGCTATAAGGGGAAATAAGGTATCTATGTTCACTCAAACTGGGAAATGACAATACCATTAGACTGTATAAAGTTATGTATATATAATGTTTATATAATATATATGTATATATAATGTTTATATAAAGTTTAGTTGCCTAGAGCAACTAAAAAGATACACAAAGAGATACACTAAAAAATTACAGATAAATCCCAGTATAATTCTACAAAATGTTCAAGTAATCCACTGGAAGGCAGAAAAAATAATTAGAAAAATTAAAAAGAGAAAACAAACATAAAGCAAAAATAACGTTTTAATATTAATAATATTAATAATTAACATAAATGGTTTAAAAACAATTAGAAGATACTGACTGACAGAGTAGATAAAAAATATGCTGTTTATAAGACACTTCAAATATAATGATAAAGCAGGGGTCCCCAAACAACGGCCCGTGGGCCCATGCCACCCCCTGAGGCCATTTATCCGGCCCCCGCTGCACTTCAGGAAGAAGCACCTCTTTCATTGGTGGTCAGTGAGAGGAGCATAGTCCCCATTGAAATACTGGTCAGTTTGTTGATTTAAATTTACTTGTTCTTTATTTTAAATATTGCATTTGTTCCCATTTTGTATTTTTACTTTAAAATAAGATATGTGCAGTGTGCATAGGGATTTGTTCATAGTTTTTTTTATAGTCCGGCCCTCCAATGGTCTGAGGGACAGTGAGCTGGCCCCTTGTGTAAAAAGTTTGGGGACCCCTGTGATAAAGGCAAGTAAAAAGTAAAAGGATGGAACCATTTCACATCCACTTATATAACTATTATTAAAAAAACAAAATAACAAAAGTTGGTAATGATGTGGAGAAATTAAAATTCTGGTGCATTGCAGGTAGGAATGTTAAATGGTGTAGCCACTATGAAAAACAGAATGGCAATTTCTTGAAAAGTTTAACATAGAATTAATTACTACATGATCCAGCAATTCCACTTCTAGGTATATACCTAAAAGAAACGAAAGTGGATTCTTGAATAAATATTTGTACATCCATGTTTATAATAGCATTATTCTGAATAGTCAAAAGGTATCCATTAATGAATGAATAAATAAATAAAATGTAGTACATATATACAATTAAATATTATTCAGCCTTAAAAAGGAAGGAAATTCTGACACATACTAAGACATGGACGACTCCTGAACACATTATGCGAAGTGAAATAAGCCAGTCACAAAAAGACATCTACTGTATGATTCCACTGTATGAGGTACCTAGAGTAGTCAAATTCATACAGGCAGAAAGTGGAATATTGGTTTCAGGGGCTGGCTGGGAAAGGAAACTAGAGTGTAATGGTTAAAGGGTACGGAGTTTCAGTTTGGGAACATTATAAAGTTCTGACTATGAAGAGTGGTGATAGTTGCATAGTAATGTAAATGTATTTAGTGCCACTGAACTGTACACTTAAAAATGGTTAAAATGGTGAAAAAAATAAAGGAATAGAAAAGGATATATCATATAAATATTAGTCAAAGAAAAGTAGGATTGGTTAAATTAATGTTAGATAAAATACACATCAGAGCAAAGAAAATTACCAGAGACAGAGTGGGACATTAAATAATGATAAAAGGATCAATTCACTAAGAAAACAATATCCACCAAACAACAGAGCTGCAAACTATGTGAAGGAATAGAAAGGAGAAATAGACAAATTCTCAATTATAGTTGGGGACTTCAACACCCATCTTTCAACATTTGATATGAACAATGTCCCTACCATTTCTGAGTCTGGTTCTGATACTTGCTCTATCTCTTTGTTTTTGGGTTGTTGTTTTTTTTTTTTCAGAGACAGTGAGAGAGTTAGAGAGAGGGATAGATAGGGACAGACGGACAGGAATGGAGAGAGATGAGAAGCATCAATCATCAGTTTTTCGTTGCAACACCTTACTTGTTCATTGATTGCTTTCTCATATGTGCCTTGGCTGTGGGGCTACAGCAGACCGAGTAACCCCTTGCTCGAGCCAGCAACCTTTGGGCTCAAGCTGGTGAGCTTTGGCTCAAACCAGATGAGCCTGCGCTCAAGCTAGCGACCTCAGGGTCTCGAACCTGGGTCCTCCGCATCCTGGTCCGATGCTCTATCCACTGTGCCACCGCCTGGTCAGGCACTTGATCTATTTCTTTGAATTGGATTTCTTGCCTTTTAGTGTGCCTTGTAATTTTTTGTTGAATGCCAAACATCATTTCTGGGTAAAAGGAACTAAGGTAAATAGGCCTTTAGTGTTGTAGTGTAAGATGTAAAAGGGGCAGGGAGAATTCTATAATCCTAATTAGGTCTCAGTCTTTTAGTGAGTCTGTGCTTCTGGGTTTGTGACTTTCACAAGTGCTTCTCAGCTTTTCCTTCACCTTAAGTGGGACAAGAAGTCAAGGGAGATGCAGTTGGGTATTTACCTTCCCTCAAGCTAGTTAGGTTCCATTTAAAACCCCAGTGGGTAAGGCTCTGGTAGAATAGTTCCTCTGAAGAGCTTTGTTAGAGAACAGATTGTTCTGGCCTATTTCGTAGTGACTATCTTCCCCCTCCTCCTACAGGAAGTACAAGGCATCTTTCTGTGTGGACCTGGTAGGGTCCACAGTGTTGAACTCACAGAAGTGTGGGACTCCCCACCCCCAAGAGTGGGGTGCCCCAGATGTTGGGCAGATAAAATATATTATGCTCACTTTGTTAAAGATGGCGCTGCCCACATGGAAGCCTGTCACCCAGGTGATATTAATGTGTGTTGGGGGCGGGCTGTGGGCAAGCAGGATCCTTGTAGCCTGGGGCTTGGTTTTGGGATTAAGCCTTTCCCACCCTTTTTGATGTGGGGTGGTGCAATCCCATCATGCCTCAGATAAGTGACTTTGTATTAGAGACTTCCCTATTTTGTATATTGGATTAAAGGTTTTGATTTCTACACTATAAAATGGGGGCAGAACAGGAGCTTGCTCTCTTGGTTCCTGAGATTAGCATTAGAGAGCAGAGAGCAGAAAAAGGCCATGTGGAGGAGGCCAGGAGAAGCAGCCAAGATGGCAGAGTGCTGAGTGAGAAGCCAGTTTGTGCAGAGTTTCTGCAGAGAGAAGGAGATGGGGAACAAAGTAGAATGAGGCTGGTGAGGCAGAAACCTTTGATTCTAGGAAACTTGGATAAGGCAGTAGCTTTGTGAGCACTGAATGTGAGTGGGTTTTGGAGCCCAGTGTGTGTTTTTACTTGCCCGCCGGGTGCAAGCTAGGATTAATGGTGATGGCCCACCAGTTTTTGGCTCCGTTGTTTCTTACGGTCTGTCCGAATCCAGTGCGAACCTGCATGGGCCAGGCCGCTATGATGGTGGCCCTGGCCACTGGCTTTACACCGGAGTTTTTAACACAGAGTTGAGATTGATGAGTTATTGAGCCTCTGCCAATTTTTTAATTGCAGTTGAGGTTTTCCTACCCAAGTACTGGTGCTCACAGAGTTTTCTGCTCTGGCGGCAGCAGTTTGCCCTCTTACCGCAATTAACTGGCAGATCTAGTATGGGACTGCTGTTTTTCAGTTTGTTCAGCTTTTCTTTGTTAGGATGGAGTGATGATTCCCAAGCTCCTTCTGTGTTTGACCAGAAACTGAAAGTCTAAAGGGTTGTTTAATATTAATTAATATAAAGTTGTTACTTCAACTTTTAATTTTATAAGTCACATGGTAAACAAATTACTTTTATTTTTCCTTTTGGACCAACTGATCTCAGGGGATATGAGGAGAAAACACTAGGAAAATAGGACGCTGTCCCTTGCAAGGTCTCTCACTGTCAAGAAGAATATTTTCTGTGAGTGTAAAAGAAAACATCCACACTAGGGAGCCAAGTAAACATTGGTTGTGCCATCTTGAGGCAAAAGATGCCCAGGAATGTTTTGATTCAATTAATCTTTCCTGAGATGCTTTTTCAACAGTGTCTTAATTCTGTTTTCTCAAGACCATAAACTTGCAGAAAATGTAAGTTGCCTGCAGAGTGTGTGGGTAACCACTTCAGATACACAGTGCTCCAAGCGAGACAGTGTAGAGGTTAGGTGCGAAAGCCACAGATAAGTCCACATACACCGAGTTCCCTTTCTAAAAAGGTTCAACAGTATCTCATTGTATATATTTATATATATATATATAGCACATTTTATTTATCCTTGTCCATCAATGGACATTTGGGTTGTTTCCACCTCTTGGCTATTGTGAATAGTGCTGCTATGAACACGAGTATGCAAATATCTCTTCAAGACTTTGCTTTCCATCCTCTTGGATATATGGTCAGAAATGGGATTGCTGGATCATCTGGTAATTCTCTCTTTGACTTTTTTGAGAAAACTCTATACTATTTCCCAGAGCAGCTACACCATTTTATTTTATTTTATTTTTTGTATTTTTCTAAAGTTGGAAACGGGGAGGCAGTCAGACAGACTCCCGCATGCGCCCGACTGGAATCCATCCGGGATGCCCACCAGGGGGCGATGCTCTGCCCATCTGGGCCATTGCTCTGTTGCAACCAGAGCCATTCCAGCGCCTGAGGCAGGGGCCACAGAGCCATCCTCAGTGCCTGGGCCAACTTTGCTCCAATGGAGCCTTGGCTGCGGGAGGGGAAGAGAGAGACAGAGAGGAAAGAGAGGGGGAGGGATGGAGAAGCAGATGGGCACTTCTCCTGTGTGCCCTGGCTGGGAATCGAACCCGGGACTCCTGCATGCCAGGCCGATGCTCTACCACTGAGCCAACCAGCCAGGGCTTACACCATTTTACAATCCCACAAATAGTGCACAAGGGTTCCAATTTCTCCACACTTCTACCAACATTTGTTATTTTCTGTTGTGTTTTTTTTTTTAATAGTAGCCATCCTATGATGTTTTTTAGTTTGTGAGTTGATATCTCATTGTGATTTTTCTTTGCACTTCTCTGATAATTAGTGATGTGGCAGCTTTCATATGCTTACTTGGCATTTGTATACCATCTTTGGAGAAATGTCTATTCAAGTCCTTTGCTTATTTTCTAATTGGGTTATTAGATTTTTGTTGTCTTTTCAAGTTCTGATGTGTGGTTCCCACAGTAGTCAATAAGGAGCAGTGTA
This sequence comes from Saccopteryx leptura, assembly GCF_036850995.1. Classification (NCBI taxonomy): domain Eukaryota; kingdom Metazoa; phylum Chordata; class Mammalia; order Chiroptera; family Emballonuridae; genus Saccopteryx; species Saccopteryx leptura. The sequence goes on along the minus strand of NC_089509.1, from coordinate 43,963,608 downwards.
TTCTCAACAGTTGTACTGAGGAACTTTTACAGCATTGTTGGTCAAATAAGTTTGTAAAATATGATTTTTACGTTTGCTCGCTTATAGTTTGTATTGGGACTGGGCAGCGCCAGGTATATGTGGTCTGTGAAATTGCAAATTACTTTCCTGCTTGGGAAGAGCCATTGTTTTGCTAATGTTTGCTGGAGGAGAGGTTTTCGAGGTAGACAGTTCTGAAAGGAGAGTGAAGAAGGAGAAGAGGGAAAGAAGCCATGTTTGCAGATTGAGAGATGAGAGAAGCCTGACCTGTGGTGGCACAGTGGATAAAGCATTGACCTGAGAACACTGAGGTCACTGGTTCAAAACCCTGGGCTTGCCTGGTCAAGGCACATATGGGAGTTGATGCTTTCTGCTCCTTCCCCTTCTCTCTCTCTCTCTCTCTCTCTCTCTGTCTCTCTTCTCTCTCTCTAAAAAAAAAAAGCAACCGAGAGATGAGAGAATGCAGAGTGCTGAGGAAGAAGCCATGATGGCAAGGAAAGAGAAGGTGTGCAGATGGGGAACCAGAGCTAAGGGGCTTTGCAAGCTCTGCTGAAACTTTAATTCTAGGAGAAATCAGAGAAGATTCTCCTGTTGTGGAACCGAAGAATGTGTCAGTGGCTTTGGGAGCCTTGTGTGTTTGCTTGTTGGCCGGTGTGAGACTTTAATAAAGGAATGGCCCACCATTCTTTGGCTCCACTGTTTCTTTACCGTCTGCCTGAATTCAATGAGAAACTGCATGTGCATGGCCGTGACCACAGTGGCCCTGGCCTTACAGCATTAATTCATGTTATTTTAACATTTATATATATGATAATCTAGCGGTAACGTGCATAAAGAATGAAAGTGATTATTTTGGTAACTAAGTGGACATGTATGCTAAAATTATGAAAACTTTTATTTTTATCAAAATAGGTAAGATTTAATTATATTTTTAAAATAATGTCAATTTTCTTTAAATCCTTATATTTAAAATTTTATATTCATGAATTAGAATTTATATTTTGCTTCTTATCATTTGAATATATTAGGTAATTATGATATTTTTGAAACAAAATTTTATGTTTTTGATTTTTACACATGCTTTAGTTTACATTTGGATAAAAATATATTTCTACACTTTGAATATACTGCACTTTAATATAATTACATTTCATTAAAAAGTGCTTAATATCAATGGAGCAAATTATGTAAAAATATTGACCATAACTGCACCATTTTTTTTTGTATTTTTCTGAAGTGAGAAGCAGGGAGGCAGAGAGACAGACTCCCGCATGCACCCCATTGGGATCCACCTGGCATGCCCACCAGGAGGCCATGCCCTGCCCATCTGGGACATTACTCCTCTGCAATCAGAGCCATTCTAGCACCTGAGGCAGAGGCCACAGAGCCATCCTTAGTGCCTGGGCCAACTTTGCTCCAATGGAGCCTTGGCTGTGGGAGGGGAAGAGAGAGATAGAAAGAAGAAGGGGAAGGGTGGAGAAGCAGATGGGCACTTCTCCTGTGTGCCCTGGCTAGAAATCGAACCCAGGACTTCCACACACTGGGCCGACGCTCTACCACTGAGCCAACCGGCCAGGGCCATAACTGCATCATTTTTTAATTAATTTATTTTATTTATTTATTCATTTTTAGAGAGGAGAGGGAGAGAGAGAGAGAGAGAGAGAGAGAGAGAGAGAGAGAGAGAGGAGACAGAGAGAGAGAAGTGGGGGAGGAGCTGGAAGCATCAACTCCCATATGTGTCTTGACCAGGCAAGCCCAGGGTTTCAACCAGCGACCTCAGCATTTCCAGGTCGACGCTTTATCCGCTGCGCCACCACAGGTCAGGCATCATTTTTTATTTTATTAAAATGAAGGCAGGAAAGTATTATATGAAAGAAGTATTTGTAATAGCAATTATGTTTATATTGATTACTTATACAAACCATCTGGCCCCCAGATATGTGTAGTAATATTTAAATTCAGTCAGATTTGACCTTTTGCACACTTAGTCATATGAAAACCATATCTTAAGGCATGTTTTAAATTTTTTGTTTTTATGAAGAAATACATACTTATCAAGATAAATATATGAATAACTATATAACTGTTTATGAGGAAATTTATTTCTTTTACATGTCTATCTATATATCTATATGGTAAGAGAGAGAGAGAGAGAAACATTGATTTGTTTTTCCACTCTCTTAAGTGTTCGTTGGTTGATGCTTTATGTGCCCTGACTGTGGATTAAACCTACAACCTTGCCAAACGGAAATGACACTCTAACCAAGTGAGCTAACTGGCCAGGGCAATAATGGCTAGCATTTATTGAGTGCTAATTGGAGGCCAGACCTGTGCTATGTGCTTACATGCACAATTTCAGCAAAACCCACAATAACCCATTTTATAGATGATAAAACTAAGACTCACATGGGTCATATGCTTTGCCCAAGGTCACCTGGCTAGTTATTTAGTGGGTGAACTGGGACTATGTCCTATCCTCCCAACTCTAAAACTAAAACGTTTCTTGCGTCTCATAAATATATGTCCTTACAGAAAAAAACAGGTGTAGCTAATGCCATGGTACAGAGCAGGATCTTCAGAGTTTCCTTTGGTTTCATTTTGGCCTGAGACAGAAACGCTGATCGTTGTGTCTGTTCATCTGAGGCTGTTACGGAACAAGGACCCACCAGGTCCTACTCATCCGAACCCGTCTCTCACTTTTTTAGGAGGTTTTACGAGGCTGGCCCGAGGGCGTGGCTCCTGCAGGCAGCAGCACATCGTCTTTGTGCTCAGGTCTACCAGAGCTGGTGGCTTTTCCTTCTGTGCCCTTTGTGTCTGGGCTTCAAACCTCCCCTAGGCCAAGATCAAGCACTGCTTTATTCCAACCCATGTGTTGCGACGAATAAAGATAGCTTTTCTTGGCTCACTTACATCATGGGGCTACTCAACCCCTGCAGGAGAACAGGGCATGGATTATAGATAAAGCTTAAATTCATTTTTGCAGGCATTAGGCAGCTTACAAATGAAGGCAATATCTGTGTTTGGACAATGGCTACCTTGGGGCCCTTATGGCTTTAATGAAATTCTATACATCAAAGCTCTTTAAAAACCTCTGCATCAAGAACATGGAAACTGACCCCTTACTTCCCTGGGCTCCAGTACCCACGGTGAGAGGGGGTGGGCCGGAAGAGAAGCGAGCATCCGCCAAACTGGGCAACATCGGTTGATGGCTGGAGCTGACCTCTAGGTAGCTGACCTCCCAGAAAAGCAGGGATCCCTGACAGGTAGATCTCCATGGTCATGGATGTGTTCATCCCAGGAGGAGGGAGATGAATCCACCCTTCCACCTCTCTCGGGTATATGCAGAGTAAGAAGGAACTGGGCTGGTCGTTTGAAGGAGCAGGTCGCCCAGTGTGGCCTGGGGACCCTGGTGCCCTGGAACACTTCCAGTGGGTCCACAAGGTCAACACTCTTATCATCACAACACTAATGTGGGGCTTTCTATTTCACTCTTATTTTCTCACCAGTGTGGATTGGCACATTATGAAGATCACCTGACCTGTGAAATCAGAACCAACTGCGTGTAGAAGCCGGTATGAAAATCCAGCTGTCTTCTGTTAAGTCAGACATTTAAGAGATTTGTAAAAATGTAAAACAATGCCATTGTTTTACTGATTATTTTGGGAGGGGGGAAATGATAGTTATTTTTCCTACAATGTGTAATTAGCATGTGATGAGTTGATTTTCTAAATAAATTATTATAATATTTTTAAATTTTGAGTTTAATTTTAATTTCATAAATGTCAATAGTTATAACCCACATAAACAAATTCTCTGGGGTTCTCACTATTTTTTAAGAATTTAAAAGGGTCCTGAGACCAAAAGGTTCAAGAACTACTGAAAATACTGAGGGTACAGAGCACCCCAACAGCAGGTAGTGTCAGTGCCGCTGGGCCGTGCTATCTGCCTGTTCCCCACCTTTGCAGAATACATAAATAAGTCCCGTTGAATGAAAGGAGACCTTATAGTCAAAGAAGATATACATATTTTGAAAATATAGGCTGAAAGGGAAAAAGAACCTCCACCTATGAGTAAGGGAAAATAGCTTTCATGTACTGTCATATTGCACAAACCGAGTTCTGCTGAGCACTTGAACACTGTTTTTAGAAGAGGTGCCCACTCCCCCTCTCCCTCCTAAGAAGGGTTCTTGGGTCAAATAAACTTGAGAAATACTGAACTTCTGAATCCAGTATTTACTGCGGGTCGCAGAGCCATCAACATGACCTTTAAAGGTGTTGTGACCCTGTAAGAATGACACACTTCACTGCATTTTCCAGACTTACCTGATCACGAAACTCTTCTTAGGGATAACTTGTAGAACTAATCTTCCAAGGGACACGGGAAACTGCTTAACTCGGTGAAAAGATGAAGTGGTCTCCAGAGTACGGAGAGCTGCTTAGTGTCCTGAAATCCACTGGCTCGCACCAGCGAAGAAAGTTAGGGCTGGCTGCACGCTCACTCCATGGTGTGCAGCTGTGGCTCTGGTCGGGTGGTGGAGGCTGGGGAGCATCCAGCCCGACCCCTGGTGAATGATTTGGCTGGGGGATAGAGGGGGGATTTGAAAGCTCAGGGCAGGCCTGGGGTTTGGAGGGAGAGAAGCAGACATGGGGGCTTCCCAGCGCTAGAGGGGACTAAGGGATACTGGGTCCAGGAGAGCAGAGCCCCCCAGAGCGGGCACAATGACACAGTGGGAGATGGGCAGCCCAGAGCAGGTCCTACCAGCCTTACCCCCAGTCAGAGGACAGGAAGCTGGACTGCAGTTTCCCCCTTGGCCCATAAAGAAAGGGCCACTCCCCTGACCTGTGGTGAGCAGTGAAATAAAGGGTCGACCTGGAACGCTAAGGTCGACAGTTTGAAACCCTGGGCTTGCCTGCTCCTCCCTCTTCTCTCTCTCTCCTGTAAATTAAATAAGTAAATAATTAAAAAGATTACTAAAGAAAAAGGAAAGGGACATACACACATGCTCACTGCCCACGTGTGAGCGTGCTGCTGAGCGAGCTCTGGCCCCTCCTCCCCAGCCCTCCCCAACCTCCACCCCCCCAGCCATGGGCCAGTTGCTGAGCTGAGAGGCGCGAGCCTACTATACTGCTCACAAAAATTAGGGGATATTTCAAAATGAACATGAAGCGATAAAATATCCCCTAATTTTTGTGAGCAGTATATTTATTGGGGCTGGCGAGTTTCTTTTATTTATTTGTTTGTTTGTTTTAAGAGAGAGGGCTGGGGGGAGAAGTGGGGAACATCAACTCCTGGTAGTTGCTTCCCGTATGTGCCTTGACCGGGCAAGCCCCAGTTTCAATCTGGCGACCTCAGCGTTCCAGGTCGAAGCTTTATCCACTGCGCCACCACAGGTCCGGCAACTCTCCGTTTCTAAGAACAGTTTTCTCTTCACTTGTACATTCGGTTAGGACTGTTGTAAAAATTAAACGGGATGATGTGGGTAGAGAACTTAGCACAGCCCTTGACACCTAATTCCCTAGTGAACACTGAACAAAAGGTTAGGATGGGGAGGTTTGCCCTCACCCAGAACCAGTCAGAGAATCGCACTGTTCCTTCCTTCCTGCTTCTCCCTCTTGCCCTCCTTTCTGTGCTTGGTTTTCTTCTTGGCCTCCTGCCATTCTCATTTCTTTCCTGGTGCCTTTGCTTAGAATTAACTTGAGTAAATTAAACTGAAGCTGAGTCCCTCTCGCTCTAAGAGGCTTTCCTTGACAGCTGAACCTAGACTTGATGAGCTCAGAGGGACTGCAAGTGCTTGGAGTGATGGCAGCTTCATCAGCTTCCAGGACGCCCCACAGTGCCTGAGGCTCCGCGGGGGACGCACCACACATGCACAGTGAGTTGAAGTGACTATCGCTTGAGTGGCAAGGGACAGTGCAGCTACTGTGATGCCACCAGGCTTGCCAATCGGTAGCAGCCTTTGGCCACAAAGTGGCTAGCATTACTTTTGTTTGCTTTTTTTTTTTTTTTTTTTTAATTTGTATTTTTCTGAAGCTGGAAACGGGGAGAGACAGTCAGACAGACTCCCGCATGCGCCCGACCGGGATCTACCCGGCACGCACACCAGGGGCGACGCTCTGCCCACCAGGGGGCGATGCTCTGCCCCTCCGGGGCGTCACTCTGTCGTGACCAGAGCCACTTTAGTGCCTGGGGCAGAGGCCAAGGAGCCATCCCCAGCGCCCGGGCCATCTTTGCTCCAATGGAGCCTTGGCTGCGGGAGGGGAAGAGAGAGACAGAGAGGAAGGAGGGGGGGTGGAGAAGCAAATGGGCGCTTCTCCTATGTGCCCTGGCCGGGAATCGAACCCGGGTCCCCCGCATGCCAGGCCGATGCTCTACCTCTGAGCCAACCGGCCAGGGCCACTTTTGTTTGCTTTTAGTTGTAGAAACTTTGCTAAAATAATCTTACATGGACGTGTGATTCAGAAATCTGTTTGTAGGAAGTTGCTCTTGGTGCAGTGGGATAAGGGGCCTGGAGCCCCTCCTCCTGACTCCTGAGGAGCATGCGTGGACTCTCACAGCTCTGCCCTGTGGAGACTGAAAGCCACTAGGAGGGTGGGGGTTCTGACCACAGAATGCTGATTGTAACTGGCTACCCATGGTTAACCTGTCAGCTATGAGAAGAGCAATGCATTGAACCTGATCTGCTGGGGACTCCAGCCTCTGAGACAACCTGAGTGTAAGAAATTTTGTCCAGTATTGGTTATCTTTCATAGGGAGAGATGGGTACTGTGGCTTCTGCCCGAGTATGGAATAAATACAACACAATTCTCTGGCTTGGAGCCTACATGAATAGAAACCCAAGTACTGAATTGTAGAGATAACCTCATAGCATCATCTGTATCCTGGGCAGAGAGACTGATCGTGCCTTTCCCTCATCCATCCCCTCATTTGCATTAACAGAATCTCTACATGAGCAGAGGTGTCAATGGGCCCAGATAAAACTACTTTTCCAAGGAGATGTATGAGTGAGGATTCCAGAAAAACTCTTTTAAGAGGCTGATTCAGTTGGCAGGTTCCACTTTCCCAACTGTGTTCTTCTTGAGGAATGAGGATATGATGGCTGGAATTCTAGCAGCTACCTGGGAAGCTTGGGTCCATGAGGATGTTATACAATAGAACCACTAAATTAGTGTTGGTCTGTTTTTCTCTGTTCATTTTTAAATGTGAGGGAGAAAAAAAACCCTTGAAAATCTCTGAAACTCATCGGTTGAAGCTACATTGGGGAACTTTATCAGGCAAATATAATTCCTCAGTGATGACACATCACAGCTAGACCCCAGCGATAGGCTTTGGAGGACAATGTTAGCAGTTTCTGGTGGTGTTGGATAAGCTTTTCTCCTGTGAAGATGTTATATGGTGACTGGTTTGATGAGTTTCAACACCACCTCACCTTTCCTCTAATAGCGTTTCTCCATAGAAGTTTTATAAAAAAAAGTGATTAAACAGTATGCCCTCACTGAATAGCTTGGTTGGTTAGAGCATTGTTCTGAAGCACAGAGGTTACCAGTTTGAATCCTGGTCAGGGTATGTGGGGGAAACAGCTGTGTTAGGCTAGCTCACTGCTGTACCGGCTGTAAGCACTTTGCTTGATTAGTGCGTAAAGCACGTGGCAGAGGCACATATGGATAGTCTATGTAAAGCTATGGGTGCTGCGCCTAGAGGAGATTGTGTGGACTGTGGATGGCAGATTGTGGATCGCCTGCCCACCGGTGTGAGGGGCCATTTTTGCTGTTTGTTTGCCTGAGAATTTGTTTTCCCCTGCTGGTTTGTTCGTCTGCCGTTGGGTGATTCTATTGAACAGGAATGGCCCAATGCTTTTTGGCTCTGCAGTTTCTGCACTGTCTGCCAGAATCCAGGGTGGACCTGCCTGGTCTTGGCCACTGGCATTACAGGGCACATACAGAAACAGATCGATGTCCCTGTCTCTCTCTCTTCCTTCTTTCGCTAAAATCAATAAATAAAAAATTTAAAAAGTGATTAAACAATAGGATACATGCAATAAAAAATGAAAAAGAGGCACCTAATTATTTGCAAATTGAATAAACACACCATTATCTTTCGACCACAATTTAGAGACAAGAAGGAAAGTTCTGGACACTGAGACCACTGATGATTGTAGTGGTGTTGGTGGACATATAAATATTTAAATTATATAGCCATAGAAAGTACTTCCTGGTTTGTCTTTATAAAAGATTTTTGTGAAGGCTGAAATGCATTTTTCATAGCACAACCATTTCTATAAATGCCAGTTCCCACTTCTATGATGGTAATCTCCAACCTGGAGGCCATCTGGATTGAATCTTCTCTTCCAGTCCCCAGGAAGCTGGGCACACTTCACTGTACTCATTCTCACACCGGGGAAGGACAGAGAGCTCCCTAGGATTGCGCTGGGGTGGCCACTGACATGAAAGGACCCTGAAGAGAGACCCCGGAGGGGTAGCATCCTCCCTGAAGTCACTTTATTAGATTAGTACTCAGTGGGTGGCAGCTCATCAGGGCACCGACACTAAATATGTTCTATTTCATCCCCAACAAGTAAAGGCACATTTTAGGGGCATTGTCTTTGGGAGTAAATGAACAGTTACAAAGGATTTCTGATGGAGGGATAGATAGATAGACATTTTCCCACTTGATCTCAGAAGTACACCTTTGACCCAGCAAAATTAGTTATCTCATTTTATATTACAAGACAATGCATTCATTGGTCAGCTCTATAATCAGGGATGTGAATGGAGGGTGAAATAGCCCATCTTGTCAGGAAGTCTTTATCAAAATTCTCCCAACCATTGGATGGGGCCTTAATAATGAAAGTGCTAGTTACAGCCCATGCAAATTATTATAACAGCACAAAATGCTTTTTAGTGATTTCAAGTTAGAATTAGGCGACGGCGATAGGCACAAACAGCCACTTAGGGGACATGCCAGCTGCTTCCAGTGAAGCTGCTGACATAAAAACAGGGAGAGGCACTAAAACCAATAAAATTCAAGTTATAATTTGCTTGCTAATAATTTCCTTTTTGTGTCTGCAGCCTTGAAGGATTGTTCTAAATAAGTGTGTTTTTATTCATAAAGACAGCGAGTCAAGTCATCATGTGAGTGAATAAAGCAGGCTGCTATCACAAGGGTGAGTAAGCCTGCAGATAAAAGTCAAGATCTTCTAAAGGGAGGCAGAACTGACAAGTACCAGCTGAGAAGCATTCCTCTCTATGGGTGGCAGCTGAGGGCTGCACATGGTCTCAGGCCCAGGCCAGCAAAGGGCACCTGTCCATCATGGTGGAAGCTGCCCTGTGAAATTCCAATATGGTTTGCATCTTTTGCTGTCTCGCTCAACTCCCTCCCCAGTTGCACACTCATTAACAGTAAGACTGTTCGCTTCCTCTCCTGCAAGCATGTCCTTGACCTACAACAAAGATTTTCTCTGAATTCAAAGTCTGCCCTGCATTTGTTGAGTTAACATATCCCATCAGCTGCCTGATTTCACTGTTTTCCGCTTATGCTCTCTGGCTGAAAGGGCTCTTCATCCACACTCCCCCTGCACTGAGGTGGGTGAGGTGTTTATTTACACAGCTCTTTGGGTCATTAGGTAATAGGAGGGACACACTGCTCCCACTTGGCAATGTTTAAACATGAGCCTAAGATTTTCCGTCTGAGTTTACTTTTTTGTCCACACACATGTAAAGCTGCACAATCACAGCTCAGGGACACTCCCATTACAGCTGCTTTTCAGATATGTATTTTCTACGATTCTGTTTAAATTTAACTTTGGTAAGCTGTCAGCTTTTAAATAGACGTGTATATATAACTATGAAGAATTTTGTGCTAAACTCTGAGAAACCACTCTAAGTGAATGTTTTGTAAGGTGTGAAATATATAAATTGGATTTGTTTTCAACTCAGGGGAGAGTAGTAATCATAGCTTCGATTTCTAGGTCATAAAATTAGGTCTCAGATAGTGTCACCGCCATTTCTTTGAGTGACTTTTGAAGTGTTAATATTTTTTATTGGAGTAAATTTTACATTGTATGATGACATCCAATTTTGGTAAGTTTTGATAATTGTATACATCTGTGTAAGAGTCACCCCAACCAAGATATATCATTGCCAAAAGATCTCTAGTGCATACCCACCCCCAATGGCGACAATGGTCCTCATTTCTGTCACCATCCTAAGTTTTGCCTGTTCTTGAATCATCCAGTATATACTCTTTGCATTTATTTTCTTTCAAGCAATATTTTTTAATCTGTTATTTGATAACAAGTTTTTATCCATGTTATTGTATCAGTGGCTCAGGTTTTTTTTATTACTGACTAGAATTATATTACATGAATATACCACAATTTGTTGATCTGTTCTTCAGTTGGAAATTTGAGTTGTTTCCAGTTTTGGACTATGCTGTTATAAACAATTTAAAAATCTAGTAAGTGAAAAGCAATGGCCAGATTTACAAACCTTTCCCTATAATGTGGTTGATTGTGGAAATGAAGCCACCATCCAGGGATTTGGACCGGGCCTCCAAGGCTGTTGCTGAGGTGGTAGCGGATTTGTTTGAATGGGCCTAGTTCTAGACATGGCTTAGTGTTAAGGAGAGTTCTCAGCCTAACTTAATCATCATACACCTGTTTGTTTTTTACTTTTTATTTATTGATTTTAGAGAGGAAGGGAGGAAGAGCCAGAAACATCAATCTGTTCCTGTGTGCGTCCTGACCGGGGATCGAACCCACAACCTTTACATATCAGGAAAATCCTCTAACCCGGTGGTCCCCAACCTTTTTTGGGCCATGGACTAGTTTAATGTCAGAAAATATTTTCATGGACCGGCCTTTAGGGTGGGATGGATAAATGTATCATGTGACTGAGACAAGCGTCAAGAGTGAGTCTTAGATGGATGTAACAGAGAGAATCTGGTCATTTTTAAAAAATAAAACATCGTTCAGACTTAAATATAAATAAAACAAAAATAATGTAAGTTATTTATTCTTTCTCTGCGGACCAGTACCAAATGGCCCGTGGACCAATACTGGTCCGCGGCCCGGGGGTTGGGGACCACTGCTAACCAACCAAGCCACCCGGCCAGAGCTTACTATACATATCAAAATGGTCTGGATCCATTTCCTAAAATGAGGCTTATGTGACACCAGTGGTGGTAGACAAGATGATTTTGGTGTTACATGGACATTAATGCTCATTTTTATTGTTACCTTGCATTTATGACAAATAATGATGGTTTTCTCTTCAGAGTAGTGATGGAGCTTCACTTAGCAAATTCAAGGCCCTGGCCGGTTTGCTCAGTGGATAGAGCGCTGGCCCAGCGTGTGGATATCCCGGTTCAATCCGCAGTCAGGACGCATGAGAAGCAAGCATCTGCTTCTCCCCCACTTCCTCCTTCTCTTTCTCTCTTGCAGCCAGTGGTTTGGTTGGTCTGAGCATCGGCCCCAGATCTGGGTTGCTAGGTGGATTGCGGTTGGGGCGCATGCGGGAGTCTATCTCCCCTCCCCTCACTTAAAAAAAAAATTAAGACAATGATGAAAAATTTTCAGGAAGTATTTCAATTGGAACTGAAATGACCGCATTTTAAAAACACTGGCATTGCAGGTAAGACAATAGTTCTAACTCACCCTGCCTCGGTCATTTGCTCTCTCTGTCCTCTTTAGCAAGTTACTCTCCAGGTTTGCTTCAGGATCTGTGTAGAATGGGATGTTAGTACTGTACAGACTTCATACCCTGCCATGAGAAGTAAGTGATAATGTATGTGATACTCGTAGCACATAGTGAGTGCTTGATAAACTACTGGTATTTCATTGCAGGAGTCAGCAATCATATGGACAAACATCGACCAGGGTTTGAAGACTGGAACAGTTAGAGTCATCATTTCTGACACAAGCTTCAAAGGACATAACTTTTATTTTTTTAAATGTATTGATATGAGAGAAACATTGATTTGTTGTTTCACTTAGTTGTGCATTCAATGGTTGCTTCTTGTATGTGCCCTGACCTGGGATCAAACCCACAACCTTGGCATATTGGGACAATGCTCTAACCAGCTGAGCTATCCGGCCAGGGCCTCAAAGCCCATAACTTTAAAAAGGTATGCATGGGCAAAAGATACATACTCTGGCAAGAAACAGACACACACACACACACACACTTCACCTCTGATATTTCAAGATAAAGATCTCAATAATAATACTCCAAACCTCTATCACTCTCTTCCAGGCAAACCCACACCCCAAACCCCAACCGCTTAGTTTTCAGGTCACAGGGCCGGAAGGTCGCGAGGGAATGGTGTGCAGGCCAAGTGGTGCTACTCAGAGCGCTGTAGTCAGAGGGAGCTCTTGCAGAGTACAGATGCCTGACTTACCTCCTGCCGTTTTGACTGGTCAGGGTGGGACCTTTCTATAGCTGTGAAAACTGTCTAGGTGATTCTAGTGTGTGGTCAGGGTGAAGACACAGTGGTTTAGCTCACCAACATCGGCTCCGTTCAACCTCGACCACCAGGATGGAGTATAAGTGTGTCAACCCCTGGCTAAGAACCACAGACCACCTCCCTATGGCTGAATTCTGCAGGCTCCTTGGTGAGGTTAGAGTAGCAATAAAAAGACAACTTTGTTTTAGCCGAGCTTGTTTACTTCTACACTTTGGAGGGAAGAGTGGGTTCAGTTTTTTAATCAATGGTACAGTATTGTATCTTTCAGGTTCCTCCTGCGGTTTCTCTCTGGTCACAAGGGAGGAGCCCTCAAGGGCATTCGATTTACTCATTCCTCATCCATAGACCTCTTTCATGACCCCATTAGGTCTGGCTGGAGGCCCAAGAGATTTGCAACCTGAATTTGGATCAGTTTTTGAAATACTACCTGGAAGAGTGGGGGACCTGGGCCCACTAAGCTACCCACAGACCAATGAGGTTACTAAAAGCAAGTCAGTTGTTGTCTGTTATGTGAGGCAGCTGCAGCTTCCCCTGTATTCCTGACTCGAGGGAGGGCCTTTATCCCAAACACAAAGTACCAGATTCAGGGAAGTCAGCAATTCAAAGCTCAAAATGATACCAGACACCTGAGTCCTGATGCCAGTTCCTCAGGGAATCCAGCAGCTCCTGACGTCGAGAGGGCTGCTTTGTGAGCTCCGCCAGGGCACGTGAGACCAGACAGAGGCCCATCTGAAGGCGGGAACGGCTCGTGTCATTTCAGAAAGCCTGCACATCAGGAAGGCCCCAACTGGCAGACGGTAGAGAACGTGCTTATACTCAGTTTCCATTTCATTTTGGTTCCTGATCTTGGGCTGCAGTCCATTCGGTAAGAAAGCACATTTCTTTGGCTCTCTCTCCATATACTCACAGATAAGCATGCATATTTTAATCTAGGATTTTTATCACGTTTGCAGGACGTACTGAGATAAGTCAACACCTCTGGATTTGACTTGCCATATGGTTTGTTTTCCAAGTAAGATCCGGGGTGGAAACTGCACGCTGTGGGAAGGCCTCGGTCCGGGCCTCCTGGGGCTGGTGCCCTCCACATCTCCACAGATGGAGAGAAGCTCACAAGTGTTAGTGTGAGGCTGCTGGGGTCTTTTGGAGACTCCTGCTGATCAGGCATGTGGGGTTTCCTCCACCTTGGCTCTAACCTAGGAATGATAGTGTCTCATGGAATTACTCAGAAAAATATTTAGAATCTGTGTAGGTTTACTACATTGGTGCCAACCAATAAGTGCCAGACCATTGTTCTTATGTAGTTATTGCTTCTTAAAAATAATGGCAAAGATAGTTTATCAATTTAGTTAGGGCGTGGCTGCAGATTTAAGTGAGAAGTTGTGTTAACGAAACACAGCAGCCTGAAAACAAAACCATAATAAAATGGCAAGACACATTCGATTAAAAATAGATCCAAGAAATAAACTAAGACAGATGCAAGAGGAAAGTCTACAGCCTCATTCTTAGATACGGTCCACCTCACTAAGTCTATTAACTGTATGAAACTAACAAAAGTACGGAATAGTTGGATATATTGAAGCTGTTTCCAACATGTAATTAGGTTTGCATGTATTAAATCTGCTTTTCTGTATTACACACAGAAAATAAAAAAAGAACAGGGAACAAATTTCCAAGGATGAAATCTCCACATTTATTTTCTCTCATGTGCATAGAAAACGGCAGTGACGTGTCCTGTGAAAGAGGCGGATGGCCATGGCGCTGCTCTACCAGACTGGCTTTGTGCTTCAAGGTACACTATTCATTTTGAAAACAAAAGATGTTGCAGTTTGTTTTTAATTGCTAACAATTTCTTGGGTTTCCCATTTGTTTTTTAAGCTGTCAGTTTCTTTAAGTCTCTTTTCAAATGACACACTGCATTACAAATGATGGCACTTAACCAATGTGGCATTTCCATATTTACACCAACAAAAGAAATTTACAAGACATAATAGCATACACTCTTGACGTTTAGTAATAGCAATAAAACATGAAGGGCATCCATTTTAATTTTTTTTTCTGTACAAACTATCAGAACATAACTTTATTCACATTAAAAAAATCATCTTTAATTTGATTTGACCTACACATCCCCAATCTCATTTCACCCATTTCTCAAATCTCTCTTCACATCGCCCACACCCTTCACCAGACTACGGAGTTTACAGGTAATTAGACCTAACATCTAAATAGAACTTAGAAAGTTTTCTCTCTCAAAGGTTTCCTCACTTCCCTGATAATTCCTCAAAAAAGAAAAACAAAATGCTCTTCACTCGTTCCTTCCACTTCACTTTCACATTTCATCAGCAAATCCGCACGACAGACTCTTCATTTCAATCCAAACAAATTTAGACAGAGTTCCTCTCCTGAGCGTCGTGATGCTACACCCACGAGTCCGGGGACCCTGGGTACTGTTCTGCTCTATAAGAAGGTCGTTTAGTGGAATAAAAGTCTACATAATTTGTGGTTGATTTCAGTCCATACTGTGTTGAGTAATCAGTAGAAGCTGGAAAGTGCACTCGGTCGTCAAAGTAAGGATCTTCATAGCTATGAGGAGACTGCAAATACAATCTGTATGCGTCAAAGTTCTTTCTGTTGGAGTCATCTTGACTATAATACAGCTGTTGATGCTGTTGACAAAATGAAAAAGCAAATAAATCAAAGCAATTTTGGGAAATACATGTTTAAGGAAAATTAATGTGGGCTTCCTCCTTCATATTTTGAAAATAATATTCAGTATTTGTGAACTATGGCTCAGAGTTGTTCCTGATACACACTATGTTTGCTAATGGACTTGAAGGATTTTAAACTATGTTCACCACTGGGCTCGCAGTTTGCCCACGTCAGGTCCTAAGGCCTCTAGAAGCTGACACCTCGGGAGAGCTTGAGAAAGCCCCAGGCACCCCGTTCTTCCGAGGCCCAGCGAGTGCTCTGCTGTGGGGGGCCTGTCACCTGCGCACACCCAGTAAAAGGATGGCCTTGGCTGTTGACATGGGGGGACCAACTAACACATGAAAAATTCAGCTGGAAGTGGGATTTTTGGGCCTCAGATAGTTGTAAAATTGCAGAACCATTTATTTATTTTTAGTTTTTGTAGAACCATGCACCTCAGAGGTGAAGATTGAGTCCATCCCTCAATTTTAGAGAAATATGTAGTCTGCTGAACACCAGTTACACTTTGGAAACCCTGCTGTAATATTACAAGAATAAGCAATCTCCAGGCAGGAGAGCAGTAAAAGTGTAAGAGATGCAAACAAATCCAATTCCAAAGGAAAAGGCTTTCCCAAGCCCAGCTGATACGTTCATCCACAAGGAAGCACGGTGAAACAGGTGGGCATCCACACAGGGCCTCCTTTTGTGTTCTTATTTCTGATCTCACGTTAATTTCTTCAACTATGTTTGGAGAAAACTGTCAGGTCTTTCATATATCTATCTTTCCTCTTGATCATGTCTGAACCCCCCCACTTAGATGTAACCAATTTACCACACACATTATCAACATTACTTTCTGAAACTAAATGCCTTCTAACATTATATGGATTTCAGAGCTAAATTATCTTTTTAATTTAAGTTACAGTTATGATTCTGAGACTATTTCTCCTGACTAAAAACTATAGCATAAATTATGAGTAACTTCGGAAGCTCCTTTTCTTCTATCCACATAGAAAAGATGATGATACAGAGGGAGGGTTAGAGACTCCTTATCTGGAAGACAGAATACAGGCTTGGGAAACCCCAGCTGCTCATGTGTTAGTGAAGGCAAGAGGATAGACCAGATGACCCAGGTGGACACAACATCAGGAAGGACCAAAACGCATTTTAGGCCCCTTGTGAAGGCCGAGAGTGAACGTTACAGTTATGAGTCCCCAGCTGGAAGGAGCGGGGTTCCCTGCAGTAGGGTTGTGTCACTTTCATCTCCGAGACTAACAGAGAACTGGCTACAGACCCAATGTGTTCACACCATGGAAGTTTGAGTGGGGAGAGGGTCATGATGATGAAGAATGATGAGATGCACAAACAAAGAGAACAATGAGATGAGAATGAAGTGTGCTTACCAACCTTTCCCCACCCAGAGGACAGAAGAGATTTTAGAGATTAACAGGGAAAATAAAAGTGGAAAAAGAAAATTGCTGGGCAAAGAATGAGTCAGACTTCACAGCAGGTTCCCATCAGTGGCATGGTGGTCTCAGCAGCACCGATCAGGATGTTCAAGGACATGAGGCTACTGTGTAAGAGATCTGCTTAAACCACGATGAGCTTCCAAGGAGTGGATGTCCCCGAGAAGCCCCTCGGTCCCTGCCGTGCTGGCCCAGCTCTGGTAGTCAATGGTGCAGACCCCTTACTGTGTTGATGCCTGCTAATCGGCCTTCTGTAAAAATGATATTGCAAATTCACCTGTAGCCGTCTATTTTGTTCTCTTGCTGGTGAGGAATAGGAACTGATGTAAATTGGTGAAGGTTTGCTGGAGCCTGTAAGAAAATATTTTATGACATTAAAACTAGTGCTCATTACCCTGGTCCATTAGGCTGCATGGGCTCCCTGCACTAGGGCGAGTGCATCACTGACATGGCCTGCCTTCCCCAGTGCCAGCACAGACTGGGGCAGCCTGGGCTCCCTGCACTAGGGCGAGTGCATCACTGACAGGGCCTGCCTTCCCCATGCCAGCACAGACTGGGGCAGCCTGGGCTCCCTGCACTAGGGCGAGTGCATCACTGACAGGGCCTGCCTTCCCCATGCCAGCACAGACTGGGGCAGCCTGGGCTCCTTGCACTAGGGCGAGTGCATCACTGACAGGGCCTGCCTTCCCCATGCCAGCACAGACTGGGGCAGCCTGGGCTCCCTGCACTAGGGCGAGTGCATCACTGACAGGGCCTGCCTTCCCCATGCCAGCACAGACTGGGGCAGCCTGGGCTCCCTGCACTAGGGCGAGTGCATCACTGACAGGGCCTGCCTTCCCCATGCCAGCACAGACTGGGGCAGCCTGGGCTCCCTGGACCTGGCCTGGCTGCTGCTCACCCCAGGGCTGCTAGGAGCTACTGAACAGAATGTATGTGCGTCACCAAAAAGCAGTGTCAATGCACAGCTTATCCAAAACGGGTTCCTTCTCAACCCCCAGTCACTCTGGGGCACTCTTCGCACCCGTGATGATTTTCCTGGCTATCTCTGAACAGCAGCCTTGTTCCGTAAGGTGAGGAACACCATTTTCCCAGAGCTCTGAGCTAGAGCACTGGGTCCGCTGGGGGAAGGGAAACATTAGAACAAGCTCCATGCTTGCAGAACAGCTTTGATTAAAAATCCCAGGTCCTAGAAAGAGCAGGCACAGGCGGGGTCTATACAATCTGGCTGCATGAAGGCATATTTTGTGTTTGCCATATTTAAGTATTTTAAAACAAAAAGAACCTGGTAATCAGACAGTTGTCTTCAAGAGTCCACAGTAGACTCTCGATGAAGCTGATGATGTCATAAGTTACCCTTCTATTATGTTAAGGCTAGCAAAGATTTTTATTTTTATTTTTTAATGAGGAAAATGAAACATACTTGAGGCAAATTAGTTTATTCAAGCAAGCAAAGAAGATACAGAAGGGTTTGCATGCAAAGGAAGCAATCTCTGAAATAAGCAGGCTGCTGCAAATCTGAAGTAACAATGCACTTCTGTGTGTGCATTTCCTTTGCAAGGAGCTTGATGTTGGAAACGTAGCCTCTGCAATTTTCTGAGCTATTAATTGTCATAGTAACAATCGTCAATTAGTAAACAGTCCTGTGAAATCACAATTTCAAAGACAACAGCAAAACTGAGACTGCTCCCCCAGCAGTTAAGTTGCCATCAGCTTTTATTTCTTTCTTTATAATAAATAGATCTTTTGAAAAAAAGAGTACTTTTTTTTTGACAGCTTATACTGCCTTATTTGAAATCTCTAAAGCAGGACAGTTGAGAATGGGGACAATATGGAATCTTGGTAACCCTTCAGGGTGGCATCCTTTCAACAAAGTATATACACAGCTTTTAGAATAGCACATAAAATATTAATGCTAATAACATTATTTTTGTTATTCTTAAACCACTTCTCCCTGGGACGCAGTGCTCTTTGATTTGCCATCACCAGGTCACTACTTCAGCTTATTTAACTTAAACTGAGCAGAGAAGGCAACATCCCTGAAACAGTGAACGGAGAGACTGGACCACGGTTTGCTGCTGGGGGACCGTCTCAATGCAGGCATGGGTGACTTCCCAGGCCACTGGCCGAGGGCCTGAGAACACACAGCTTTTCGAGGTACTCCATCACACACCCCACTGGCATCTTACCAGGGTACAGGCCTTTGTGTGTGGCATCCCCTTGGCTATTGTAATACTGCATAGGTGGCTGGGTCCTATCGTATTCAGAGCGAGGGTCTCTGATTCCTAACAGTGCTGGTGAGGAAGAGGTGCTGCCGACTGAAGGGAGAGGCGAGAGGAGGAGGGAGAGGAGGAGGAAAGAGAGAAATCAGACTGTCAGTGTCACTGGAAAAACAAAGGTCAGTAATTAGAAGTGCTGTGCAGCTGGCGCTAAAAATCAGCCCTTGGTGCTGTGAGTGGCGCAGCGGTCAGTCCTGAGTGACTGGAAGGCGACCCACTGGCCCGCCACAGCGAAGCGCCGTCAGAACCGGGCTCAGTGAGCCTGCGAGCAGACTGCCAGGTGGGAGGCGCAGCGCAGATCATGCAGGTTTCCCCAGCACTGGCCTCCGTGATGGGATTGGCCTTGGCAACTGAGTGAGAATACCTGACTAGCCGTGCAGGAGTTACAGATGCTGCTTTATGAGCTCAGTTCAGCTGCCTGTAAAACACCCATCTATTATCCTTTATGTAGAGCTCTTCAGTAAATAAATACATGCTTTATGGAACATTTTGATTTCTAATTCTTTTTAAAATATCTGCATCTCTAATGTGTTTGAAGAAGATTGCCCAGCTGATGAAATTTATAATTATTTTTATGGTAACTGGCTGCCGGGGAAATTATGTAAACTCAGTAAGCCCAGCCCATTAAGAAGCCCAGGTTGCTCAGAAGACTGGCTCACAACGGCCCAGATTTTATCCCAGTTTGAGCCAAACATTTAGTAACATATCTATCCATGGGTCTCCTTTTGGACATTTCTGCACAAAAGGAAAAAACGGTATATCTTTTTTTCTTTTTCTCATTAAAAATGATCTTGCTTGCACTGAAGTTAATTATAAAAGAAGGCTCACATTCACCTGCTCAACCTGGAAGCAGCAGCACCCACCCAGGCTGCCGCCAGTGGTCCGCTCACACGGATGCTTCGGGCAGACTGGCACTAAGATTTCTTCCTTAAAGTCACTTTACTGACGCAGGGCTGCTCCGTGTTAAACAAGGGTGAGCACTCACAGGCAATGTCCATGTGCTACTCACTATGCTTACTTTCCAGAAGGTGCTAGAACAGACAGCATTCCAACCTGCCTCCCACAGTTACACTGGCATCAGATGTGGCCATAGCAGACACCACACTAGCACTGAGGGACAGAGGATCGGGCCTCAGAGTAACTGGGAAACAAGTGTGAATTATGTCCTATCTCTGAATAGAACCAAAAGAGCAGGAACTGGGACGGGGGCTTGCCAACACAGCCCAGTGTGTGTATATTTAAGAGATCCTCAAAACAAATTCACTTTTTAGTACTTACACCTTTATCTGTCTGAAGTTATTCTTTTGCTTGTACATATGCCTTTGTTAAACAGCCAGATCTCATACTTCCCCTCATACCCCCGATTATGGAGTCCCTAAATAATTCTCAGCATTTTTATGGAAGACAGCCTCAGGCTATACCTGGAGCTCAGCAAGGATGTCAAACACCAAGCACAGGTCTCTTTGAAGACGACAACTCATGATTTAAAAACTAAGATATAAATGTACACCATACACAGTAGGCATAGTTAATTTTTTAAAATTCCGAGTACAAATGGAGATATCCATTTGTGTGACAAGAACCACTTGTCATACTTGAGTCCTCTTGGACACTCATGTCCACGTGAGAAATAATACTGCCAGCAGCATAGTACAGTTGAATACAACTGATAATATTTTATGTCAGAATGGGAGATTTACAGTTAAATAAAGGAAAAAAAGATATTACTTTTCCTGTTTCATTTAGTTAAGAATTAAATTTAGAGGACTGACTGATGTGGTAGTAATATTCTGTCCTTACATGTGAAAAAGCATTAGTCTTAATCTCAGAGCATTCTTCTTACCAAATTACCAGTCAACACAACCAATAAGCAGGTAGCAAGTCAAAGGGAATCCCTATAAACCCGCCTGCAGGGCCTGTTCCCATTGGTCCTGGAACGTAGCTGGTGAGGAAGGGACAGGGGGAGATCATAGCTCTCCGGGCTGTGGGTGCCAAGATCTTGTCTAAAGGACCCTGTTTCAAAGAGTTTCCTTTCAGAAAACTCAAAATCACTTTGAAAGAGACTCCAAACTTACAGCCAGTAAGCAAGTCAAGCAACCATTTTCAGGCACATGCTTGGGGTTCTCACACTGTGCTCCTCCACTCTCTCGTACCTGCACCCCCAGGTCAGCTGGTCAAATGAACACTGCTGAGCCCACTCACGAATCTACTGACGCAGAATCTTGGGGGAGGGGAAGAAACCGGAGGGCCCCAGGATACTTTTACGCTTTGTAGTTGGTGTAAACTTGCATCAACTTGTAAAATGAAAGGATTCAGAAAGAGGGTTTGCTGCTTACAGTCATGTAATTCCCAAAGACGCGGGAAGAGCAGTGTCTGAATATGACGGGCTTAACCAGCCCGTGTTCAGTCTCCTCTGGTTGGACACAATGCTCTGTCACAACAATGCTCTTGCCAAGGAGTAGGGTTCACCACTGACCTGACTGAATGATGGGAGACATCTGTTGGTTGGTGGTAGACAAGGAAGGATGTGATTTGAATCGGTCTCGCTCTAACGTTGACACAGGTGTAATAAAATGGTTCTGATTCCACCCATCCTGTGGAGTTAAAGGAAAAAAAAAAAACCTCTCAAAATGAATAATATTTCATTATAATAAATGATTACAATTGTGCGCTCTGATGAATTATGCCAGAGCTATTCTTGTAAGTTACCTTTTTATAAATGCTCCGGAGGTCCCGATATTGCCATAATGTATTCAAGACCTGGGCTGCTGCCTTCACCACTTTCAGAGATGATCTAGGGAGAAAGCGTGGAAGTTAATGAATGTGGGTGGCAGAGCCCCAGGCTCTACTTGAAGAGATTCAGGCTGCAAACCAGTGTAGCGGCCAAGAGGGTGCGGAAACTGCTACTAGAAAACACAGCCCAAGAACCAGGTGCACCTGGGAGTCGGTTCAGGTCAGGGCTGGCGAGGGTGGTGAGGACCCAAGCGAGCCCTCAGGCAGTCAGCTGTGCAGTGAGCAGGAATGGTTGGGACGAACCTGTGATCTAAGGCCCCTTTCAGCCTCCTCGAGGGGAACCCCCAGCCTTTTTGCACATCTCCTGAACCTGCTGGGGCTTTGGGATTAATATGACCATAATCACACACCCTGTGAGTCTGAGGACTTCTCAAGTTAATTTAATGTCTCCCCCCATTATTAGGCTTTAATAAAACACATTCATTGCCTCTTATCATTTATACCTCTATGTACACAAATGTACACGTGTTTGTTCTGTTTGATTTAGAAATGTGGTCAGTTTTTACTTCCCTTCTCTGAAGACATCTTGCTGAATGAACCGAGGCACCCTGTGGGAGAACTGCTACCTGAGTCACTGCACTTCATCTCCAGGGCTGTTTCTATGAATCGGTGGCTGCACTGGTAAGTGACAAGGACAGTGTAACTTCCTGCCTCAGCAAAGGCCTTCAGGTCTCCACGTTAGGGGTGGAGTAGTGCTCAGGGAGTCAGGCATAAGGATGATTGACTACCTGTCTTCAGAATTCATTTTAATTAAAAACTGATTTTAAATACATACCATGGATCTACTGATTTACTCTTTTACTCCTATCTTCCCAATTAAACTCTCAGGAAGTGGGAGAAGAAGAGAGGTGAGCCAGCCATAAGCACTGTCTCCATCCCTAAGAACAGAATATATGGGATGCTAATGGCTCCGAAGTGTCCAGTAAGGACAGAGTATATAGGCCAGTTCAGGGGCTTTACCCTCTCTGTTCCTGGAGGCAGGGCATTTCTGGATTTCTTCACCCTTCTGGCCCTCTAAACTCACTTTTCTCAGTGTTCCTGACAAATCAAGAGCAGAAGCAGGTTAAACTAATGCACTCTAACCATTCTAAAATTTATGTTTTCAAAATGGACCTCAGAGCAAGGAGATACTTCAAATAAATAGAGATGAAATTTCAGGCACCCTTGACGGCCTCACAGGGTCTTAATACCTCACGGCCATCCCATTCTCAGTGGGTCCTGACATTCCTACTCTTGTTCATCTCCCTGTCTACAAGAGCTAGGCAGCAGGGCCAGAGGCAGAGAGGCAGACCCTGTGCCTGGCTCCAACGACTACCTTCAACACTCACAAAGCAGGAACGTGCCAGGTTACAAACAAAATGCGAATGGACACCTCAAATCTAACATGTCCAAATAAACTCTTGGTCTTCCCTACAACCTGCTCCTCCTGCAGGCTGCCCCATGTCGGCAAGTGACAATTCCATCCTATGGTATCTTTTGCCAAAGACCTTGCAATTAATCCTTGATATTCACCCCCTCTCATGCTGCTCATGCAAACCCTCAGTAAATCCCACTGACTCTACCTTTCAACCATGAAAGAACCGATCACTACTTTACCACGCCAACTGCTGCCACCTTGAGTCTCTACTTGGGGGGGAGGGTTTGTCATTATGATCCCTTGAAGGGATGTCAGATCACAACCTTCCACTGCTGAACACTCTCCAATGGCTTCTGGTTTTACTCAGAGAAGTTAAAGTCCTTATCCTGACCCACAGGGTCCTGTACTTCCAGGTACTTTCCTTCCTCCTCCTTTCCCCTTGACTCGCTCTGTTCCAGTCCCACGGGCTTACTGCGGTTCCTCACACGCAGGCAATCTTCCATCCTGGGCCCTTCCACTAGCTGTTCCCTCTGCCTTAGATGATGCTCTTCCTTCAGAGAGGCACACTGCTTCTTCCCTCCCCTCTTCTAGGTCTGTGCTCAAAAGGCTCTACTGCCCTGACCACCATGTCTAACATTGTTATCCCTGCTCCTTCCCCTACCACACCCTACCCCCTTCCCGGATTTTATTATTTACTGCACCACTTGGAACCATCCGATGGGCTAAGTGTGTTTCTCACTCAATAGATAGCTGTCTACCTCGCTCACAGAGGTAAGCTACCCAAGGTTAGAGCTGCTGTGTGATCTGCTCACTGCTGTAGTGCAGAGCAGGTGGCAGGACTCTTGGTGAATGGATAATAAGGAAAAGTATATGTTCAGAAGAGAACTTATTTGATCTAGGACTTTCCGAATCTCTTATTCTGGGGAAAAATAGATTGGACTGGGTTATACCTTTTTTTTAACACACAAAGTTTTGGCACTGGTTCAGGGTCTCTCCAGCTTCTTCCCAGGCCTTTCACAAATGCAGGCAATCTGGAAAATTTTATGAGTCCCAAAAGTGATTACGGTGCCACCGGGAGAAGGGGCTACCTGGAGGGGCGGTTAATGGAATGGATCTTAGCTGTATCTGTTATGGTTCATTGTTTAAAATAAAAATGAGTGTATGCTTTTATTACTAATGAAAAAAAGAATCATCATAAAAGGATGGAAAGGAAATATAGTTAATGTTGATAGTGCAATTTCTGGGGCATGAGAATATACTTTCTAATGTAACTTTTATATTTTAAAAATGCCTTCAACAGTATAAACTAAAAGACTAGATATGACATAATGAGCTCTAACGCTGTCATTCAGCCAATTAATAAGTATTTACTGAGCACCTGTTATGGACCAGGCTCTGTTCTAGACTCAGTAAATACAGCAGTGAACAAAAAGACAAAGGCCCCTACTACTGGGGGAGTCAGATGGCAGAGAAAGCCATATATCAGGGGGCCATGAGTGCTGTGAAGAACAGAGCAGGGGAGGGGCGTGGAGAGTGGGGAGAGGGGCCCTTTTACTAGGGTCCGCTGGCTGTCAGGTAGCTGCTCTCTGATTGGGTTGTGAGGGCAGTCCTACTTTCCACTTCCTTGAAGGAGTCTCTGATTCTATTCTAAGCCAAATTCAGTCCCGCTCAAGCTCCAAGACAAAAACCCTCTATTTTTGCCAATGCTTCTCTAATTCCTGCTTTTGTTGCTTCATCAATTAGGCGTCATCTAGAAGCAAAGGGAAATGCAGTATGCAAGCCTGGGGCACATCCTGAGGCTACACAGAGGGTCCCGCTGCACAGTGGTGATTTGAATACTTGCTGGGCTCCTGCAGGGGAAGCAACCCTTCAGTAGAGGATTTAAAAAGATGTTCTTATAGAACAGGCCCAGAGCAGAGCCAAAGGTGCAGAGAAACCGTGCCCCAGAGTTTCCTACTCAGGGCACTTACGATTCTTCCAGGGTCAGCACCCCCAAGTGAGACCTTAGAGACAGAAATAAATATAGCAGTGTTATAATAAAATAAAAACCAGAAAAAGGGCCACATGCCTGCAAATATCCGTCTTAGCAAAACCGCCGGAAACTGCTTAGCTTATTGGCATGTAAAAAAACAGAAATACATCCCTTCCAATAGAAAACATATCCTAACACAAGGCCCTTCGCCCCAGGGCCTCAAGAATCAGGCTTATGGTCTTCTCTCCTTGCACCAGACTTGCCTGTCTCCTCTGCCCTTGGTAATGTTCACCAACTTTTCTATCCCGCCAGAATCGGCCAGGGCTTTGGCATTCTCCATGTTTTTGCTGGTGACCTCATGCAGAGCACAGCAGATGGCCGCCATGGTCTCATCAGACAGCACGCTGGGGCCCGTGCCTCCGGGGAGCCGGTTGACCAGGTCTCGCATGGCATATTTACCTGCCAAACACAGAAGACTTCATTCTACTTTCAGAAGGTGCTAGGTTATTGTTATTGTTCTGTGTCATCTGTTAAAAACAAAACCTTAAAAGAGAGATAACAGGGAAAAACCATAGCAAAGAATAAAATGAGAAATACAACTTTAAGGGGAAAGTTAACACTTACTGCAATGTCACTTGAAAAAACGACTGGTTTATAAAACATTACTGTAGATCACTGAAAGAAAATGTAAATCAGTGGATAAGATTGGGTGTACCAATCAAGTTGCTTTAGTTTATTTTCATTAACTGTAAGAAATAAAGAGATTATGATAGTAAATTTTATTTTGATTAAATTCTTATGCATCAAAAATACCTCAGCATCCTCTTAATAAGTTTTTTGTTAAAGCTGGGCAAAGTAAGACTGCCAAACAATACTTTTCATTCAATCTTCTTGGATCCTACCATTTGAACTACATACAGCTACATGGTTTTTATCAAGTTGACAGGATACATCAGCAGTAATAACAAATTAGTTTCTTTTGAAGAAGACACAATTTTTATATTATAATTTTGGGTATATTACCTCCCAGGAGTAATTCAATAATCAAGTTCTTGATAGGACAGGTCAGGGAGTCCGCTAGCTACTTAAGTACGTATTTCTTTAAGATAGTCAATTTCTCTAACTCCTCTTGAAAATGAGAATATCTCTTGCTTTTTCAATTTCAATTACCAAGTGACAAACTGAAATAATTGCACTACAAACAAAAGAAATTAAAGCCCAAGTAAATATTTTCTTAGTTTTGTTTCCTCAGCTATTGAGTGGATATTAAATGGGTTTTTGCTGAAGGCCTATTGATACACACGGGCAAGCAGCAGAAGACAGGCGCTAGCTGACTGCATAATTCACAGCGTGGCAACGGAGGCCGCGCCCGCACCACGTGCTGCCCTGCGGGGAAACACTGCCGCGACACCGCGTCTGCACCACATGCTGCCGTACGGGGAAACACTGCCGCGACAATGGAGGCAGAAGATGGATGCGGTTTTTAAGAACAGATGATAAGTTAGCACTGGTGATTATTAATACTTATGAATGACCAAAAGGCCCATGACGTGTAATTTGTCCTTATGCTAAGGGACAGCTTTACACTATACTCCTGACTTTTGGAATACGGCAGCTTAGTCCCCTGATGAGAGAGCCCAGCGGTCCCCTCCGAGCCCGCAGCTCCGGACAGCTCGCCCAGGTGAGTATGGAGTAACTATTATGAAGTGACAAAATCTGTTTACTTGTGAAAAATAGCTGTGAAGATAAAGTCCATTGCTAGTGCTGGTGATGGACGGGAGGAGAGAGTGAAGGGGTCAGAGAAGGGGATTTCTTCAGAACAGAAGTGCTGGGTAACTCAGAGTCAAATACTGAATCCAGGAGGGGTTCAGACCACAAAGGAAGGAAAAAAATCTTTCTAGGAAAACAAGAAAAAGTGAGTTCACAAAACAGTTCAAGACTGCTCCAGGTGGGTAAAAACCGCTCATCAGCAGGGAGAGAAAATGCTTGGGCAGGTTTACAGCGGAGCCAGGACACTCATGGACAACACAGGGATGTGCCGAGAAGGCGAGGACTGAACACACGTCCTTCTGAGCGGCCTCGAGGGTGGTGGCCCTGGCCCGCACCTGCTGCTCGCCTGTTGTCCCTCCCAGGTGTGGAATGATAGGCCACAGATTTATGCATCAACCTGTTATTTTTTTAGCATTAAGAACTCCCAAACTACATGTGCATTTTATAAGAAAGTTAAATACAGATGTAACAAAAATAACTTAAAAAATATCTCGTTAGGGATCTAAAGGATCTCTCTCAAGGAAGTGTGGAAACTAAATGCTATGACACATCGGTTGGAATCAGATATCTGCTCAACTGTACAAACAGGGCAGGAAGAAACTTTTCTTCTCTGTGGGGGATGATTTGGTTCAAAGAAATGGTGTGTGAAGAGTGGGTTAATTTAAGTGATCATTGAAAACAGCACTTGTGCCAGGAGCTGTATAAGGGGCTCTTCTGTAAGTTGCCAGTGAATCGTCACAGCAACTCTTTAAGGTAAACATTATTCCCGTTGTTCTTTCTCTCTCTTCCTATCGTCAACTTTGTCTCCCTCCTTCTCCAACAGCAGGTGTATTTGAATGAGTTCAATATATGTTCACGAATCCACATAAAGTCTTGTGAAATCTCCTGACCCCTTCTCCCCTGACCTGTCAGACCAGCTCTGGGACTGGCATGGGGCTCAGCAGTTTATCAGTAGCTGCCTCATCTCCCGTTTCATTTACACAGCGAACCCTGGTGTGGGCAGCAGGCACCCTCGGCTCCCTTTCAGAGGGTGGCTGAGGAATTTTCAACCTAGATGAAGGAACTGAGCCCAAGTGGGCTCAATGCAGGCTCCTCCCTCGCCTCACAGGTTCCACAGCCACTGCGCAGCAGATCTAAGATTTTACCTGAGGTTTTCTGGAGGGTCTTTGGTCTTTTCTTTATGCCATACTCTCTGCTTGGAATGTGGCAATGCCCTGGAGGCGAGCAAGCCAAGCCACCCAGGGAGCAACACTTGAAGAGGCATTCATTTTCGGGTTCATTCAAGTGCCAACCATACATTTGGATGGACCCGAGGATAAATGCCGCCTAAGATTCTGTATTCTGAGTGCCTCACTTGCCTTACTCTATCCTGATCCTGCCCGAGGATGGAAATGACCCAGGGACAGGGACTCCCTTCTGCCTACTGTGCATTTACAAAGGTCTGAGAGGGAAAAGCTACCAATATGTCATGTGGTTTCTTTTTCTTTAAATTTAAAACATTGTAGTGTTGGTAATATCAGTTTCAAAAGTCAAAAGGGAGAATTAAAACGTTTTTTGTTGCTCAATAAAGGAAACTCTCAGGAAATAGACATCAAGTCTATTAAGTAGTGTTGTAATGTATAACTGAAATTGCTAGCTCTTCTGAAAACGTACCTACCCTGATCAAGGTTTAATTAATAAGTCTGCCTCTTGATGAATAGGAATGGTCTCAAAGGAAAACCAGCAAGGGTTTCTGAATAAGTCAAGAAAACAGGACCAGGATTAGCTGCTCATTTTAAACATCTGTATGAATCCAAAGAAGAGTTTTATAAATGCTGCAGTTGCTCTTTACCTTGATAGCTCAGATGGTCACCAGAACGTACCTATGAGCTCCTTGTTGCGAACATCTAGTGCCATATTCCTCAGGGCAGTGGCCACGGAAGAAACCACTCGATCGTTATCCATCCTCAGCAGTTCTACGAGGATGGGGAGCCCTTTTTCTTTGCGGACAGCCGCCCGGATGTACGCTGCAAACTAGTGAGCAACACGAGGCAATAAGTAATACAGAACAGAGTTTCACTCCCAGATGTTACTGTTGCCTAAAAACGACATTTCCAAAAGATGAACCAATACATTAAATGTTTTCTTTCCAGTACAACCATTATGGAATAAAGTATGGTGGTTCCTCAAAAAACTGAAAATAGATCTACCTTACGACCCAACAATCCCTCTACTGGGTATATACCCCAAAACTCAGAAACTTTGATACATAAAGACACATGTAGCCCCATGTTCATTGCAGCACTGTTCACAGTGGCCAAGACATGGAAACAACCAAAAAGCCCTTCAACAGATGACTGAATAAAGAAGATGTGGCACATGTACACTATGGAATACTACTCAGCCATAAGAAATGATGACATTGGATCATTTATAACAAAATGGTTGAATCTTGATAACATTATATGGAGTGAAATAAGTAAATCAGAAAAAACTAAGAACTGCATGATTCCATACATAGGTGGGACATAAAAACGAGACTAAGAGACATGGACAAGAGTGTGGTGGTTGGGGGGGGGAGTGAGAGGGAGGGGGGAGGGGAAGGGGGAGGGGGAGGGGCACAAAAAAAAACTAGATAGAAGGTGACGGAGGACAATCTGACTTTGGGTGATGGGTATGCAACATAATTGAATGACAAGATAACCTGGACATGTTTTTGTTGAACATATGTATCCTGATTTATTGATGTCACCCCATTAAAATTAATAAAAATTAAAAAAAAAAATGTTTTCTTTCCAAATGGAGATTAAGTCTGTGGTGTCAGTAAAGAGAAAAATCATAGTTTAGGATAAAGATAGCTCAGGAAGACTGATTTAAAAAGAAATTTGAAAGCCTGAAAATCTCAACCACCATCTGCCAGACACTTTTGTGCAGAAATGAGAAGGCAGTGATTGCTTTCTATCGCAGATACATAAAGGTGATTAAGGAAGAACTGTGTGTCGTCTTTGCAGTTGAACCCATGCCAGGTCGAGCAGTTATAAACAGGGCAGCGGAGCTGGTAAGCCATAGGCTCATGTTAAAGGAGAACCTGTCTCCATCAAACCATTTCTTCCTCTATCTTGTCTGCAACAGTATTTAGAGTTCAAAACCTTTCCGACAGATTCCTTGGAAAAATCCCTTGCCTGAGAAGAAAATGAATTCCCCAGAAATACAAGCAACATAATTAATGCACACTGGTGAAAAAGCAAGTATATTTTTGCGTAAACGGCTTTCTCATTTAAGATTAGTTAGCTGCTGCTGCTTCTTTTTTAATCTGCAGTCAAGGAAGTCCTTTGTGATTATGAGGCAAGTCTGTACAATGAGTCAGTCTGTGCACCTTTGAATTGGAAATGAATGCTAAGTCATCAGGGAAACACCAAAAAATTAGAAACACCAGAAAAAAAGGAAACATTTGAAAATAGGTCTTTAATTTTGTTTTGAGCTTTCACTGACATTTTTTACCAAAGCAAATTGTCTTTCAAAATTTAGGATAATTGAAAAATGTTGCTCATTAAACTAAACATCTAATACTTCACTACTGTGGTCAAGACAAGAGGACACATATCTGCCAGCCCTTTGTATTATTTCAATTGAACATTAAAATATGTGATTGACCACTCAGTTACTTAAATGCCAATGGAGTAAGACAATTTTAATAATATAAATGAAAGGAAAAGATGTATTTCAAAGATTCTATTAACATTCTTTATATGAAACGAATATTCCTATTTTCCAAATCAAATGGCAGCTACAGAGGGGACAAGAACACGTGACTGGCACGGGGCCGGCAGCTTTCTCAGCTGCTCTCCGCTGGAACCTGCAGCCACAGAACCCGCGCCTGTCTCACTGGCAGACCAAGCCCTGTGCACCTCCCTTCCGGAGCACTACAGTCAGCGCCGCTCCCGAAATAGCTTCTGACTCGATAACATCTGTGGCCATGATGATCTTGTTTTCTTAAGAAGGGTCCAATATTTTCATTTAATATTTTAGGTACTATTCATATTTTAAATCAGCATGGCACCTAACTTTCATTCATTAAAGAATCCCAGAAATGAAATCCTACACAACTCAAATCACATATATTTTAATTATTGGTTGTTGTTGTTTTTAATTATAGTCAAATGATCCTCAAGTCACAAGCTGGAGGTGAAAGCTTGAGTCATCAACAAAAATATTGTGAATACTTATATGGTGGGCACTGTCCTAGGCCCTCTACAGTTACTGTCTCCTTTAATCCTCACAACCACCTCATCAGGTAGGTATTATCTCCATTTTCCAGATGCAGAAACTAAGGACAGAGATGTCCGAGGCCCCACTTAGTAAGTGAAGAAGTTAGTAAGATTCAAACCCAAGGGTTCTGACTCTAGAGCCAACATTTAGATGCTAAACTATTAGCACTTTAAAAACAACAGTAACAAATGGTACTCGATGGTTGGCTCAGCAGTAGAGTGTCAACCCGGCATGTGGAAGTCCCGGGTTCGATTCCCAGTCAGGGCACACAGGAGAAGCAACCATCTGCTTCTCCACCCGTCCCCTTCCTTTTTTCTCTCATTCTCTCTCTCTTTTTTTCTTTTTTTTTGTATCTTTCTGAAGCTAGAAACGGGGAGGCAATCAGACAAATTCCCGCATGCGCCCGACCGGGATCCACCCAGCACGCCCACCAGGGGGCGATGCTCTGCCCATCCAGGGCATAGTTCTATTGCGACCAGAGCCACTCTAGCGCCTGAGGCAAAGGCCATGGAGCCATCCCCAGCGCCCGGGCCATCTTTGCTTCAATGGAGCCTTGGCTGCGGGAGGGGAAGAGAGAGACAGAGGAAGGAGAGGGGGAGGGGTGGAGAAGCAGATGGGCTTCTCCTGTGTGCCCTGGCCGGGAATCGAACCCAGGACTTCCGCACGCCAGGCCGACGCTCTACCACTGAGCCAACCGGCCAGGGCCAATCTCTCATTCTCTCTTTTCCCCTCCCATAGCCATGGTTCAAAGGGTTCAAACAAACTGGCCCTGAGTGCTGAGGATGGCTCCATGGACTCGTCTCAGGTGCTAAAATAACTGGGTTGTCTGAACAATGGAGCAGAGGCCCCAGATGGGCAGAGCATTGCCCCATAGGGGGCCGACCGGGAGGGATAGGGCTGCATGCGGGAGTCTATCTGTCTGCCTCCCTGCCTCTCACTTGTTAAAAAAAAACAAAACCAAAAACCAGTAACAAAATAACCATACTGGCTTAGCACAAGGCCATAATTATCTGGATCTATTCATAACAGCAGCAGGCTGCATGAAATAAACCATACCCAGGTCTAGCAATGCTTTTTACTCTCATGGATAGTACAGTGGCCTACAGATTCTCATTTTGGGAAGTAGTGGTGGAGGAGGTAGCCAAAAACAAGCATTATAGTAACTACACTAAAATACACTTGTCAGGAAATTGCTAGAGCTTGAAAATGTTTCAGACAAGAATTGTCTGGGAAGTTGCTAGATGGCATTTAAAAGTTTTGAGACCATTCTTAAAATGGTAACAGTAAAAAAACCACCTTCAGTTTTCATAAAGAAGTCACACACCTACAAGGCAGTTGGAAACTTCACCATAGGGACGTCCCGTGAGCACCTGAGAGAGGGACGGCGGCCCCTCTCCTTCCCTGCTCCTCACGCCCAACCTCGGCTCTAACTCAGGCCCTGGCCTCTCTCACCTGTCTCCCCCGTGAAATCCCAGTCTCCCCTTTCCTCCTCTCCCAGCTCACCTTATGCACTGCCATATGCAACTGTCCACATTGGTCTGTGTCGCTTGTCTGCTTAACCCCTGTCAGTGTGTCCCTTTCTAGTCTGTAGGTCAGGTGCAGCTCTTGAAGCTTGGCCATCAGACCAGTGGTGGGATTCAGCTGGTTTGCACCAGTTTGGCAGAACCAATACCTAACTTTTTGTTGAGTTCGGCGAACTGGTTCTTGAAATGGCACTTGTAATCAGGGTTCTCTCTTAAGGGGGTGCCTGGGCAGCCACCCAATATGGAAATCACAAATTTACATTCCTTACTTTTTTTTTTACATTCATCTGCGCAGCAGCGTATTCCAAGCGCCTGAAGTAATATATTCATTCTGTCCACAGGTGAAAAAAATTTGATGGAACTATGCTTATAGTATTTATTTATTCATTTCATAAAACTCATTATAACTTTGATTAAGTACATTTTAATTTCCTCGCGTTTGTTACTTCAGTAAACAAACATATAATGTAAAGAGAAAAAGTGCCAAACAACCAGGGGGTGACAAGATGTCACTGGAAATATCTTAAATAACAGTTTTATTGTTTTCTGTCAGGTATCACTTAATATTTTTTCATTAATATTTCAAAACTCATAACAATCTAGTTTTGTGTACCTCTTTTATTGTTCTTATTTAAGTATTAAATGCATGAAATAATAAACTACCTTTTGGTATATCGTTTTTTTATACTTAAAATGGTCATTAGGGCCGAGAACTGGTTGTTAATTCGAATCCCAGGGCTGTATCAGGCCTGCTCACAATGCCTGGCTCCAACAGGGCCAGTCCTTGCCCTGCCTGCACACGCTCCGGCAACCAGCCTGTGGTCTCCACTCACGCTGTCCTCACGGTAAGGCCTTCCTTCTCTTGTCCCTTTATCTGGCTCTCACTCTCTACAGTCCCAACCTCAGACTCTGTGGGCTTAATTCTGCTTTCTTAGAGTCCATTTGATCAGCATCACCCCTTCAGGACACCTAGCCTACCTCCTGGCTCTCCCACACCTGCAGGCTGGAATAGATGTCTTCTAACAAGACTCCACATCCTGTGGGGTCTACACTGAACTGACCTGATCTGTCCACAGTTCTCACAAGCCTTCAGTTTCTCAGATCAAAGGCCATGCCACGTTCATCTTTGGATCCCCAGAGCTAACCGCTACCTCCCCCTCCCCAAACTCTAAACAACTATGTCCCTTTCCCCACCACTGCTGTGACTGCACTGACGGGAAGAGGCGTGGATGAACGGAGACACCTACCTTCCAGTTTCCAGCGGAGAGGTTCTGGAGAGACCCAGCAGAGCCTTCCAAGGTGGCAGGGTTGGAACTCTCTGCTAGGAGAGTCAGATAGGGTTTTACCACTGACGGATGCCACAGCATCTCAACTCCCTTGGGGGACTTGGACAGGCCAGGGATAGGACCAACTCCATCCCACTGAAAGACAAGGAGCACACATTAAACAGAAGCAAATGAATGCAATCTCTGATGTTTGAACACATCCCTCTCTGGTGGACTCAACTGCTATAGTATAGCTATTATGTAGAAAATCTGTATCATGAGAAAAACATTTTTCTTGCCAAGTACATGATTTCTTACTCCCAGAAGAAGGAAACTCTAGTTTTATGTCAAATAAAATACTAACTTGATCCTCTTGTGGTGTTCTCTTTTTCTTTTTCTTCTTCTTCCCCCAGCAGCTTGGCTCCGAGTCTTTGCTGGGCGACTCTTTTCCTAAGTCATCCAGCTCATTCAGCCCCAGCAGCCGGGCCTGAGGGACCTCCAGTTCCAGCCGATAGGACAGGTTCCTCAGGGTGCACACGCAGTTCTCCACTGTCTGAAACCCAACGCAGCGTGTAATTAAAACCACTGTAGCGCATTAGTGCAAAATGCTTCTGTGTAGAACGCCAGTGAAACTAAACAAAAATGGAATATGAAAGAACTGCTTTCTCTTATGGGAACCTGAAACAATCTAAAGAGTTATGATTCTAGAACTTTTAAGGAATACCCAATTGTCAGTGCAGAGCCCTCCTCAGGGCATCTGAAGGTCTGATTTCACACTGACTAAACTGTGCGAGGCTCTGGAAGAGAAGGCGCCCAGTGTTCCTGCTCCAGGGCAGCTGGAGTGGTAGAAATGCAGTCCAGCAGCCAGAGCCCCTCCCTCCCACCCGAAATCCTCACCATAACAACAGGTGCGAGCAGCCCCTCTCTGGAAACTGCCCCTCCCCCAAGTCCCTGTTTATCTCCTCCTTCCATCTTCCAACTCTCCCTCCCTTTGTGGCAAGTTCCATGATCTGTTTTCTCTGCTGACATCTTGCCTTCTGTGCATGGTCTTGCGCTCCTTCAAGTCTATATCACACCTCTAATTGGAAGGCCAACTGTCACTTCACTGAGTGTCTAACGTCAAGTTCAGCTTTTGCTCAGCAAGCTCCCCTTTCAACTTGCTTACTCCTCCCAATTTCATTTCCAGATGTGGTGATTCAATAAGGCCTAAATAAAAACCTGGCCATCACTCTGAGCTCCCCCTCATCTTCCCTCCGAGCCTACAACTCATCATTCTTCTCTCTGTCAGACCCACATTTACAACCCAAGGACTTCTTAAGGACTCGACTGGTCCAGCCCACGGTGAATACCAAGTGCCCAGCCTGCCTTGAACTCCAGACACTTTCAGTTCCAACTCCCTCAGGCCCTGTTCCTGGGGTAAATCCTGGATGGCAGTCACAGCTGAAAAATGATGAGGAAACTGCCCTATGCCAGGACAGGGACGGAGAAAACAGGAGGGGAGGTTGAGGAGCTCACGCTGGGAACAAACAGCATGACCGAGGGGGAGGGGAAGGGGAAGGGGAAGGGCCGGGACGGGGTATACAGGCAGCCCGCACAGCTGGTGCTGGGTCAGGGCTGTGGACGCACGAGGGCTACCGCGCCTCGAGCAGGAACGCTTCCAGTAGATACTCAGGTACAGACAGATCTGATAGGCAGGAGGGATACAGAATTGGAGGGAACAGCCACAGGGGCAATCACCTCAACAAGGGGTCCAGGAGAACCGCAGGGAAAGTTGGGCCCTGCCACCCGCCCCTCCTTTAGTACAGAGAATCCCTGAGTGTTCATGGTTCTTTTCTCAAGTCACCATGTTCCTGCTAGCTTGTAATTTTTAGAGAGACCCTCCCTTTAATCTGGAGTGTAGCCTAATGAGGAGGACAGGCTCAAGAACTGCAGAGTCCCTGGCATGCGGATAGCAGTGATGGGCAGCGGCTGCCATCTGTCGCGGGGCCCCTCACAGCCGGGCAGGCACTGACCTTGCTGTCGTAATCGGATGTGTTCACACACGTGTGGATCACGTACAGCAGCGAGTCCACCAGCCCATCACAGGACCGCATTTGCTTCCGGGCCTCCTCCCCCGCGGAGCTGAGGTTCCTAAATGGGCAGAGACATGTGGGAGCTGCTGAGATCAACAGCTCTCTTGTTAGTCAGGAGCCCTACCTTACTGATCTGAGTGGGTCTGTTCGAGCAGGCTTTCGGGGGCCTTACATTTTAGCAACCTGACAGCTCACAATAGCGAGCTCCCCATTACCCACACACACAGAAGGGAGCAGGAGTATTTCTCTTGTGACATGCCACTTTCTAACCTCCTAAAATAATGATTTTTGGGGCTTGTCTCATATGAGGGGAGAATAATAATCACCACTTCATCAGGATGTTGTGAGGAAGCGAGGAGCTGCTACATATAAAGCCATTAGAAAAGTGCGTGTTTGTTAGCCATGCTTCTTATCTTGACCATGCATTACCCCCTCGTTAGGCCGGAAGGTCCTTCCAGTCCCTGCGACTATTATAACTTTTACATGTAGTGGGTGGTCATACAT
Source organism: Saccopteryx leptura (assembly GCF_036850995.1). Classification (NCBI taxonomy): domain Eukaryota; kingdom Metazoa; phylum Chordata; class Mammalia; order Chiroptera; family Emballonuridae; genus Saccopteryx; species Saccopteryx leptura. The sequence goes on along the minus strand of NC_089509.1, from coordinate 43,927,197 downwards.
GTTTCTCAAACAAACACAGGAAGCCTATCATTTCTGGTATAAACATTCAAGTTAAATACAGACATTTGCTTATGCTGCAATTTTTGTCATCTTTTCAATTATTAAAAAAACCCTGAAAATTGTTTTAGGTCTCATCCATATTGAAACTTTGATATCACTTTCCCTTCATGAACTGATATCAAATTATAAGGATCTATTTTATGTTCCATTAACAAGATTCTTGGAACGCTGAGATTTTGCAAATTTTAAGATTTTTCTTTTTCTCTTTATTTTTTGGGGGCCATTACCTCTCCTCTGCTCTTCCCTTGGGGAACCGCTTAGCCCTGGAGAGCTGCGCTCCTCCATCCCTCTGGGAGCTCCTGGCCCCTCGCTCCTCTGGTTTCCTCCATCCTGCTGCCTTTCCCTCTCAGCGCTTCCACCTGTGGGTCCCTCTGGAGTGCCGAGGGCTACTCTGGCCCCGTCCCGTCTTCATCTCTGCACTCTCCCAGGTGGCCTTGGCTTTAACACCACGTATGGACCCTTAACTCTCAAATGTGTATATTTAACCTCATCTCTCTCGAGAACTCCAGACTCATTCATCCAACTGTTTCCATGACGTAACCACATGAATAGCTAATTAAACGTTTGAAAATGGACATGGCCAACACTCTCAGCTGCTCACCCCGCCACCCTTTCTTGTCCCTGACTTCATCCTCAGCACTTCTGTGCCCCCAGGTGCTCCAGCTAAAGATCTAGGTGTTATTCTTCTTTCCTCCCTTTCCGTCACAACTGATATTCAGTCTATTAGCAAACCCTGTCAGCTCCTCCACAAACTACGCCCTGCCCACCTGCTGACCCTCTCTGGGGCCTGGTCTAGGCCACTGCCATCAGTCTGGATCACTCGCTGCAGCAGCCTCGTCTTCTGTCTCCATTGCTGCCCGTTCTGTTTTCCACATCGCAGCCAGAAACCAGCCCCAGCACTCCCATGATTAAACAATCCAATGGTTTCCCATGGCACTTAGAATAAAATGCAGACTCCTTCTTTGATTTAAACAATCCTACATAATCCGATTCCACTCTGCGCCGTGACCATTAAATTCTAGCTGCAAGCTCATTCGTGCCCCAGAGCCTTCCCACTGCCCATCACTGCTCAGAACTCCTCCTCCCGATGCCCCGCCCTCAAGTGAGAGGCTCCTATGGTATTTCAGATCTATGGTTTAAATTTCACCTCCTGAGACACCATCTGAGCATCACAGTAATCACCCAATAACTATGACATCACCCTATTTTAAAATCTTGTTCATCATTGATTTTACCAGGAAGGCATTCACCAAATGTTTAAATTCATGCACCCTTGGGGAGCCTGAGCATGTATCCTGCCCTCTGGGCTTTCCCGGAAGCCCGGCAGGCTGGCTGCAGAGGGATCTCAGCCTCCCTGGATGCCCGTGTGGAAAGAGAGGAGATGCTACTTCCACAAATGATTAGCAGGCGATGTGAGCGGGCCTGTATTCGAGGGTCCTGACTCATGCCATCCGCCCCTAGCAATGGGTGCTGACAGTCACCTGTCACAGAGTGGAAGACTTCAGAGCAGCAGCCCAGGCCCCTCCCACCCCCTCTTCCAAGATCTCTGTTGTACAGATGTTTAGACCTCAAACTGCCATCACGGAGTGTCAGATACAACACTAAGAACTTTATACCAGCGGATTAGTCACAATTCTGAGGTGGTGCTATTATCACTAAAGATGGAAAACTGAGGCTCAGAGCGGGATGGGAAGCTAGGCTGAGGCCAGAGCCCACTCTCATTGTCACTATGCTACTCTGTCCCAAGACTTGTTTCCAGTTCCTGAGGCATTCATTGTCAGCCTGGGAGGCTGGGTAAAAATAGAGCTGATGAGTGTTAATGGCAAATAATGAGTAATATTGTGCACACTTAGGGGGGGCTTTATGTATTCCACATGCTAAAGATAATGACTGAAAATACTCTTTACGCTCATTTTCATTTATTTATAAAACTCAAACCCAGTAATTATTTAAACCACACACCTCTTTTGCACTCCTCTAATAAGCAAAAATGTTTTGACCATCACATTTTGAACTTAAACACCAGGCTATAAGCACATTAACCATCAGAATGTGGTAACCAGAAAAGTGCTGTTAAATTGGAAGATATAGTTTTGACAGAATTTCAGACCGAAAGGCCTTTTGATTAAATCAAAAGAAGAGTCATGTATAAGATAATGTCTTTCAGGCACTTGTTTGAGTCATGATGTTTTCTTCATAGAATAACAAAGTCCAGTGGCCTAAATTTTGAAACAGACTTGGAAATTTAATTAGGTGTTAATAAAATGAAGTAAATCCTCCTAAAATGAACTTACCTATGGCATATTATTTAATCACATAATTAGAAAGAATAAAGAATTCACCTCAGGCAACCTGTCGTATTACGCAGAACGAGTGAAGTCTGAAATTTAATTTTATGATCATCATCAAAAGAAGAGTTATTCCATCCGGAATGTGGAACAATCACAGTGTTTGTTAAGGTCGAGAGAGCATCTCGTATGATTGTCATCTTGACAGCATCACATGAGGATAAATTCCAAAGAACTCCTGAAAATGAGATTTTAAAAATCAAATCATCCAAGATCCTGCAGTTTCAGTAACGAAATCAACATAGTGGTCCTAATTGATGTCTACTCTGTCTATTCCAAACCTATTCTATTGCAGGCAGGCTGGGACGGACCTCTGGTAAATGCTGAGTGAACCTATGTGAGCTTCCGGCAGTATGACAAGGTTCCAATAGCCCGCTCTTAAGTTTCAGAGCCTAGGTATCTATCAGGCAAGGCAATGGTGCCTTTTACAATGCAGGGAGGGTGAGGGTGCAATCCAATCACAGGCCATCAGTATAATGCATCTATGATTGTTGTGAAATTGTCACTCATTGTGTTATACTTTACATTCAGTGTTCTATGAGACAATTTTTAGAACTTAGAACTTGGAAAAAATTTCTCTTTCTCAAAAAACTGACATGGCTTTGTGCACCATGCTTTCTCCTGGGAAGCTCAGGCTGAGTGCTCGCAGTAACTTGACGGGCACAGAGGGGGGTACATTAGCTTCACCTTTATCTAGATATGGTTTAGCTGTTTCTATTTCCACTTTGTTACCATGTGTCTTAGAAGTGCATGTTATTGCCACTCCTTCTGGATATAAGCAACACTCACACTAAGTTAAGTCACGCGTACTGTAACTGGTAACAAGATCGCTTGGACAGAAGACCTGAAATGCAACTTAGTAAAGCGCCATTAAAATTCTTAGCATATTAGATTGTCTCCATTTCTGTGTCAGCTATGAGGTGGGTTATATTATCGTCATAGCACACATATTTTCTAATAATTACTGTTTTAGAAATAAGGGCAAATTCAACATTATACCTACTCTAATGTCATTTTCACATCAATGCACTTTCCGAAGTAAGAGGGAAGGAGGTGGAAGAGAGATGTTGCAGTTTCTCTGCGGCTGAGGTCTCAGAGTGCTGCGCGCCTACCGCATCCTTGGCAAGCTGCTCAAGTCTGTAGCGTGCTCTGGGAACCACCAACACACAGAACGGTTTTGGCTGCTGGAGGGGAAGAAGTCGGAACATGGGCCCGTGTCGCGGGAGCAGGCAGGCTGGTGAACAGGACTGAGCGAGAGTGCTGGGCCAGAGACAAGGTGGGTCTGGTGACCCAGGGGCCGGCCTGCAAACTGCTCAGCCTTCGCCGAGCCTGGAGAAAGTCCCGGGCCTTGTCTGAGTGAGCGGTTAGGAGAGCTGACAGGAGCTTCCACTCTTTATGGAGAAAGGAGAGGTAAAAGCTGAGGCCTAGAACAGAGGCAGTGAAGTAACAGGGACGGCACACTGAGAGGGCCATCCCTTGCCCGAAGCCCTGCCCGGACCCGTCCACGTGTGGGAGGGGAGAGTGGTTGCTACTGGAGGCTGATGCGTGGCCTCTATCCTGGGAAAGTTCTGGGTCCTGCATTCTGCTCCATGCTCGGCCTGTCCCTCTCCTCCTTCACGTGGCTTTGACTGGGGCACGTTGATGACTGGGATTCCCTTGCTCCCCAGGACTTGCACCTCGCTCCGCTCCTACCCTCTGGGGGCAGACAGCCCACCACAACCACAGCCTTTCAGGTCTGCTGCCTCAGCAGCAGCCCATTTAGTCAGGCCTAACAGGGAGGGAGATACAGACAGTTCAAAATCAGGGAAAGAAAGCCCTTGCTTTGTCTCTGAAAGCTTATTCTTTCTACCACAACAGATTGTTGTCTATATAATTAACTGTGGCACACAACAGGTAGTCTTACAGGTGTTTCCACAGGCAGATCTACTCCATGAATTCTGAGAAAACTGGCTATATGATAAAACGGTTTTACTCTGTGCTCCTGGGTTCTGGGGTTTGCCTTACTCTTAGGGGTGGCCATGTGAGGAATGGGGAAGAACTGGCAGCAGGCTCCCGCCCAGTCCACCCAGGGTGGCTCCACACTTATCTGTCCTCAACAAGGGGCTTCATCATGTGTTTCTGTTTGAAAAACGGTTTCATGTCCCAAAGACTTTTGAAAAAGCACTTAGTAGAAAAGTATTAGTGGACTAATGACCACAGAAGGGACTTGGGAGCTAAGGCTGAGTCTCTGCAGGTCTATCCCGAGCCAAACACCAGGAGATGGGAGATAAGACAGAAGGGAGACAGGGATGAGGCCCAGACGGGTGCCTCGGATGGGGCTTGGACCTATTCTACGAGGCCAACCATACTCATCGCGGGTGCTGCCTGGCCTGCTGTGCCGTGAGCCAGCCACAGGGCAGCACACGGCCCTGCGCCCACGGTGGGGAAGGCTCACCTCATTACACTCCCTGCTGAAAATTTACAACGTGTGGGCCCTAATGCCACTGGAACAAGTTATCTCTCTGTCAAAGCTTTTCAAATTCTTCACTCCTCAAAGCTCGTAAGGAAGGGGAGAGATGCGTTTTCTAATGTTTCACAGAATAAATTCATTCCAGCAAAGTTACCAGTAAGACAAAGTTTATGGAAAGTAAAGCCTATCATAATATAGGCCATGGGTAAAAAATTAAATACCTCTCTACAGAAAATTTAACGGTGTGAGTCACAAACTTCAGGAATGACCTGTGGAATTGCACGGGTGGGCAATTCTGATTATGTGAAACAGAATTTATTTTTGTTTTATTATTTATTCATTGTAATAGTTATAACCTGCATTTGTTTTTTCCATAAGAACAACTATAAAAGTACTTTTACGCACTCCTGTATATATCATCTACTGTTTGCTATTAGCCTTTACCTCTACATGGGACTGAACAGCATAAATGTCCATAAATCAATATAAACAGTGAAATGGTCATTTACCGTGGTTTTACTCTGTTCCAGGAATTGTGTGTTTTACGAATAATGCCTTAAAGAACCAAGTTGCACAAACTGACTTCCCACTTATTTTGTAAGCTTAAAATTTTACATGATTTTTTTTAATGGCTGAAGAACATTTGTCTTTCTAAATTTAATTTTAATTTACATTTTATTAGGCAAGTATATTGAGGAACAACATTCTATCATCTTTTTATATGTCTTGTTATACATATGCAGGGAACATGATAGGTACTCAAAAATATTTATTGATTGATCTACCTTAATAGCTTTTATTTGCTTTGGATTTCCCTTTTATTTCCTTGACTGTCAGACTTAGTTCATAGGTATTGTGTCCCTTTCATGCCTTTTCTGAAAACTCAGTATTCAGGAGTGTCTTTAAGGTCTATAACTATGGGGTGAGGGTCAAGGCAATGTTCTGGATCTTTAAGGGAATTTGCCAGCATAGTTTTGCCTGCCTTGCACATGAAGGTCAAACAGGCGGTTGCTGGAACTACCAGCCCTAGCTACGGGGATAGAAGAATCCCATTGCTGCTCTGTCTCCTAGAATGAACATGCCAGAATCCCCATTTCACCAACCGCAAACAGAAAGAACCAGTGTTGTCCGATTACAAATGTTAAATTGTTAAAAATATGTGAACCTTCAGTAGATAAGCTGACTATGCTACCTTTCCATAAACTGAGTTGACTCATTGATCATAAAACTAGTCTTGTAGAAATTCAGACTTTGATTTCTGCAACTTCAAAAAATGTTCAAAATTATTCTTGACCAGAAAAAGGAGGGGGGATTCTATTCTTACTAAGTTGGTGGCATTTAAGGGATCCCTGCACAGGCAGCTTTATCATCTGCACTGTAAATTATATCATCTTACTAATTCTGCACTTAACCGTATGACATAAGAGCTACAACATTTGGTGTGGATTTAACTGGCAATTTCAAACATCAAAGCCAGTCTCAAGGTATTGGCTTTTCTTTCCCACTTTTTATTTAAAATAAGGTTATGGAAAGCCAAAACAACCTGTTCTGATCAACCAATATTGAATGAAGAAGGTTCAATTAAATTTAAAAGGCTTAGCTATAGAGTGATTAATTTGGCTTTTCTACGCAAAGTAAAAAGCACTACTCTTGAGGCCAGCTAATAATACCTGTGCGCACTCCACCTCACTAAGGTAATAATAAAACAATGTTATCTTCACTCAGTCTGTCCAGGGCTTCATTTAATGGGTCAGGGAGAACGTTGCTAGAGCAGTAGGTAATGAATAGAAAATACACTCACTCCCAGGTACAGCAAGACTGATGAGGAAATGCAGAGCTCTGGGATCAGCAGTTTCCATCAACATGATAAACTTCCAGGTCCAACATCCCAATGCACAATTTGCTTAAAAAATATTAAGCAGTATACTGCACTATCCCCTGGTTCTCAAAGAGAAACGTAAAAATAAACTATAATTTGGTTTAGAAAGCCCGAGGTTTTTATTTAATTTAAAGCAATCAGCTATTTGTTGTGAGGACTAAAAATATATACATATAAACTTATTTAGAAAATATTAGGGAATTTCTTAATGTTGCTTATTCTCTACAGCAGGAAAAAGTACACACAATTTTAAGCAATAGTCACAATGAACTACTGCATGAGAGATGAAAGTTCCCTTTCCCCACAAAGAATGAATAAAGTAATTAATATACCATTTCCCATAAATCCCATGCGGCAGAATTTTCAAAGAGCTCACATTTAAAACTAGCTTTATAGCTTATTCTAATGGCCAACTGATAATTTTAGTCAAATTAGAGACCGATTTTACTGATTAATTAAAATAAGAGCGTAATTTTAAAAAATGCCTTTTTAAAGAACTTTAAAAACCAAACAAAGAACATTTGGAAAAATGGGATTTCTCTGGTAGGACACATACATACACTCGAAACAATTGCTTCTCTTTTTAATATGAAAGAAATAAAAAACTGTTATTTTTTACATAGCATTACATTTATTCTGTTCCCTAATTTCTGCAAAAACCCCCACAAAAAGCCCATAAGTGTTTATGAATATTACAAGAAAAAACATAACAAAACCAAAAGACCCAGTGAACTTCAAATATCATCTGTGGACATGCCCCTGTGTTTTTTCACGTTGCTCTCATTCTGTCTGTTCTTGATATTACTGTTTTTTTATTTTTTCTTAAGTGAGAAGCAAGGAGGCAAAGTGACAGCCTGCCTGCATGCACCCTGACCGGTTTCCACCAGCAAACCAAATCAAATCCCCCCCTCCCCCCAGAAGATGCTCTGCCCATCTGTGGCCATTGCTCTGTTGCTTGGCAACTGAGCTATTTTTAGTGTCTGAGGCAAGGCCATGGAGCCATCGTCAGCATCTGGGGCCAACTTGCTCCAACCGAGTCATAGCTGTGGAAGGAAGAGAGAGATATAGATAGAGAGAAGGGGGAGGGGGAAGAAAGTAGATGGTCGCTTCTCTTGTGTGCCCTGAATGGGAATCGAACTCAGGATGTCCATACGCCGAGTCGATGCTCTACCACTGAGCCAACCAGCCAGGGCCTGACATTCCTGTTTTAGCCATGTTCATTCACATGATGTCTATGAGGTAAGTTAAACTACCCATGCCTTTGGGGTGTGGAGAGCATTTAGTCAAAGAATAGACAGATAGGCCTTGTCCCCATTGCTCCTGCCACAGAGTGAGTGTCATAACAAATCACTATCATAACTCTACTTCAGCTCTCGGGTCAGGAACACTTCCTGGTCAGTGCTTTCACCCCTCCTGGCACTGTGCATCTATGGACTCTATGGAACAGAATGGTGTTGTGCATACCCACCAAGCATTCTTGACGTAAGTAGGTAGAAATAATAGACTACTATTTAAAATGTAAAACATCACGCCTGCAGATTGCACCCAAGGGTCAGAGTATGTGCCTCATAAACTCAGCCAAGCAAGACTGTAAGCCTCTGAATCTAGGGCTCTGCCTGATCCTAGCACCTGCCTCCAATGTATTCCCTACAAGTCTCTGGCTGAAACACTCTGGATCTAGCAAAAACACTTCTCCATTTCTTCTCAGAAGCTCTCGTCTAATTCCAATATGATTTTTATAAACTTCTGTGAAAATTTTGTTGGAAAGAGTAAAAATGTCAAGATGCTGTGGTTACTACATCATGTCACAATATGGTCATCTGCATCCCTGTCCATTAAAGCCATGCACCTCATGCCTTATTATACGTTACTTCTGCCCCAGCAGAGTACGGGTGTGTCTTGTGCTGTCGAGTAGCTGCCAGCCACATGTAGCTACTGAAACTTGAACTGTGACTAGTCCAAACTAAGATGTGCTGTAAGTATAAAATGCACACTAAATTATGAAGACCTGGTACAAAAAAATGACTGTAGAACATCTCATTAATAATTGTTATACTGCTTATAAAGTAGTAATGCAGAACTGTTGGGTTAAAAAGAGACTAAATTATTAAAATAAATAACACCTGTTTCTTTTTCCTTTTCAATGTGGCTACTAGGAAGTCAGCAGTAGTCTCCTGCATTATGTATCATAATTCTACCTGAAGGTGCTGGTAAAGACGCTGTCCATTCCCTGCTGGACTGACCTAAGGCAGAGATGCTGTGGGCCCCGGGAAGGCCCTGCCACGGCTGCAACACAGGCCACGGGAACAAAGCACCCGAGCACAGCAGGGCAACTGGACAACTCTCACTGTTATGCCAGGCACTCCGCACCTGTCCTGAGAAATGCCAACAGTGGGGACAGCTTCTCACCAGGGAAGCTGGTATCAGAAGAGGTGATTTGCCTGGGGCCACACAGCTGGAAGGCACGTGCATCTGACTTGAGCCTACTCTTATTTACCCCCACCCCCAACACCATGCTGCCTCTCCCAGGATGTTTCCCTTAGTGAAGGAACTGGCTACGCTGGACAGCAGGGGACGCAGCAAGCAGGCCTGTCCTGGCCCAAGCAGAAGGAAGCCATGAGCCTTGCCTGTAAGCCAGGACCAGGCCTGCACGTTTCATGGCCGAGGGCCACGGCATTAGTTGTAGGACTACAGGCCACATCTGGGCTGGAGTGTGAGGGCAGAGGCCAGGGAGCAGCAGGGAGAACCTTCCAGGTGGGTCAGCCCTAGGGGAGGGGCAGGAATGGGGGAACCTCAAGGCTGGGCTGGCCTAGAAGGTGAGGACAGAGGATGCAGTCTGACTGGCAGGTGGGGAAAGGTGGAGTGCAGGGACAGGTGTCATCTCAAGGACAGTGAGGCTGACGGAGCAGGAGTGGCCGAGCCTGTGTCCCGGCAGCAGCTTGGGGGCGCGTGATCAAGACCTGAAGGAGGGACGGGGGATGGGATGGCAAAGAAAGAAGGTGAGTACTTGTGACGAGAACTGGGGCCTGATGCAACTGAGGTGGTGTCACGGACGAGCCAGTCTGGCATGTGTGCGAATCTGCTGTTGCAAGAGAAGCAGGCAATGGGGGGGAGGGGCAGGGGTGATGAGAGGAGTGCAAGAATGCTGCCATTGTGGCTTCAGGCAAACCACCCAAGCTTTCCACCCGTACTGGGCGCTGTGAACAAATGGAACGGAAATGGAACTGAAATAATGGAAAAGCAACGACTATGAGAGTGGGACAAAAGCACTGTGTTCAGGGACAGAAAGACCTAGCTTTGGATAAATTCTGAGGAAAACAAGTCATGGAGGTATATAACCACTCCCAGGATTCCCAAGAGGCTACCACCTCAGCAAAACTCCAGAGACTCACAGTGACCCTCAGAACCGTGGAGCGTGCAGGCCTGGTTCCGGGGTACAGCTCCCTTCTTCCCGCCCCTGCTGCTGTGTCCCCTGCTGTCTGGTGTAGCCAGCTTCCTAGGTGGCAGATAGTCGGGCCCAGTGAGCCTTGCCTTGTTCATTTTGTTGCTCCCAAAGGCTTTCTGAACACAGCTAACCTGTACCCACATCAGGCATGGGAAAGCTAACTCACCCCCACTCTGCTAGCTCCGATTTCAGAAGAGGTAGGGAGTGAGTCCTCAGGTGATCAGAGGGAAGCAAGCTTCCGGAGCTGGCTGCGTGGAACTGAAGACCTGTGCTGGCCACGACGTGGCACATGGTGTGGCCCCAGCCTATGCACTCCATTTGAAGGGGATTATTCCTGCTGTTTAAATTTTTCCCTAGCTAAAGCACGTAAGTAATAGATCTTTTGAGTCTTTAAAGAACAGAAGGGTTAGCCTGTGTTTCTGTGATTTTTCAGGTACAGAGGTGGATCACAGCATCTTTGAAAAGATCTGTCCATTTCTAGAGATCCCTTTAGACTCACATTTGCATTTCAACACCTTCTGTTTTATTCTAGGTAACAACTTCATGGGTAGGTGGAGAGCATTAACGATGTAATAGCCCTGCATACCCTGGAAGGGCATTTCCACTGAAAACAAATCAGCTTACAATCCAGAAACGCTGACTGAACCTGCCCGTAAGAGAGGTGAAGGTGGCAGAGGGCCGCGACCAGCGCAGTTGTTCTTCAGGTTACACAGAGTCGATCATTTTCACTGTCCCGGGGATTTACTGCGACGAAGCCACTGAAGTCGTATGTGCCATGGCTGACTTTCACCTGTTCCAGGAATGCGCTTATTTATTTGTAATTGCACTAAACTTTCAACCTAGTTATTTGGTACCTGTAGAATCTTAAAGACAAAAGTGCCTCCAGTAGCAAGCCTTGGGAAATTAGACTAAGAGGCTGCAAAGAACTTGAGGGACCTGAATTAGAATCTCCTGGACATCTTTATTTCTTCTTCAGATTTTTGTCAGGTATCCCCATCTTTCTCGCATTTACCGGCTTTCTCGTTTACTGAGAAAGTGCGTCATTAGGGACTGTTCTTGTGCTGGGAAATCCTACTCTGACTGATGGCTGACCACTGAGTTCTGTAGGGGACCTGGAGTCTCCCCACTTAACTGCCTCAATTTGCTCAGCACTCAGAAGCCTACACACAAACAGAGGGTCATACTCCACTTAAAAGTTTGGATCTTTCCATAATCAGACTATAAATCTTGAAATAGTCACGACTATAAAATCACATTCCATATGTTTTCTAAGCAATCTGAAGCTTTGTGATTGTACCTGATCACTAGTTTGACATGATTGTGCTAGTGGCCAAGCTAAACAATACTTCTCTATAGATTGGGTAAAATTTAGAGTAAAGGTGATATTGTGGGGTATTTTTCCTTTTACCTTTTTGGTGGGAATTTAAGACAGGGGAAACAGCACTTAACAGTGGGCAGCTGCACCTCAGACTTCCTTCCTGGGGCCCGGGGCGGGGCTGGGGTGGTGGCACCGCAGGGAAGCGTGCCAGCTGCAGCCAGGAACCAGCCTCAGGACTCCGTCTCTTCGGACCCCAATTTCGCAGCTCAGGATTTATTCAGGGTCCTTTCCAGTTCAGAGTTCTGTGACTCTGAATTGAGTTATCCCACTTATAATAAGCCATTTTTCTTATTACCAATTAAGTTTTATCATTCTATATATTACCAATTTTTATGGTTTGAAATGTTCAGTAAATAAGAGAGTATGTGTTTCTTTTGCTGTTGTATAAAGTGGACTTGGGCTGGAACTGGGAGTAGATATTGCTAACTTTGTGAAAGCTACCCATACAGCCCCACAGCTCTACCAGCCACAGAAAGCGGGGCAGAAACTAAGAGGCCAGCTCCTTCCTGAATCAGGGAATAAATGACTGTTTTAGAGGCACATTCATTAGCCAAAGGGATATGTTCAGTAAATTATTTCCTCCTGTAAAGGCATGTAACAGTTCAAAAGGCTAAATGCACATCCACTAAGCTCTTGCTTGTTACAGAATGTCCTGCTGTCTGCTGAACTTTAGCCTGGCCCACTACCCTTCCTTAGAGCATGACTAGCATCTTCTAATTAAATTGTCTAATTAGAAATATGGAGCTAATGATTAGAAAGGAAGGGAGTATGCCTCATTTCATGGTCTGCATAGTATCTGGAATCCATTGCTGGCATCCAAAATTTCAAAATGAACACGTAGAAACATTTTACTTAGCCATATGGATGAATAATCACTTGCTAAAGTGGAAGCAATGTGAATATAGCTATCACTTAAAGTCTATTATTATTCAAGAACAAAGGCTACTTTTGGTACTTGACACTAGTGGTTAATGGAGGTAATAGATGTGTGATAGTTTGGGGACATCTGGTGCATTAAAAGGTAGGCTTCCAGATTCTGTGCAATATCTTCAATTTCAATAGTTTTAAAAAATGATACTTTTAGGATGTTCAAAAACTAGAAACTCACATTTCCTAGCTTAGGAACACTAATTATCTTGAACAAATGAATTCAACAAGGACAAATGAGTTCTTTTGTTCAATCAAGAACAAATGAGTTCTTTTCTAAGTAACAAGATGTTCCTACTCTCCATCCATAGCTGTGGCCTGGCAGACATTCATCTTATAACCCGACGGGGAAACCATACTTCATCCAGCTTTCAACTACATACATTTTCTTAAAAAAAAAAACAACCCACACATATCAGCAATTACTTTAAAAATGTTCATTGGGTTTCAATCTGGAAAATACTCAACATAATGAAGAAAACACAGGAATCATGTTACATATTAGAGAACTATTTTAATTAACAATTAACAGCCCCAATGTCTTCCAAAAACACACTGATGAAAAATATTTTTCCTTTTATTTCCCTACATAAAAATGTGGCCAAAAATGCAGGCCCTGGGTAGTTATTAAATTTAAAGCAAAGGTAAGGTATCTTTTAAAATAATAGCTAAAATTTCTTCTAAGTACATTAAAAATGCCAAATTGAAACATAAAGGACTAAGAAAAAAGGCTTTGAATTAATAACTAGGTAGAAGTATAGTGATTTCTTCAAACAATACAGTATTTTAAACACATCAGTTCATTGTGCTTATCCCTTCATGATCCCAAGCTGACTGTAATTTCCACTGAAGGACGCTCAGGCCACACCTACAAAGTCTGAGCATCATGCAAGGCTGGCCAGGGCCACAGTAACGGGCAGAACGTTGAAATTTGGAAGGATGATGTTTTTTCAAAGAGGATTTTATAAGATGGGCCTCTTATAGGGAGAACTGGGTGATGTGGTCACACAGCATCCTGAGACCCATTTTGAAACAGACATACTTTAATAAGGATGGTTCAGATGGGGATATACTTTGCTATTTGGGAGAGAGATTGGAGGCTAGATTTGGGGCTAATAGGTCTTCTCTTGTGGGGCTATTGCTTAGCAAACGTAGCTCCTGAGGGCTCATCCTTCTTGCCTTCTCAAGTCATACTGTCTTTTGTTGCTTTTGAATAACCCTGCTGCTCAGCCTTAATTCCATGAAGCAATGAGCTTCCTGTTCCTGTGGGGTCAAGCACATGATGGGCAGTGATTCTGTGAACGCTGTATGGGGGGCTCTATGGCTAACTGGCGCAATGAATCCGGAAGTCCCCACCAACCCTGCGGTTCTGTACTTTAAAGACAGTTTATGAGTATTTGGCTTGAGGAAGAGTTAATGGAAGAGCTCAAGAATCTTTTCATGTCATGCTTTAAAACAGGGATAAGTCACTCTTAAAATAGTAATGAATATTAAGGTTAGTAACACTAAATTTTGGAGCTGAGAAATGTGAATAATTTTCCTTGTCTCCATTAATTTTGGCAAACATATGTGTACATAGAACACATATTAACACAACTATGCTGAATTTATATTATGACTTGGTAACTGTTTCATATTAGCAAGATAATGTTTACATACAAATTAAATCTGGCTGATATTTAGTCTTTCGGAATTGGAACTTGCTTTTGAAGTCCTCTGGTCCAGCTCCTTAACATATGGCAATTGAGTGTTCACACACTGACCACACCCATTCCAAAATAAAGACTATTTTTGAACAGAACATTTCATAGTAATCAGTCCACATATCAGAATTAATCATTAGGGGTAAAAGTATATAGTTATAAAGCAATTTATAATTCCCCCTACCCTACAAGTATGGCAAACAACAATCACCACAAAAACCAGAAAGACTTCTTAAAGCCTAAAAGCTACTGGCAGCTGTTTCCAAAGAAGAAATACGAAGTTGTTGCTAGTTTACACTGGAAGCGATACAATCTATTGGGGGGAGGGGGGCTCTTCTGGAATTAGGAAACACTAATAGTCTCCTTTCAAGGCCAGAGACCATGTCTTAAAACATCTTGTGTTCTCAGCAGCTAGTACACAGAAATGATAAAACACAAGGAAAAGAATCTAAATTAGCACTCACATCCAGAGTCTCAACCAGGTGAATCAGTACATGAAAGCCCTTAGCGGTGAAGTCTGGCTCTACTTCAAATATATTTGATTTATTTTCAAATGCAAAAGACATCACCAAATCTTCATGTACTTTTCTTCCTGTTTATCACTACATCTTACAAATTCCTAGAGCTTGGCTCAAAACAGTCACTGCAACAGTTCCTCCCAAAGAAGAAAACCTCAGAAACAAAACTCCACCGCACTTATTCCTCCTATGAGAAATAATGACAGAGAAAAAGAGAAAAGCTGCACATTAAGAATATAAGAACCAAGTCATGACTAATCTGTCCAGTTAATCAAAACAGAAGCCATCTGAGGAAAGCTAGGCCTCTAACTCCATGTGGTTGCTGGGTCACTGCTATGCCCTGGGGAGCTCACGGGCCTCACTCTGTGCAGACTTGTGAGCTGCACGGGTTGTTACAGTGAGAAGAAGATATTTGGACATTACACAGTAACTTCAAAGTAATGGGCATGAAACATCCAACAATGAAAGAAGGAACTCACTGACGGCAATAGCACTGCTTCTCTATGCCCCCTGACAGGGAGTGCAGGGCAACTTTCTGGGTGTTATCATAAGTGATTGTGCAGACTTCAAGGATGGATATCCTTAATTCTATTTAGCTTCTTCTCATTTTCATTTTATATACACATACATACATCTGTATGCATATGTAGTAATTTAATTTTTGGTGTGAGAGCGTGAGATGCCACAAAGTATTTTAGAAATAGGGAGTGAGTACATACTAATAAATCAATATGTAACTTAAATGTGTCAAAACATTAATATTCAAACTATATTCTACATATATATAGAATATACATGTCTATATTCTATATAATATACACAATGTATATATTTTGAACAGGAATATTTTATGGGAAAGTTGATTACCTTTAACTACTAGACTCATGATGCTTTGCTACATTGCCAAGTGTCGCTGAATTGTATCTGACAGAGCCTGCAGCTCTGACTTCAGAGTGGAAGCCAGGGGGAAATGGGATTACTTTTGAAAAAATAAAAGTTATTAAAATATTTATTTAAAGTAAATATTTTAAGCATAAAAAACAGCACAGCAGTTATAAACTAACAACCAGGTATCACCATCCATCTTTGTTAAATATTCACACTGTCTTGTTTCAAATTACTTTTCTTTTAAAGAAACAGAGTTAGATTATAACCCTAAATCCCAGTTTTTTCACTTCCTTACCCAGGCAACCACAATCAGGAATCTATTATCATTCCAATGAAAACTTTTAACTTTATTGCTTGTGCATATATAAAAAAATAATTGAAAGCCTCAATGTGCATACTTAAAAACTTCATAAAAATAGTATCATAATGCAATCGGCAAATGTTTCTGAAGATTTATTTACCTGTGTTGCTATATAGATAGCTCTAATGTAGTTATTTTAACTCTTGAATATGCCTTCACTGTGTAAACGTACTGCCATTTGTTTAATCCTTTTCCTACCAGTGCATACTCTGTATTTCCCCTAATGCTCTATTATATTAAATACTGTTGTTCATTTGCCCTCTGGTGAATCGTTCTTTCACCTTGATTGCCCTCAAGCACTCTTGAACTTACCAAGTGTTGCGATGTCCAGTCTCTTAAGACAGATCACCTCGTTCCTCCTGGTTCCTCGCGCTTCACACTAGGCCATCATGCCCTGACCATGAAATATTTCTTTAATTCTTCCCTGTTCTTCACTGTCCTCTTCTTTCTATTATTGATAGAGCTTGAGCTACTATCTTTAGACTACTGAGGTCCTCACAGGCCTCTCAGGTGCCAGGCTTACCCTTGCAATCAGTCCCCCACCTGCTGCCTGCTGGAAGAACGCACTGAAAAGCCCGAACTAGCCGCGCCCCGCCCTGTCATCACTCCCACTGCATGCGAGACAGAAGTGGACACAAGTGCTCATATAAGTTCCCACGCCAGCCAGCATTTCTCTCTGGCCCGGTCTTCCTTCAGTATCTTCTTCTGGCTGGTACTCTGATTCTATATCCATTCCATGCTGGCCCTGACCCTCTGCGTGTGACTAGAAATATATTACATTTACCCAGCCAAAGCCTCCCCATCCTTTAGGACTTCAGTTTTACTAGGGACCTTCCCTCTTGTTCATTCTCTGCGCTCCCAAAGCAACCCTTTTCTTTTTCTCTTTTTAATTTAGAAATTAAATTTAATGGGGTGACAGAGATCAATAGGAGTACACAGATTTCAGGTGAACGTCTCTACAGCATTTGAACTGTTGATTGTGTTGTGCGCCCATCACCCAAAGTCAAATCATTTGCTGTAACTATGTATCTGGTGCTCCCCAATGCAACCTTTTAATGAGTCCTGGCACTTGCCATTTTTCACTGACATTTGCAGAACCTCTCCCAAGCCTGAGTGCTACTTGAGGGCAGGGACTGAACTTTATTCACCTTTACATCCTCAGGTCCTAGGAAAGCAACTGAGATACTAATGGGCATCTAGACATGGGCTGAGCTGAAATAGAAGGCAGCCAATCTATTAAGTATATTTTCTTTTCTTTCTTTTTACTGAAGGGGAGAGAGAGAGTAACAGAGAGAGACAGGGACAGACAGACAGGAAGGGAGACAGATGAGAAGCATCAATTTGTAGCTGTGTCACTTTAGATGTTCATGGATTACTTTCTCATATGTGTCTTGACCAGGGGCTCCAGTTGAGCCAGTGCTCAAGCCAGCAATCTTGGGTTCAAGCCGCGCTCAATTTGGCAAACTTGGGGTTTTGAATCTGGGTCAACATCCCAGGTCAACCCTCTATCCACTGTGCTACCGCCTGGTCAGGCGAGTATATTTTAATTTCGTAATAAAAGATAGCCAGCCTATTTAAAACAAGTAGGTTTACTATGGAATACATAATAAAAATTCAGCCCTCTATGAACAGGACATAACTGATACTAGTAGCACTGTAAGCACCTTCTGAATCATTAAATTGTACTCAGCCTTCATCACAGTTGTGAGCACCACACCAATTCCTACCTAGAACCTGCAACTCCTTCACGATGCACCATACAAAGGTATAGACTAGACATTCTCAACATTTCCTCCGCAAGATCACATTCTTTACCCACCTGTGACAAGCTCCCTTACTTCTGCATCAATAGATTTTCTCAACAGTCTCAACAAGGCAGGTATCCCACCAACATTCTTCATTGCTATTTTATTTTCATCTGTAGACTTGCCAAAAACAAGATTTCGAAGGGCACCACAAGCATTCTTCTGAACTTCCAAAACTCTGTGGTCCAAAAGGTCAACCAGATGCTTGATTCCCCCTAACCTACATACCTAGAATGAAAAATATCAGGTACCAGGCCTAAGTGACATGTGATTCAGCAGTGATCAAACAAAAGTCTGTTATAATAAGATCACAGGAAACGGAAAACTCCAGATCATTTCAAAAGGTTACTTTTCATTCTACATAACACATCTGTTATAAATTTTAAGGACACTCTCCAAGATGAAGCTCTTTTCCTGGTTTTACGGCTTACAGAAGGGAAGGGAGACCAAGGTGGATTAACGGCCTGTGTGGGTAGCACAGCCCCACTCCCACCCTCTGAACACACACAGGAACGGGCCTCCACTCCAGGTGCAATGAACAACAAATGCAACAAAGCTGTGTGTGGGGTTTGTAGAATTATTTCTCTAAATTACTCTAAATTTTCTTCCATGTGTCAATTGATTAATATATTGTGTGACTATTCCTAGGTTTTATTTACTGCATCCACCATTAGGTCTGTAACTGGCATGTTGTTTTGCATATTAAAATGATGAGAAACACTGAAGTTCTATATAAAATTTCAGGGAAAAATGGCCTAAAATGTTAAAGGAAAGAATCTGTCTGTTATAGGACACCTGCCAATCACCAATGACTCACTGTGTTTCTGTAAATGCCAAAAAATTTAAAAATGTAAAATAAAATATTCCTGTATGTTCAGTATTAGTACCGGTTATAAATCCTTTGTAATTTTACTTAATTGTATGTTGGCACCAATCTTGACAAGAATCTCATAAAATATATGAGCTCACTCATTTCAAACATACTATAACTTTTATGTAATAAATTTTTGTAAAATACTTTAAAAATGTAGGTTAAATTGATTTTTGCTTCATATTTTACATTTTTATAAATAACCTAATAAGTAGGTAATTAATTTGAAAATGCTAAAAGCACTCCAAGAAATACACTCATCCAGTTTTTCCTGAGAAATACTAAAATGCATGGTTAAGAAGTGAAAGAATATCTGGTATCAAAATATTCCTCTAAAAGGGCATCTGGTAACTTCTTCAGCACACAAGCACGTGCTTGCTAAAGGGAAGGCACTGCCTCTCCCGGGGCGTCCCAGGCAGCGGGCTCCTGTACCTCCATCTTCACTTTGTTGTCGCCAAAGCACAGGTGCTGCAGGTAGGCCGCGGCGTTGGCCTGAACGGAGGGGAACTGGTGCTGCAGCATGTGAATGACCTCAGGCAACTCGGGATCACGCCAGGCAAACTCCCTGTGTGAGAAAAAAGACTGCTTCAAAAAGAAAGGCCTATGTTTTAGCAATACATTGAACAAAACATTTGGCATGAGAAAAAAGCTCAGCGGCGATCCAAATTGGAAGTTACAAAAATCCTAAAATACATATGTATATAAATTATTTTTCCTCCGATGAAAAGAAGGCCCAGATGCTTATGGTCTTTTTTTTTCCTGAAGTGAGAAGGGGGGGGAGAAGGCAGATAGACTCCCCATATGCGCCTGACCCGGTCCACCCGCATGTCCACCAGGGAGCGATTCTCTGCCTATCTGGGTCCGCTGCTGCACTGCAATCGGAGCCATTCTAGCACACGAGGCGGAGGCCATGGAGCCATCCTCAGCACCTGGGCCAACTTTGCTCCAATGGAGCCCTAGCTGCAGGGGGGGGCGGGGAAGAAAGAGACAGAGAGAAAGGAGGAGAAAGGAGAGGGGAAAGATGGAGAAGCAGACGGGCGCTTCTCCTGTGTGCTCTGGCCAGGAATTGAACCTGGGACTTCCACACGCCGGACTGATGCTCTACCGCTGAGCCAACCGGCCAGGGCCCAGATGCTTATGGTCTTAAAGAAACCATGATGCAGAGATGTACAGAAAGATACTCAAGGAAACAGAGAAGTTCTTAACGTGAGTAGCTTTCATTTTCCTCATCTTGATTCTAATTCTATGCCTTTCTACCTATGTAAGAAATTCACGGTGCAAGGCTAAGGTAAACACGTGTACTTTAGCAGGGTGGGATGTCATGCTTCAAGGACAGAGGAAGGAGGGCTGGTGGGAACATACAGATCTGGTGTTAGCCCAGAAAGTGCAAGTGTTGGGGGTCTAATGATTTTCAAGAAGCTCTGTGTTTATGGTTGTTCTTGATTTTAAACAAGAAACAGAAAATTATTAAAAAAAATTTTTAATCAGTAATCCTATGTGCAGAAAATAAAAACACTGCTGAAATTTCCTGCTGGTCCTTTATCAACTTATGTGTGTGAACAGATTGTTTTTTAAAGAATGGCATTATTAATGCTTGCCTGGTGGCTCAGATGGCTGGAAGATTGAGCAGACATGCCCGGGTTGCCGATCTGATCCCTGGTCGGAGCACATACAAGAAGCAACAATGCATGCACAACTAAGTGGAAAACAAATTATGTTTCTTTCTGTCTTCCCTTCTTTTTCTCTTTCTCTTAAAAAAAATCAGTAATTTAAAAAAAAAGAATTGGATTATTATTAAATAGTATTTAATATTTCATGAGTACCTATTTTATGCCAGGCACTGTTCTAAGCATTTTATCCATATTAATTTACTTAGAGCAAACTTATAGATTTGGAGGTTGAGAGAGGAAGGTGAACAACTTGTCTAAAGTCACCTAGCCCTTGCTTTTGTCTTTCCCTTACCTTTCTCATTCAATTCATCAGCCAGCTCTGATGGCTATCTTCAAAATAGCTCAAAATGAATATGAAGCAATAAAATATCCCCTAGTTTTTGTGAGCAGTGTATTTAATATAAGCCAAACCCACCCATTCTCTCCACCCTGCTGGGACCACTCCAATAGCCTCCTACATGTTCCGTCCGCTTCTAATAACAGCCCCTTCCCTGATTCATCCTTCACACAGTGCTCTGACGATCTTCTGAAAAGTGAGGTCAGTGGAGATTTCTGGTTTGGGGGACAGACTGGAGGATCATGTCATTAATAAACATTAAGAATATCACAGATGCCAAGAGGTAGAATAAAACAGCAGAAAAAAAACACATAATGTAGAGTTAGATTGTCTATGTTGAAGTCCCCAGTCCTTTATATACTATATGATTTTAAAAACCAGTGAGTTGTTTGGAGCTTCTGTTGCCCCTTCTATAAAACAGGAACAACTAAAAACCCTTCATTTTTACCTTCTTCTTAAGTTGGCTGTGATGATTAAATTGTGATGATATATATTAAAATATTTTATACACGTCAAATTATAACATGGATGTTTTCTTAATGTTCGTCATCCATGAAAAAATAAACTATTATAAATAGGGGTATTCTCTGAAATAATAGATGTTCTTTTATTTTCTGAAACTATGTTAGTTATTTCTGATGAAAATTTAAGCACATTATGTAAATCTACATGGTAATTTTTTTTGAGAGAGAGAGAGAGAAGCATCAACTCATAGCTGCCTTCAAGAAGGGGCTCTAGCCGAGTTGGTGACCCTTTGGCTTAAGCCAGTAACCTTGGGCTTAAGCCAGAGACCATGTGGTCATGTCTATGATATCATGCTCAAGCCAGTGACCCTGTGCTCAAGCTGGTGAGCCTGCACTCAAGTCAGATGAGCCTGCGCTCAAACTGGAAACCTCAGGGTTTTAAACCTGGGACCTTAGTATCTAAGGTCAATGCTCTATCCACTGTACCACTAACGGTCAGATATGCTGCAATTTCTTTTAATGTTTTATTTTATGGATTTTAGAGCGAGAAGGAGGGAGAAAGAAAGAGAGACAGAGATAGGAACACTGAACAGCAACCTCTGTGTTTTGGGACAATGCTCTAACCACCTCATCTATCCGGTCAGGGCTTATGCTGTAATTAACAAAGTGCAAAGAGTGTGATTTTATATTTCCTTGATGACTCACAATTATAACAAATATACATTTTGTCCCCTTTAAATGGCATGGGGTGGACAAGATTTTCTGGTATTCTTGGGTGCCACAGGACTGGACAACACAAATAATATGCTCCAACTAGAGATGGGCAGTCAGACTTGGATGGCATCAACTCCAACCTTGACTTCCAGCAGAAAATTTTCCAGGAATGACTGCTCTCAGTTCATGGGCTGGCTGGGTGATATAAATGCTGCCAGAATTTGTTTCATTAAAAACTAAGCCCAGACTTCTGTTTTCAGCCATGATGGAGTAACTGGTGCTGAATTTTACCCTTCTATTGCACACAAGTCTAAAACCAGACTAAATATATGAGGATTCTGTGGAACAATGGGTAGTGCCACAGAATAGTAGAAGAATATTAGACTTCTAAATGTATGAGAAAACTGAGGCCCTGACCAACAGATAACACGAGAATGTAATCTTTGAAAGAATTACCATAGGAGCCTCCTATTTTTGACAGTGGGCACTGTTGGGATCATAGCACAAGAAGCTGATACCATAAAATACAGCAACGATGAGCTTAGTGAGCTGAGGAGAGACTGGAATGTGGAGGTGCCCAAGTGGTAACAAATTGTGGGGCAGGGTACTAGAGAGAAGGGAGCTATTCAGGAGATTCTCAAGTGTGTGGAGGGTTGTTTACAAGTTCTTACCTGAGTGCTGGGATGTGCAGGGACAGGGCACATGGACGGGTCTCACAGAGTGGCTGCTCAAGGTAAGCATGCCTGTGGCAGCACTTACACTAAAGCTAAGAGCTGGGCTTATGCCAGGTGATGGTGGCCTTCCATCTCAGTCAGAGTGCAGACCTTACTGCACACCTCAGCATTTAACCAACAAAGGCCATGTAAGAACCACACCATAGAGTAATTAAGGGCCATGTGCTAGGAATAAAACAAATCTGAACAGATCCATCCTATCAAAGAACAAAACCAATCTCAACAGAATCAAGAGTATCTGTCAGTAATTTAGTCATCTGCCACAAACAAAACCAAAAACCCCCTCAGAATCCTAACAGGAGACAACACAATCCAGAGCCCTACAATGTATCTTCCATAACAGTTCACACATAATCTAACTATTAAGCATAAGAAGAAACTAAAAAATGTGACTGACAGGTGTTAAAAAACCCAAACTATAGAAACAGACCAAGAGAAAACACAGATGTTGGAATTATCAGAGGGAGACTTTTAAATGGTTATATAAACGCACTAAAAAACTTAAAAGGAAAAGATGTATGTAAGAATTGAATGGATAGGAAATATCAACAGGGACATGGAAACTATAAGAAAAGGAAAGAACCAGATGCAAGTATCTGAAGTAGGAAAAATTCACTGGATGAGTTTAACAGATTGGAGACTGTAGAAGAAGAAACAGTAAATTTCAAGACAAATCAATATAAAAAAAAAAATCTAACCTGAAAAATATAGAGAAAAACAGATTTTAAAAATACGAAGAGAGCTTCAGTACCAGATGAGAAAACATCAAGATTTCCCAGAAGGAGAGAAGAGTGAGTTTGAGACAGAAAAAAATATTTAAAGAAATAATGGTGGAGCCCTGGCCGGTTGGCTCAGCGGTAGAGCGTCGGCCTAGCGTGCGGAGGACCCGGGTTCGATTCCCGGCCAGGGCACACAGGAGAAGCGCCCATTTGCTTCTCCACCCCTCCACCGCACTTTCCTCTCTGTCTCTCTCTTCCCCTCCCGCAGCCAAGGCTCCATTGGAGCAAAGATGGCCCGGGCGCTGGGGATGGCTCTGTGGCCTCTGCCCCAGGCGCTAGAGTGGCTCTGGTCGCAATATGGCGACGCCCAGGATGGGCAGAGCATCGCCCCCTGGTGGGCAGAGCGTCGCCCCCTGGTGGGCGTGCCGGGTGGATCCCGGTCGGGCGCATGCGGGAGTCTGTCTGACTGTCTCTCCCCGTTTCCAGCTTCAGAAAGATGGAAAAAAAAAAAAAAAAAAAAAAAAAAAAAAGAAATAATGGTGGAAAATGTCCCAATTTTGGTAAAAATTATCAACCAACATTTCAAGACTCTTTTAGTGCCTCCCAATCAAGTTAAATATAAAGACAACTATACCTAGGCCTCTGAGAGTAAAACTGCTTAAAATCAAAGATAAAAGAAAAACCTGAAAGGCAGCCAGGGCGAAAATAATGAGAAGAATGATACAAATTATGTCTGATTTCTCATCAGAAACAATGAAGATCTAATGATAATAAATGACATCTTTTAAAACTACCCCAAAAATTATACCTGTCAATCCTGGAATTTATACATAGAAAAACTATCCTTTTAAAATGAGTGAAATAAAAAATTTTCAGATTTAAAGCTGAGAGAAATCTTTGCCAGCAGATATGCAACATAAGAAAGGCTAACGGACATTTTTATGTTGAAGGGAAATGAGCTGAGATGGAAAATGGAATTTATAGGAAGATCGGAAGAGAGCCATAAATAGTAAATATGTGTATGTAAGTGAATATAAAAACCATCTTTTTCACTTCTATTACTTTCTTCAAAAGACAATTGACTTTTAAGTAAAAATAGTATATTTTATATTAAAGTAAAAATATTTACAGTAAAAACAGCAACATTATAATATAGATCTTTACAATGTATGTAGAAGTAACATTTGATAATTTATAAAGGTCAAAGGGATGGTAAATAAAATTATTCTACAGAATATCACAAATTAAGCCCCGCTCAAAAGATGACCATGAATGTTGTCATTTTCTAAGTCACTGTCACTTTCCACAGGAAGTACTTTTGTTACTCCTTTTAGATGCTTTGTTTGTACTATTAATATATTTTGCTTCCAAATTAGACAACTATTTAAAAAAACCTCAGTGTCCTGGCCAAAGGTCCATTGGACAGAGCATCTCCCCAGAGCACCCTGCATTGCTAGTTTCACTCCAGGGTCACCAACTGGATCCTGAGGTCACGGGTTTGAGTCCCAGTCAGGGCACTTATAAGAAGCAATCAATGTGTGCAACTAAATGGAACAATGAGTTGATGCTTCTCTCTCTCTCTCCCTCTCAAACAAACAAAACACACAAAAACCCAAACAACAACAAAACCCTCCTTAGATTTCCTTTTATATAGAAAACATGAAGAACTTCTTCAGTCTTATAGGAATTTTTCAGACTAATTATAGTGTTAATGTTTCAAGCTAATTGTAATGTTAATGATAAAGTAAGCAGGTTTGAAGTGAATAAAAATATTACTTCAAGTGGCTATTTTTAAAACTAAATATTAAATAATAGTTATGAGCTTTTTTTTTTTGCTTTGATTATTCAAACTTCAAATTCACCTGAGTTCCAGTTTCAGCTAGACTAAATACAACTATTAATGCATTGTTAGTAAATCCTCACATAATCAATGTTAGCTATAAGTTTTATTAGACTATAAATAGCTAAAAAATATATTATCATACACAAAACCTTGTTTATAGTGAATCAACTCATATCAGAGGTCAAAACTGAATTTTTCATGCATACATATTAAACTCTGAGCTCTAAGCACAATTCACTGTATTTCTGGGTAGCTATTATTTTCACTGCAGGTTCAGCTGAGGTATGGTCTAAATTACCTATAATTCAAAGCTCTTTTAGGGATTTCTGCATGTATTAGGGAGCCCTAGTTTTTTTCAATTTGAGGTTTTTAAAAACAAAATCAATGTAAAAGTATTTCTGAATTGTATCAGAGGTACCATTAAAAAGATTATTTTACAAAGTCATTAAAATGACACAAAAGTGGCAAGCAGAATAGCAAAACCAAATGTATATATAAATCATGAAGAATTTTAGACAAAAGAGTAAGTAAGCAGAGTGGTGTTAGTGAAGCAGTGGGCTTCTCATTCAACTCAAAAGTACCTTTAGTTATGTATTTTGCTTTAATGACTAAAACCTTACTCACACTTTTAATTCACATTAATTAGAATAAGTTGGTAGCTGCTAAATATGAATTAATAATCACAACAATTTTCCAGTGAAACAACTATTTGAGGGCAAAGAGTGAATGAGATCTTTCTAATATATGCCTTAAAATAGCTTTCAAGCTACTTAGGAATAATTTCACCCTTAAGGAAATTTTTTTTTTTTTTTTTACAGAGGCAGAGATAGGGACAGACAGACAGGAATGGAGAGAGATGAGAAGCATCAATCATTAGTTTCTCGTTGTGCGTTGCGACTTCTTAGTTGTTCATTGATTGCTTTCTCATATGTGCCTTGACCGTGGGCCTTCAGCAGACCGAGTGACCCCTTGCTGGAGCCAGCGACCTTGGGTCCAAGCTGGTGAGCCTTTTGCTCAAACCAGATGAGCCCATGCTCAGGCTGGTGACCTTGAGGTCTCAAACCTGGATTCCTCCACATCCCAGTCCGACGCTCTATCCACTGCGCCACCGCCTGGTCAGGCACCCTTACGGAAATTAAAGTTCTCTTTTAGTTTCTAAATATTTTTATTTCCTGAATATTTTAAATGACTTTCATTACAGATGAGGCCAGTTTTTCAAAACCAAGCAAGTATTAAAGGACTCATCTTAATAAAACATGCTTTCTATATGGCCAAATAAAATTCATAAAAGCAAATATCTATTATTTGCCAAATATTTTTTGCCTATGAGATATGAGAAACTTCTAAATTATAATTTTTAATTTGTTGTGTTGACATGCTTTCAAGGGTCCCACTCGATATAACACCTTCCACCTCCATGCCCCATGCAAATGGGGGTGGAAAAAGGAAAAAAGAGAATTTTTTAATAAATGATTTTCTCTTAAATGGCAGGAAGCTTTTTGAAGGACCAAGTTAATAAAAGCACAAAATAGTATCAACCAATATGATTCAAAATGTACAATAACACTGGACTTTCCCATTAAAAAACAACCTTACGCATTTTCTAAAGTCCTCGTCTAAGAAGTCAGTAAGGAAAAAGTAAAAGTGGTAAAATGATCCTTTAAAATCTTTCTTTGTGATTTAGACTAACAGGATTACCCAGATAGTAGCTGCCTTGATGAAGTATTTCAATGATGAATGCTGCAGACATTCACACAGACCTGTGCATTCTCTAACCTATTATTAAAGCATTGAAAGAAGGAAACCATCTTCTTTCTTTAAATGAATTCTTTAAAATAAAATTACCCTCAGTGACCAGTTGTTTTCAACCATTTTACACTTGGGGACCGGTGTAAACGGAATTATTTGGGGGATCGCTAAGGCAGAAGTTACTCTGAACATAAGCGAATTCGACTAAGATCATTAAGTCTCTCATCTTCATACAGCATCAGGGAGGTCAACTCCTTTGTGGACCAGCACGAGGTTTCTGGCAGACCAGTCCACGGACCAGCGGTTGAAAAACCCTGACCAATAGTGCTAGAATAAATCTGGAAATACTAGAGATAAGGAGTTACTGATATTATAATAGTTTTGGCAACTTGAAAAAAAGTGAGAATGAAGGAACTCGTTGACTTCTCTAGCCAGTACTTGCCTGGGGTCTTTCTGAATGCTGTCTATTGAGGGGGATCTCGTGGTGCCATCATCAGCCGGCGCCGTGTGCTGGAGCCTGTTATAATTGCACTCTTGCACTCGGTACTGGATTGGCCTGTATGGCTCCGCATAGGTAGCTGTTGTGTTCAGAGCATAATTATTTCTTTGGTATGTAAGGGTGCTTCGTTGGCTGGACGTCCTTTGCAGATTTCCAACTCCTACTAGAAAGTCAACATTTAAAAACCATAAGTAAGCTCTTTACGAGGTGATACTTATCAAAATAAAAATGTTTTTAATTTTAAGAAGGATTATATATAGTTTCTAGCAATTGTATAAGTTGCTTACTTTTAGATTTTACCAATCTAGCTCATTAGTGCTAAAAAAGCACTTAAATTTCTAATATACAGTAACAATATACACTAATAATGTTAATTAACAGAAAATGGCAAAAATAAAACTATAAATCTTTTTCATAGTAGGTCTTAATATGTTTATTAAGATGCAGTAAACAATCTGTAAGAGAAACATAGGAAAAAAAACTAACCTTAGAAATAAATAACAAAATGCCAATTTCATTTTAGCAATAAAAAACAAGATATGTCAAATTTGTAGAAAATTAAAACTATCAAACATTTAACATTTGGTGTATACGGGTTACTCATTTTGATGTACATTTCATTTATAGAACTGTGGATGTATTTTTAAATTAAGTGGGAGGCTGCGAGGCAGAGAGATAGAACCCCCACATGCACCCCAACCAGGATACACCTGGCAAGCCCTATATGGGGCGATTCTCTGCCTATCTGGGACATTGTTCCTTTGCCTGGCAACTGAGCTGTTTTAGTGCCTGAGGTGAGACCGTGGAGCTATCCACTGCACCCAGGGCCAACTTATTAGAACCACTTGAGCCATGGCTGCGGGAGGTGAACAAACGGGAAGAGAGAAAGAGAGAGAGAGAGAGAGAGAGAGTGAGAGAGAGTAAGACAGAAGGGGGAGGGAGAGGTGGAGAAGCAGATGGTCACTGCTTCTGTGTGCCCTGACTGGAAATTGAACCCTGGACTTCCACATACCGGGCTGACACTCTACTGCTGAGCCAACTGGCCAGTGTGGATTTGGATAACTTGAAAACATCATTTCACAAGAACAAAGACTGGTATGTCAAATTCTTACATAGCTACTCCTTTAAATTATTATTATTATTTTTTCCTTTAAATTATTGCATGATGTTATGTATCAAGGTATTGTACACTGTATATAACATTTATTTCCTAATTATTGCAGTAGGCATTTCACCAGTGATTTTATACATACTACACTGCTCACAAAAAATTGGGGGATATTTCAAAATTAAAATGAAGTGATAGAATATCCTCTAATTTTTGTGAGCAGTTTATTTCTGCAATTAAAAGGTTTTAATAACATTATTTCTTAATCTTATTAAAGAAAATACAGAATATACCAATAAGTGAAATATTTTTACACTAACCACTAAAAATTGGTACATTCTACTAGAAGAAAAATCCTGCAGTGAACCAAACTGTCAGTTTTCACAAAGATCCATTTCAAATAGTCTTTATGCTCCCTGTGTTCTGGGTGGTATTTCTCCTAGTATGTGCTTTAAGGGCATATCAGTGCTACTTGGAGTTCACTTGTGGGCATGTTAATAAACCTGTATTATTATTTTGTTTTGTTTTGAAAGAACGGACCACCGGAGATTCCATGAGCGAGACTGGTGCACAATCTGACAGCTTATGTGGCCACGGGCTATAGCTTCAGTCCATCAGCCACTACGGTGAGGGTAAATGTGAGGGCAGTGTACCAGCTCCCTATGTTTATAAATGGCTTTCTTGCATTCTGTCCCAGATTGAGTCCACTGTAAAGAATATTCCATATTCCATACTTAAGCATTCAGAGGAAATCCATTATCTAAAAAAGAGTAACATCAAATATACTTGGACTACACACATGCTAAGTCAAAGATAGCCAAGTAAGTCACATAGGGATTTTTTCCAAATACACATTCCAGGCAACAAAAATGACAAAGAAATATTCCAACAAAGGCTTTCCTTTCTATATCTGACATGGTTCTAACCCAGGGGCAGTCAGATTTATAGCTCCATAAACTTACGTGTGAATTCACATTATAATCACTATATTACTTGATTAGATTGAGCTAAGGTAAAAATATATCACCTAAAATAGGTACGAAATGAACTTCTGTTCTAGTGTGTATTGACCTGCTGTCACAGCAGAGCCGCTTTTCTGACAACCAAATGGGCACTGTGATCCCAGCTGACGCCCACCTGAGCCTGTGCGATACAGCGCTGTCTGTGACCCTTGGAGCTCCACAGTTCCATGGTTTGGGCTGCGGTACACTGGGCTGTAATAGGTCCTCCCCTCATATATAGGAGTGATGTGCAAGTCGGGAGACACAGCTGAACGAAGGTCTTGTCCAAGCTGGCTGTGCTGACTAGCATAGGAACTCCGTAGGCCTAGAGGCAGAAAAATTTTATCAGTAAGAAAATGAGAAAATTGTGGTGAGATTAAAAGCCCTAATGAAAATCCTAACCAATAGGATCAAATGTTAAGTCAAAACAACAAATCTAGTAAATTTTATAAGGGAAGGATGCCAGATACGAAGAGAACATATACATTTTTAGGATAAAATTTTCTCTTGGCAGCAGGAAAAATTATTAAATGTTTTTTGATACTCTGAAATGTATTCCTCCCAAACATAAGCTATTTTATTGTGACCAAAAAGAGAATGTCCTCTTCTACCTTTATATGATTTTCAGTGTTAAAAACATATATATACAATGACTCATGCCAGTCTCTTTTTTTGCCCTGCAGAATTGCCTTGTTTTACCAAGTATACACTTAGCTCATAGGGGGCAGGGCCCACCAGGTCCCACACCTCTTTAAATCCCACCGCCTGAGACAGCACCTACATAACAGTGCTTAGTAAAAGCTGATGGTCAAGCACTGTTTTGGAATTTGTCTCAATGAATTCACTCGTGATTTTTACAGAAAAACATAAAATTTTGTTAAAAAGTTTGGAATATTATCAGTGAATTAATGACACTTATTAAGTATTATTTGACTATTATCACTCCAATTTTCATTTTTTCTTAAAAAACAAAACAGTTGCTTCTACAGGAACCCACATACCAGATTCTCATTTACCTGCTTTCCAATGTAAAAGAAAAGTACAAAGTTAATACACAAATATTAAATCATTTGAAATATTTTGTCATTCAAATTGCTAGTAACTAATGTTGACACATGGGACTCATGATAAAAAGGTAGATTTTAAACCCACGTATTTTATTTTCTTAACAAAAGTAAATTAGTATATTCTACATTATGATGCTCAGAAGTTTGTAATTCGCCATGATTAGTAAGTAAAATCTGTTACTTGGTGAGAACAACAGCTACAGTTAGTTACATTCCAAATATGAACAAGAGAAAGCACAAACATATCTAGTCAGTCAGCATATATTTGCTTTTAAAATGATTGCAAATAATTAACACAGTAACTAATTATAAAAAGACAGCATCATTCATATCCTATAATCTCAGTTAATCATATCACAACTAAAAGCAAATGGTCCAGAATGTGAGTGACAATTATATGTTGCTTACTGAGGGGTAGCAAGAAAGTTAATACATAAAGCTTCTAAAATAAATGATATTACCCACCCTAGACAGCAATGTGACATGGAGACAAACTAAATGCATCAATGTGGGCTTTAGCTATTGGCCTCCCACTTGCTAAAATGAAGATCACGAGATTGGATCAATTTATAATCGGGAGATTATCCAGCCAAACCTCATTTCAAAACCAAGGAAAATGAGAGCCCCAAAAGAAACGTGATTTATCTCCATCAAAGGTACTTGCTGGTAGGGCTGAAAGCCCCAGGTCAGGGTTCCAGCACTGCACACTCAGCATGGGACGTGGCTAGCCCTCAGGGGTCAAGGAGAAGTGCTGTGAGAAACCTTAAACTCAACAGAGCCCTCTGCAAACATAAAATTAAAGAGCAAGGTTAGCCCACCAGGGGTCCATGGAAGCCAATGTAATTCTAAAGATGATATTATGATTGCTATCTAAAAGTTCTCACTTGAGGATTTCAGCTTTTTATTCACTGGCAGATTTCTCATTCTTCTTAGCAGAGTATAAGTTCCATTTTTTTTAAAGAGCCCATGGGTATCTTGAACATAAGGGCAGGCACTGTTTATTATTAATGGTGACATAAAGGAGGCAGATAAATAGTTAGTCCTTGGTAATCTTATCAATACAAGGTGCTATGTTAACACTCAGTGGAGTCACAAAACACTCTTGATTCACTGACATTCTGAACATCACTCACACTTGGGCAAAGGCAAGCCAAGCACTGGTGGTGGCCTCACCACCCCATGGTTTTGTGAGATAAGAACAAAGCATTCTGTGCCATTATCAGAATGTTATATTCATAGGGTGCAAGGATCTGGCTGGACCCTTCACTGGAATCCATACAGCATGAAAACTATTGTAAGCATCTACTACAATTTCATGGGAAAGTTTAACTAAGTGATCTTAATAACTATTAAAAGTATCCAGTAAAGAAGGGTCACTTCATTGAGAACAGAAAGAAAAAAAAACAACTGAGTCCCCAAGGCATGAAATATATGAAGCAGGACCCTTTATTGCTCTTAATAGTGGCTTTAAAAACACGTAACGTTTAAGAATTGAGAACTGAATGAAGTATCTAAAAATTAAAAAAAAAAAAAAAGTATCCAGTAAATATTCACTTGTCATAGGACTATTAGTGAGATGAAATTACCACATGTGACAGATTTTTATTTTTATGGGAAATAAAAGACAGTTATAGTGAGATGTAGTACTTTCTTTATATTATAAATCTTGGTTAATAACATAACAGTGACTGTTACTATTTTTATCTGTTCATGTATGAAGTAAGACATAGAGATTAACATTTAAAAAATACAAAATTATATAGCCTCTACAGATTAAGTTAAATGATTATGTGCAGAAAGTCCACTCTTATTTACTATTGTTTGAACTGGAAGACAAGTAATTATGTTCTACAGTGTGTCGTAAAGTCATGGTGCACTTTTGACCGGTCACAGGAAAGCAACAAAAGACGATAGAAATGTGAAATCTGCACCAAATAAAAGGAAAACTCTCCCAGTTTCATACCTATTTAGTGCAGTTTGATGTGGGCTCCATTTGTTGCCCTACACACATCCAAACTATAGTGAAGCTCTTGCCACACACAGGTAAGGACGTCTGATGTAACAGAGTGAATAACCTCTGTGATTCTGTTTTAAGCGATTAATGTCATGGCACTTCGTTATAAACGCGCCGATATTCACATTGCACTTTGGTCACGGATTCGAATTTAGTGAGCCACAGAACACACTGAACTTTCCTCTGTATCGTCCACACCTTGACTGGCATGGCCATGGGCTGCTCCACTGCATACATGGTGTTACGTCATCATCTGTGCATGCGCACATGCTGCCACATCATCCTACAGAAACTGGGAGGGTTTTCCTTTTATTTGGTGCAGACTTCACAATTCTATCGTCTTTTGTTGCTTTCCTGTGACCCGTCAAAAGTGCACCATGACTTTACGAACACACGGTATAATTGTTACTAGAAGTAATTTTTCCACAAGTATTTCTACAGATTATTTCCCCCTCCAAACAATAAAAAAACCCACTGGTCTTCCCCAACAATATTTATCTACCCAATAGTTTCTATTTGCAATTTCACAAATACAAATTAGTTTACATATTACAATGATATATTCCCTGTGATTTAAAACTTTAATATTTAAGATATTGGAAATAAACAAATTTATCTTCCAAATATGAATTCTTTGTATTCTTCAAACTTTTCTTGACATGCTATGATTATACTGACATGAATATTTTTGGACATTTTTTTTTGTAAGAATTAAGTTATACATGTATTATATCATCATTTATCAGGAGTCTCAAACTCGCGGCCCGCCCACCAATTTTGTGCAGCCTGCAGACTAATCAAACTTCGTGGGTTAGTCTGCGGGCCAGTCTGCGGGCTGCACAAAATTGGTGGGCGGGCCGCATGAGGCTCGCGGGCCGCGAGTTTGAGACCCCTGATTTAAGTTATGACCAGCAAATACCCAAGTGTCTCAAAATTTTATAAAATACTGCTTTAGGGTTGTCAATAGGCTGGTTATTAATCCTTTGAAATCAAGAACAATAGCAAATATATCACTTTCTGAAATAAGAATAAAAAAGGAAATTCACAAAATAGAATCCACATTCAGAATAAGTGGGCAGATAGATGATGGAAAACATTTTTAAGGAAACCTTTTGCTTCTTCTCAAGACTGTAGCATTATAGGAAAAACATCTGTGATAGGCTAGGTATAATATTTCCCCATTCAATCATGAAGTCCAATTGCACCTGCATTGTCAGAGAAGCCGACTTTTTAAACCCGAGGGTCAGCATGGAGACAGTGCTATGTGCTTGCTTTCCACTGCACTCTTCACAAACACAGGTTACTGCACAGCTGTTCTACACGTACACGGGGAGGAATATAGAAATCCTCAGAATTATTTATCTTTTAAGGTTTCCTTGGGAGACAATTTCAAAACAAGTTGCATACTTTTCAGAGGCATGCCAGAAAACAGCTAAGCCAAGTACATGTCTCTGATGGCTGAATGAAAAGAGGTGGTTTCTCCACTAGGAATTGCTTTGAGCTCAAAATCAAGTACAATATTAATTCTTCATGCAAAACTATTCAATTAATAAGTCTCAAAAAGGCTTTACCTTTCCCAGAGGCCATAAGGAAAGGATATTCATTTTACTACACAAAAATATTAAAAACTATGAATAAGAAATACAAAAAACAAAGTCAAAAGACAAATTACAAAATGGGAGAAATCCTTGGAAAGTATATTACAAGGGACTAATTTATTTCAAGTATAAAAAGCTTGACAACTTATAAAAATAGACAAAAGATCTGACCTTGTGGTTTGCAGAAAATAAATGTCTGATAAACATGAAATCTTCAACCTTTGGTATAACTCAGTAAAGGCCATTTACAACAGTAAGGTACAGTTTTGCCTACCAATTGGCAAAATGAAACATTTTGACAATATGTAGTGCTAGTGAAGGTATAAGGAAACAGGCTCACTTAAACTAGTGGTGGAAAGATAAATGTGCGTCATATTCCTAGACGACAATTTGATAATATTTCTTTAAGAACAACAGATTTTGGTCAAGCAATTCTACTTCAAGTAATGGATCCCATGGTTATCTTAGTATTTATGTGTGATATGCAGGAATAACAATAAATGTATATTGCATCATTGTCTCTAATAGCCAAAAAAGAAAAACAACGTGAATGTCTATTATGAGGGAAGTGATTAAATAAATTATAATATATCTATAAAAATGGGTCCTAGGAATCTATTTAGTGAAGTAAAGCTCTGAGACCTATGAAAAAAGATACATATTACAGAATCCCATCAATATAAAAACACAATG
The DNA here is from genome assembly GCF_036850995.1 of Saccopteryx leptura. Taxonomy (NCBI): domain Eukaryota; kingdom Metazoa; phylum Chordata; class Mammalia; order Chiroptera; family Emballonuridae; genus Saccopteryx; species Saccopteryx leptura. The sequence goes on along the minus strand of NC_089509.1, from coordinate 43,892,355 downwards.
TGAGCATATTTGTATGTAATGTATATACACTTACATATTTAAGCAAACATTCTGGAAGACATCTAAACTAGCAAGTGGGACTGGGTAAGGATAGAGAGAAACTTGAGACTTTCCCTTCTCATTTTGTATTTTCTTGTATGGCTTCAATTTTTTTTTACCATTGTATATATATTGTGCAAAGTAATGTGTATTACTTAAAAATATATAATTTAAAACAGTAGTTGAAGGTAAATTTCATTTTAATGAAGACCATGTCTACATATTATGTGGCAAACCCTCCATGAAAATAACCTGAAGGAAATGGCTGCAGTACCAGGAACCTGGCTGGTGTCTTTCTGATTTAATCTAAGTGGCATTTGAAAGTGATTCCTAAGAGCTTTGTGGTGGGAAGCTAAAATCAAAGCAGTAGGTGAGAAAATCTATATTCTACACACACACACACACATACACATACACACACACACACACTTTTTAAATTAAAAATATTTGTACAATGGGTTTTTATTGGGGTGGGGCAGGCATATAGTTTGCTTTACTTTATTTTTTTTAATTTTTTTAAAGATTTTATTTATTCATTTTAGAGAAGGGGGAGAGAGGGAGGGGAGGAGCAGGAAGCATCAACTCCCATATGTGCCTTGACTGGGCAAGCCCAGGGATTCGAACCGGCGACCTCAGCATTCCAGGTCAATGCTTTATCCACTGCGCCACCACAGGTCAGGCTAGTTTGCTTTACTTTAGCTGTTCATTGCTTGCTTATTGCTTGTCATATGTGTTGGGCAAGCCCAAGATTTTGGACCAGCGACCTCTGTGTTCCAGGTCAATGTTCTATCCACTGTACCACCACAGAGCAGTCAATTTTCTAGTCTATATTTTTAAAAAATTGATATTTAAACAGATTTTTTTTTTGAGGCAGAGAGAGAGAGAGTCAGAGAGAGGGATAGACAGGGACAGAGAGATGAGAAGCATCAATCAGTTTTTCGTTGTGTGTTGCAACACCTTAGTTGTTCATTGATTGCTTTCTCATATGTGTCTTGACCGCAGGTCTTCAGCAGACCAAGTAACCCGTTGCTCGAGCCAGTGACTTTGGGCTCAAGCTGGTGAGCTTTTTGCTCAAACCAGATGAGCCCGTGTTCAAGCTGGCAACCTCGGGGTCTTGAACCTGGGTCTTCCACATCCCAGTCTGACGCTCTATCCATTGCACCACCGCCTGGTCAGGCTAAACAGATATTTTGATACCACCTTTTAATATAACTTACGGATTTGGGTATAGGTAGGCCTAATTGATGAAAAATCTTTCATTAAGAAAACAAGATTCTGGCCAGCTGGCTCAGTGGATAGAGCTTGGCGTATGAATGTCCCAGGTTTGATTCCCAGTCAGGGCACACAGGAGAAGCGACAACCTGCTTCTCTCTAGCCGCTTTCTTCCCCTCTTGCAGCCAGTGGTTCGACTGGTTTGGCATTAGCCCCTGGTGCTGAGGATAGTTTGGTTGGTCTGAGCATCAGCCTCAGACATGAAAAACAGCTCAGCTGATTTGAGCCTCGGCCCCAGACTGGGATTGCTGGGTGGATCCCAGTTAGGGTGCATGTGGGTGTCTGTCTCACTGTCTCCCCTCCTCTCACTTTAAAAAAATCAAACCAAACCAAACCAAATCAAATCCTGGCCCTGGCCAGGCAACTCGGTTAGAGCATTGTCCTAATATGCCAAGGTTGCAGGTTTGAACCCTGGTATGGGCTCAGACAGGAATCAACCAATGAATGCAAATATAAGTGGAACAACAAATCAATGTTCCTCTTTCTTCTTCCCTCTCTCTAAAAAAACACACACAAGACAAAAAACAAAACAAAACAAAAAAAACACTTAAACAGCTTAGAATTCCTCCAACCATACTACTAAAATGCAAAAAGAACCTTTATATCCTAATATTGTGAAAGGGAAAAATGTACTGATTGCAGAAGAGTTCTGGTGATATGAATTATAGAGCCTGGAAGACAAGTAAGCCCGAAATCTGCAGTAGAAATTCTGAGATGAACACGTGAGCTTTTCCACGTTATCATGCTCTGTTTCAGTGAAGGTTCGGAGATTTCCTCACTCCTCACTGGACTTTATAGAGTGCTGTCACTTGTACTCACCCGTCAGGCTGTCTGGCCGAGGTGGAACCATCCTCTCATAAATGTCATACTGCTGCTGTCCATACTGTTCCATGTCGTGAACAGTCCTTTGCAGTGAAGGTCCCAGATGCTGGGGTACAGCGGTCATCCCTGAGCGTTTGGGGGATGACGACCCCATCTGGCCTTGGGACGGGGAAGCTACTCGAGTCTGTGCATCTGTCAGGGTTAGTGGGGACCCCACTCTGACGGTGGTTTGGTACTGATGGGTTGGTCCGTTGGGATTGGAGGTCTGCCGGGAGGTGCTGGACCCAATCCTGCGTACAGCTGCTGGGGAGGCGGGTCTCTGTGCAGAGAACGGAGATGCTGCCCGCTGAGCAGGTAACGTGGTGGAGGAATATGCACTGGGGTTCAGTGGTCGGGAGTCGGTCACTGATGGAGAGCCAAATCCACTACCCAGAGAAGTTCTCAGTGACCCCCTTGAAGGAGACACGCCTGTGCTGATAACATAAGAAGGAGACTGTGCTCTAGATGGAACTGAACTAACTCTTCTCATGGCCCGATTGGCTACTGATGGCTGATGAAAGGGGGAAAAAAGAGAATGGGTTTATCCAGGGTTTTGTGTTCATTGTCATCACAGAAAAAAAATGCACATAGCTCACTGCAACGTCACTGGTTTAAGCATCTACATTTCATTTCCCACTTATGCTTAGAGCTAGATCTTAGTATTTCCTTATTGTGTTTTGCTTAGACTCACCTTTTTTGGGGTGGCATAATTTCTACCTCCCCACTTCAGAATAATAAAATTGACCAGTAAAGAGAGATTGAAAGATATCTGATATTCCTTGTTCTTTTGTCTTTACATGTGTTACCCTCTTGCCTATGCACTTTTCACAACACACAAGTGCTGTATTGCAAGTGAGAGGCAGCACTGGAGCAATGCACCTGCTTTGTTCCCTGTGAGTCAAAGTTTGGACAAGGTAATAATGCGTTTCTATAAAACAAAAACATTTTTTTAAAAAAATACATCAATCTAATGTAGCTAGAGGAGCATCTATAATTGGCCCCATTAACAAACTGAATGTGTTCTTTCAATGCAGAATAAATGAACGTTTGGACAGGGCCTGGGGTCCAAACCTCTCTGTGAATTTACTCTCAAGGGACAGCTTGTTTGCACAGGTGCTGTAGCCAAATTGTCTTTTCTTTTAGCTCTAGTATGGCTTCTAGTGATCTCAGCCATTTCTTCCTACCTCCTTTAATCTATGAGCTCATATTTTTAGTTGTGGATTTAAAGAGATACAAATACCCCAAAATCTGTTCCCACAGAATGCCAAAGTCTCTCAGCCTAGCCAGCTGGAAAAGACCAGAATGAGAAATGAGAAACATTTCTGCCAAGGTTGGTCCTTCTATGAATCCGTAGACTCTTGCAAACATTGAGTGTTGGCTCCCTTTCTCAATGCAGTATAACAACGAAGAATACTGGCTGGACTGGGAACAGGCATGGGAGACAGACACCAGGCTCTGGGTCACAAGGCAAGAACCAGGCTGTTCTGCATTGCCTTAATGATTGTTAGAATACAGTTGTCATCAACCGCCTGTCACTTTTAGTTGGGGCAATAATGGAAGAAAACAAGGATAAGAAGTCTGTACACTACTAGATGTCATAAGAGAAAGCATGCTTAGTCTCCAGGTGTCACAAGCTACTGGGCTGGCTGAGCACCTGCTGTGAGACCTGCTGTGTTCAGACTCAATTCTGGAAAAGCACAGTTGTGAAGAGTAGAGGATCTGAGGAGGGAAGAGAATTGCAGATAAGCAACAAGGCAAGAAAGAGGGGGTTTAAAAATTAGTAGACAGTAAATTAAAATCTGTGCTTGGTGTTTATTAATAGTGCTAAAAGTAAGAAAATTCCACATATGAACTCTTTATATCAAAATGGGATGACAGTTGGCCCTGATAGCTAGAAAATGTATTGTCCAGACTATACAAAATTAAGTTTTAGAGAATCATCCCCACCCTTTGCAACTTCATTCTTTGGCTATAGGAACAAAATCATCTTACTGCAATTAAAGAAAAAAAAAAATGGTAGCATGTCCACTTTTAGAGGAAAAAGGAGACCATTTCTGTAGTTAAGATAATTATTCAAAAGTATGACTTCGTATCTGCTGACAGAAATTTACCTAAGAGATGAACTCCTGTAAGTACTTAGTGTAAAGCAGGGGTAGTTAACCTTTTTATACCTACCGCCCACTTCTGTATCTCTGCTAGTAGTAAGATTTTCTAACCACCCACTGGTTCCACAGTAACGGTGATTTATAAAGTATCTAAGTAACTTTACTTTATAAAATTTATAAAGCAGAGTTACAGCAAGTTAAAGCACATAATAATAATTACTTACCAAGTACTTTCTGTCGAATTTTCGCTAAGTTTGGCAGAATAAATCTTTATAAAACAACTTACTATAGTTAAATCTATCTTTTTATTTATACTTTGGTTGCTCCGCTACCGCTCACCATGAAAGCTGGAATGCCCACTAGTGGGCGGTAGGGACCAGGTTGACTACTACTGGTCTAAAGTGTCTCAAATTTTTCCATCAAAGCATTCCTACCAGCAAAGGAGTAAATGTAAAATCTGAGGACTGGGGGTGTAGTTTGAAGTAGATTGCTATAGGCACAAGATTTGTTTTAGCTTAAAACCTGATGCACTACATTTGTGTTTGTCTTAAAATAGAAATGTTTCTCACTATTTGATATTGTTCCCTAAACTGTTGAGCTGAAGTCGTTTTGTTTCTCCACTGGCACTGGGAAACCGGCCGACTGCTGTGCTACCTTCAGGGCTTCCTATATTACATGATGGGAAGATTAATGTTCACCTAACTCTCTTATCATCTTGCCATTTTTCAGCTCCAGAGAAATCACTGAGGTATTGGGACGGATAGTTATCCTCACTGATTACTGACACTCAGGACTCCTGCTGTTTCTACTAATTCTGGAATATGCTGGTAGACTGATCAGAATAAAATGGCAATAATTCAGGAGCTAAGACTTTTTATAAATGCATATGTAATATTACTATTTTTTTATTATCAAGTTAAAAAACTCTAACTTAACAGAATGGTTAAGTTATGGCATCTATAGGCAGGAATATCTATCTATATGCTAGCATAGGAAAGAAATGTGTTTTCAGGGAACAATTCCATTGGTGAAGGTAAAAGCTTTGGTTAGACTAGGCCCACGCCATCTTACGCAGGTATGGAGACGGTGCTCTGGCCTCTCAGGCTCTATAGCGTATTTTAGTTCTAGCTGTGTTAGGAACTTGTAACTCCTCAGGGACTACAACACGCTACCTAGTTCTCTCTCGCTCCCACTGGAGTCCTCCCCTCATGCAGAACTTACTGCTTTCAAAAGAATTACTCTCCTGTGTGTGGCATTTATCAGAATTCATTAATAGGAGCTAATTAAAAGAAATTAATGTATTTTTAAGTTTCATACTTAAAAATTCCGTAACACCATAGATTTGCAGTGTTAAATGAGTCTGCTATCCATTCTATAAATTCAAAATTGTACATACATATTTGCTTAAAAGAAAAAAAACTTATACAGTCTATCAGGAGGGTATTTCTTTATAAGAATCTTGATGTATTTGTTTTACCTGAACCAGTGTTTGTCCTTCAGCTCTTGAATTCCTCACCAAATGGTTGTTAGTTGATCCTATAAATGAATGCTGTGGTCTATTATCTGCCTTACTCAAGTTTTGGCTGTTGTGGAAACTTCCTGTTTCCTGGTATCCACTGTCGGAATAAGAATTCATTTGTGTTGAACTTCTCGAGTTACCCAATGATCCTATACGAATGAAACGAACAGCAAATATCTTTATTTTGCACTTCCAATGATCATTTTCTAAAATAAAATAGTAAAATAAAATCTAATATTTAAAAGATAATACAACAGACCCTCACTTTCATGGAGAGATGTCTGTTCTGGTGAATAGAGGGCTCCTTGTTCAGGCTCCGTCCTGATGAGATAGTTGTTGGGATGGACAGCGTCAGAAGTTCTAGGTTTGTTCACACCAGGATTTGGCACATCTGTAAGAAGATACATTTAATTAGATAAATCTCAGGATAATAATATATAAAAACTTGCTAAAAAGGTTCAGTTATTTAGCAGTAACATATTATAACCTTTATGTTAATATAAGACTATTTTCACCTTAAACTGCACAATTATTTTGACGTTTCTATACAAAGGTGTGCCATATATTGTGTTTATTAGTACAGTTTCCTAAATTTCATGAATGTTGGTCATTCTGAGTCAGCCTCAAATTAATTTATACACTGTATTAAATTAAAATCTGAAAACTGACCCTGTTCTTCCTTAGAAAACTTGCCTCTCAGGAGACTTCCTCCAAGAAACTTCCTTACCACTCCGAGTGAGGACGCTATTTAAGTACTGTATTTAAAAAGACCCTCCACACCTCAAACTCGTGAGTGAAAACCTGTACAGTGTCCACATCACTGCCTGGCGATGAAAGCTCGGAAGACGGGGCTAGCTTTTTATGTCATGTTCCATCTCATCTAAAACCAATGGGACTGCATAGTTTTCAGTTACAAAAATGGGAACCTTTATTTCGGAGTTGTAAAAATGATGGAATTGTAATATCTTATTTCAGAGTTGCTAACAAAAGAAACCTTAATTTCTTATCCATTTGTTTTATTATTTTAGTCTTTTTCTACATGAATGTAGACAAATCTAACCTGATTATTCTCCTCTAGCCAAATCAGTTTCTCCCTTTATCTTATTTTGTTGTCAACTGTACCACTCTGGCATCTTAAATTTAAAAAACAAGATCTCCTTTTCCCCTATTTTAACTTGTTTTTTATGCTGTAAATTTAGGTGTAAATTACCATTTCCCAATTTCATTCAAATATGCCCTCTTTTCTCTAGTATCTTCAAAATATATTTGTCCATGTTTTGATTATCTTAAGTCCTTTCTGAAATTTAATCCTGTTGATAAACTTTTTTTTTTTTTTCAGAAATTCTGCTTCACTCTCACTTCAAAGATTTAAATTAAGTCTGTGTCACATTCTGAGTTTAACACACAGTCCTAAGGATTTCAATGTTCCTTTCTTTTTTCAACTATTTATTAAGGCCCAAATATATGCCAGGCCCTAGGAATGCAGTTATGAGAAAACAGGGTGTGTGCGTGTGATTAAGGGGAAAGGAGAGGGAGAGGAAATGAACAAATGACAGTATCTGAGGGAAAGGAGCTTAGGAAAAAATTCCTAAAGGAAGTCAAGTCTAAGCAGTGTCCACTTATCACAAGAGGTCTGCTTGCCCCTTCTTTATAGCGCTTATAACTATCCCTTACCACCAGAATATAAGCTCAATGTGGGCAGGAACTTTGTTTTATATACTGTTGCTTAGGATAGGTGCCTAACACTGAGCAGATAACCCCGTAAATATTCGTTGAACAAAGTCCAGTAAGAATAGAAGCTTCTCTGGTGCTGATTTCTGCCTGGCACTATGCTGCGGCTTTACTTTACTGTATTCAATAAAGTCTGTCAATGTGAAGGACAGTAAAACTTTTAGGCGGTGCTGATCCAACTGGTGCAGAAAGTTAATACAAGGTTTATGGGAAAACTGGGAAATCCCACTACATTATAACCCTTCAACTTGATGTCAAATTCAATCCAAGGTTTTGATTCCTAGCCTCCAGAAAAATTCACTGACATTCTTTTTTTTTTTTTTTTTTTGTATTTTTCTGAAGCTGGAAACGGGGAGAGACAGTCAGACAGACTCCCGCATGCGCCCGACTGGGATCCACCCAGCAAGCCCACCAGGGGGCGATGCTCTGCCCCTCCGGGGCGTCGCTCTGTTGTGACCAGAGCCACTCTAGCGCCTGGGGCAGAGGCCAAGGAGCCATCCCCAGCGCCCGGGCCATCTTTGCTCCAATGGAGCCTCGGCTGCAGGAGGGGAAGAGAGAGACAGAGAGGAAGAAGAGGGGGAGGGGTGGAGAAGCAGATGGGCGCTTCTCCTATGTGCCCTGGCCGGGAATCGAACCCGGGACCTCTGCACGCCAGGCCGACGCTCTACCACTGAGCCAACCGGCCAGGGCCCTGACATTTTTTTTTTTTTTTTTTTTGCATTTTTCTGAAGCTGGAAAACAGGGAGAGACAGTCAGACAGACTCCCGCATGCGCCCGACCGGGATCCACCGGCACGCCCACCATGGGGCGATGCTCTGCCCACCAGGGCGATGCTCTGCCCATCCTGGGTGTCGCCATGTTGCGACCAGAGCCACTCTAGCGCCTGAGGCAGAGGCCACAGAGCCATCCCCAGCGCCCGGGCCATGTTTGCTCCAATGGAGCCTTGGCCGCGGGAGGGGAAGAGAGAGACAGAGAGGAAGGCGCAGCGGAGGGGTGGAGAAGCAAATGGGCACTTCTCCTGTGTGCCCTGGCCAGGAATCAAACCCGGGTCCTCCGCATGCTAGGCCGACGCTCTACCTCTGAGCCAACCGGCCAGGGCCTGACATTCTTAATATAAGGTTCTAACAAGCGATCTCCTGATTTATCACTCGACAGTATACTTTTTGGTGGTATATTCATGTCAGTTTTGAATTTTTAAGTTTGGAATTTCAATAAAAATTAGATTGTATATTGGTTCCCTGGTACATGTTGAAACATGATCTAAGTATCTATCAGGCTGATAGAGTGACCTGCTTCATTTGTAAGTCTTCTATCATGAGATTCCGAGTTTTAAACATTCTTGTAGCACCTCTTGAAGGAGTTTTATTAGGATTATGTAAAATATATAGTTTGCATGGCTAGAAGACTTTTACAGGGAATTGGAGCGCCTGGTCTGAAATCAGAGTGTGCAGCAGTTCACCTTTGTTTCTTCCAAGAGAGTGACGCTAGAAAATCAAATGTGAAACAGCAACAAACTAGAGATAGGAAATACCACTGTGGTAGCTGTAAGAATTCTCATACATGGAAAAATGTACTGTATTTTTAAAAGAAAACAATGTTTAGTTAGCTTTTAGCTTCGGTTTTAGTACAAAATAAAACCTGGGACACCAATACATCAAAGCCTTTGGCTTGCAAACGCTAGTTAGCATGCAGTGTCAGGACCTGAAAATTATCACCATGGAAACCAGAAACCATTAGAGTCTGTGTATGCCTCAATCTTTTATTTTTAAATGATTGAGAGCTATTATTTAAATACTGGAAAAAAAAAAAGGCACCCTAGAAATATGTACCTTAGCAATTGTGTCTCTTCATTCAATGGAACACTTTCTCAAAAACCATGTGACAAGAAACTGTGCTCATTTAAACTTTTCCTTACAAGAAGCTATTTAAAATAACCATAAATAGAGCAAGCACAAATTGTGACCTACATGATTTTATGCTGGTCACCCCAATAAAACTTAACAGAATTGGAACTGCAAAAAATACAAAAACAAAATTATCCCAAAGTAATATAACTAAGTACTCTCTAAATATTAGTACCTGTTTCTTATATTTTTAAATGCAAGGCCTCAGAAAACAAAACACAGAAGAGGACATCGAGGTGGTTAATGAGGACCGTAAATTACTAAATCCCCATGTCTCCCAAACCCAACATGAAGATTTAAATAGCTGGGCTCACAGGACAGGCAGTTAGGGTTTCTGCCCTATCTATGAGTAAATATAAAATATAAAGCTTTAAAAAGTTGACACAAGAGATTTATTTAATATGAACTATAAGACAATCAAATTCTACACTACGAATTCTGTCTTTAGTCATTTTTCTACATCTCGAGCGGAACCCAATGATCACATGCACCCACAAAGACAAAAAGAAACTAAATCTCTTCAGCATCATTAAAACTACGTTAAAATATTTTCAAAATAGTTTTACTATTATGTACATTTTTTTGAAGACTTTTATTCACAACTTTTATACATACACACAAATGTATGTACCCACAGATACCGTACCTCAGATAAACAGAAAACCCATTTCCGAATTACTGAAGAAAGTGCTCCTGGTTGTATTGTAGTATGGTAAGGTTCACAACTGTTAATGACGCATTATTTATGAAATTTTATTTTAAAGTGAATGTCTTTTAAAAGCATTTGCAGTATGGAATAGAAGAAAACCCTAGTCAAATTTACCAGAGACCACAGACAGGATGCAGTTAATATCTTCATGATCAATGCTGTAAACTACAATTAACTAGTTGGCATGTTGTAATATAGCACAATCAGAACATGAAATTGAGAGATATTTTTATGAGTAAAAATGACAAACAGAATATGTATGCTACTTCTTTAATCTGTGTACCAAAGAACATGTGTTCCTTTTTAAAGAAAATCACAAACATGTTTTCTGGGACACCATAAATATACTATGGGGCATTTTCAAACATCAAATTAGCATTTTCCAAGAAAATGTATGTCTAAAAATATAGAACTTGAACAAGCTTCAAGGTAGAATAAAATAATCTCCATCTGTGTTTAAGACTGAAAGATTATTGGAAACACAGTCCTTCTTGCCTGTGACATTTCATGAGTGTCTTAATATTACCAAAAAAATTAAAAGGCAGGAAAAATAGAAGGTTACAGCTAAAGAAAAATGTTAGTGGGCAAGGAACAATAGTGCTGTAGGGCTATGAAAATTTGGTATATCTGTCTCATTAAGCTCATAATAAAAGATTAAATACAAAGTGAACTATTTTGTCTTTTCTGTGATGTAACTCCCAAATATATAGCAAGTTTGAATAAAAATATGCTCTGTAAAAAGTCTAAGGCCTCTCTAAAGAATTATTATATATTCAAATGATTAAAATTTCTCTGTTAATATGTCTTTCTGTTCATGCCATATAAAATGATGGAGGTCTGTACTGTGTGTAAAATCACCATAGAAACAGGAACCCAGAGATAAGCAGATTTTTAGAATATACATCCCTGTAACTAGTCTTTCAGTCCAGACACTATGACCTTATGTAAGATTCTCATTGTGCCTCCCCTGAGTTGCTATAGTATCAGAGATCTACCCTTACATAAAAGATAGTGGCAGGACTCTTGGGATGGTAATAGCATGCAATATTAAAACAAACAATACTCTCCTTGGCAGTTAAGGAAACTGAGTATGTTACATTTCTTCCAGTTCTGGCCTATGAGTTGAGTTTAGGCTATCATACGCAGAGGGGTAGCACTTTGTAAAAAATACGAGCAAAAAATTTTGTTGTATAGGAACTCAACTTCCTGTTTGACCGTGGTTCTCTTGCTTCCTGTAGAACCATAGGCTCAGGAAAGAGTCTGCTTTCCACAGAGCAGCAGAAATATGACAGTGCCTTCTATGGATAGGAAGTATAAAGCTCTCTGCCAAATTATGAAAGGAGACCTGGAGGATGGTTCAGAAAAAACTCCTCCCTCAGTAAGATTTCAGATATAGAAAACTTAGGTAACCTACAACACGTGACCTTATTATAGAAGAGAATGAGATCATTGGAAAAAGACCCTTTCAGAGTGAAAATGTAAATAGAGTAACAGAACAATACGTATAAGACCATTCTTTGGTTTTCAGAAGATAAAGATGGACAGTGACTGATACTTTAAGAATATTTCAGATACTTGCCGTTTGTTGGCTCAAATATAGACTACTATAAGCATCTAATATCCTTGAAAAGTTGGGTTTTAACAGAAACTAAAGACTTGGGAGAATAGGCAGAAGACCATGTTTCCAGAAACTTTCTAGTCTGGTTCTCTTGAGTACATCTAGGTTCTTGGGTTTTACATATGTTTACACTAGTTTTTAAATATTAAGGAAATGGCTCTAGAAATTTTACCCATGGAGAAAATGTTGTGTGAGCAACCTAGGACAGTGGTCGGCAAACTCATTAGTCAACAGAGCCAAATATCAACAGTACAGTACAACGATTGAAATTTCTTTCGAGACCCTAATTTTCTAAACTTAAACAATACAGGTAGGTACATTGTTATTAACTCAATTAGGGTACTCCTAAGCTGGCCTTTGCTCCTGCACTCAAGGGGCCAAAGAGCCGCATGTGGCTCACAAGCTGCCGGTTGCTGACCACTGACCTAGGAAAATAGAAACCATTAATGAAGTAAATTCTAGTTCACTTTAAACTTTGCTTTAAACATCAATTAGTCTGCTTTGAAATCCTCTATAAAAGCTCATCTATCTGGAGTCAATTTTGTAGTTTTAGCCAACTTTTTAAAAACTGGTATAGTTGTTTTGTTTGATTTCTAACAATGACATATCTGAGAAGCATTTTAGTTTCATATGCTACTACAAAGATTTCCTGGTTATAAATATTTTAAAATTCCTGAATTCTGTTCAGCGATACAAAATTATTAAAAATAATTTTTTAAAAAATAGTAATTTACATCAACAGTCATATTAATGTAATATTTTATTAAGTATTTTTAGTCTGGGGACCAACTGAAATACAGATATCACATAAACCATAAAAACTTTATACTTTATACCTTTAAGAGGAGAACTTAAAAACAAGTTTAAAACTATAAAGATGAAAAGAAATGCATTACACATGCAAAGTGTCCAACACAGAATGGAATATGCAGTGGGTCAGAGGCCACGGGCTCTTGCTCCCCATAGAGACAGCTGAAAAATGACAAGGGATTCACTGTGATATAAAAGTTAAAAAGTGCTCAAAAATCGCTCTAAAATAATTTTTTCAGACACAGTTTACTCCTTTTATGAAAAATGTTACTAAATATAGAAATGAGAATATTTGATAGTACATTGTTAAAGAAATAAAGATCTTAAAAAAAACCCATACATATTTACCATCAAAAGAAATGAATGGTCTTCTGAAACTAGGATTTTCCTGTACTTTTCTACTGAATTATCCTTTTTGGTAAGATTATTGAGATAAAGCTAAATGCAGACTAACTCTGGCATAAGAATAAAATGTGGAGGTATAGATGGCAGCCTTTCCGACGTTCTCCAAAGCAACCACTTTAAACTAAGGAAGTGTGGCTCAGTGTGCTGAGAAGGTGGTAATGAAAAAGGGGAGCTTTCTGATTGGACAATTTCTATTTTATTTTTAGATAGTTAATAGAATATTTCTTCCCATATACTAAAAGCATGAGAAATTTTAAATATTTGACATGTTTGTATTAAACAAAATGTGAAAGGCTAAAACTGGATATTTGACTTTTTTTATAAAGCACTAACTCATTATTTAAGCTTTCTGGGGGTATGTTGGGCTATCCTACATAGATGGTTTAGAATCATTCATACATGTTTGCTAAAGCAAAATGCTAGTAGTATTCTTACTTGGTGGCTACCACCCATGCACACACGCACTGATAGCTGTAGAGATCTAAACAACCAGCACAGGGCAGGTCATGTTGCTCTCCAGCATTCATTTAACAAAAGTCCAACAATGTAAAAACACAAATAACATCCACCTGCTGGGAAACCCAGTCTTCTATCGCAGAGCTGGTCCCATTTTTGTGAAGAGTATAGCTTGCTGGCTTTAACACATGCCACTCTGATGTACTATTTTAACTCCAATATTTTGAACCCTTTGTTTAAAAAAATTTGTACTTAAATTTTTTTTTTTTTTAGTTTTCAAACATATAAATGAAGAGAGAGAAGAAAAATTAACCCCTGTCCAGATTTAATGATTATATTATGCCACACATTTTATGCTCCATGTGGCTTTTCTCTTCTGTTACAGAATTTTAAAACAGATCCCTGAGATCAGATCATTTAAACTACAATTATTCCATATGCTATATAATGAGTTCATATAGCATTACAAAACATCAAATTTTCTTGGTATTTCAGAAATGCCTTTCTTTGGTTGGCTTATACTAGTCAGGCTGAAATGAAGTTAAATGATGGTGTTTGAATGTGGTGGTTACCTAGTCCCTTAACTGTAAAGAATTCCCTCATTTTCATTTTCTTGATTCACTGAAGGGATCATAATAAACAATTCACACAGGATGCTCCACATTTGGAATTTGCGTGATGGGCTTCTAATGGGGCATTCACACCTCCTATAACTTTAATATTTCTTGGAAGCAGAAAGTTAGAGCAGAAAGCTTTCAGGTCAAACTTTTGGGGTTAGAATACCTTATGGATGATGCTGTGTACTTCACATCACGTCCTATCATAACTTTTACAGTTGCTAAGATTACATAGCCAATTCAATTGGTTGGTGGCAGCCTAATCTTTCTATTTTTAAGTTCACCATTACCTTCTCCCAAGCAATGGCTCTCAACCTCTGTTGCACATGGCAATCACCTTGGGTCAGGGTCTAGAAACCACTGTTGCTAGATATTCCAATTGAATCAACCGAAGTTGTAGTCTGAAGATTAGAATTTTTAAAGCTCCCAAGATGATTCTAATGTGCAGCCAGCAGTGAGAATATAGAGGTTTTTGCATAAATGAACACTCTTTGCTTAAATCAATTATTTCATTAGGGGATACAAATTGGTAACTTTGGGGGGGGCTAATAGTACTTTCTTTCTACACTTATCAGCAGGGATTTTTTAGGCATTATTTTAGAAATCTTTACATAGCTAGTAGTGTCTAGGGTAATTTGGTTATCCTGAAAGACAATCTGTATAGGATAAACAGGACAAACTGTTATTTCTTCTCTTTAATTAACAGGAATTAAATTAATTTAATTATGAGTAAGGCAGTGGTGCTCAAATTGCAGAGTGAATCTCCTGAGGATCTTTAAAAACGACTCATGCATGGTGTGGCTCCCAGCTTTAGGACTGTGCAGAGGACGCCTGGGCATCAAAATTCTAACAGTTCTGGCCCTGGCTGGTTGGTTCAGTGGTAGAGTGTTGGCCTGGCGTGCAAGAGTCCCGGGTTCGATTCCCGGCCAGGGCACACAGGAGAAGCGCCCATCTGCTTCTCCACCCCTCCCCTTCTCCGTCTCTCTCTTCCCCTCCCACAGTAGAGGCTCCATTGGAGCAAAGATGGCCCGGGCGCTGAGGATGGCTCTGTGGCCTCTGCCTCAGGCGCTAGAATGGCTCTGGATGCAGCAGAGCGAAGCCCCAGAGGGGCGGAGCATTGCTCCCTGGTGGGCATGCCGGGTAGATCCCGGTCGGGCGCATGCGGGAGTCTGTCTGACTGCCTCCCCATTTGGAAAAATGCAAACAAACAAAAAATTCTAACAGTTCTGCAGGCAATTCCAATGTGCACCAAAGTTTGGGAACTTCTAGAGTGAGATATTTGTACCCAAATTACCTCCACTGGTGATAAAAACTTGGTTTTCTGCTAGGTTTGGCAGTGTTCGTTGTGTTTTTGTTGACAGAAAAATATATCTGATCATTTCCAGCCAGATATAATATGAAAATAAAAAGCAAAACTGACAAGAAACAAGTTTATTAAATTCCAAGGTCAGGTTGATTTCCAATCTTCATAAGAACTAATCAAATAATTAAATTATCACTGGTAATATTGAAGTCTCCATGGAATGTCCTGATTTAATAAATATTTAATAATTATTAAAAAAAAATAATTTCACTGTTTAAACTGTCCATAAAATTTCTAAAGAAATTTGAAACAAATGTTTTTTTAAGCCTAACACCTTATTAAAATTTATAGTATTTATGAAGATTTACACTCATACCCTCACAACACAGTAAGCATAGATAGGTACATGTAAGGGTATAAATTTGTGGGTATCTATTTGGACCCCAGATAGTTGGCATGAAGATTATTTTAAACTAAATACATCTGAGATTCAACAGATGCCTTCCTTGATCTTCCCTATTTCTTTTTTAATTTTGGTTTTCAACCAGTTTACTTTCAATACCATTCCCCACCAATGGCTAAAGTTAGGGACTAATGTAATAAGGGAGAGGGAGAGAAAGACAAGGTTTCTATGGGAAGCACAAACTGGTTTCCAGGAAACAAACAGGAGATAAGCAAGTTTGTAATAGTGTCTGTTTATGCAGGTGGCCTTCTCTGTTTTTTCTTTTTCTTTCTTTCTTCATGCCATAAAACTCCCCCAGAATGATCAGTGGCAGCCCACTTCCAGTGTGTGGGGCGCTGGCCCTGGTAGGGCAGATGTAGGAATGAAGGAAATTTTTACCTTTTACGCCAGATTCTTCTAGACTTAATTATTATTGTCATTTAAATGAGAAGCATGGCTTACTTTTGTAACAGAACATCAAAAAGCTGAGACCCTTTAGAGTGGTAATCTGGAAGTTATAGCATGCTTAGCTGTGGTGAGAAGACTATCACAACTTTGTGGCTAAAAAACCCTAAATGTAAGTGAAAAAAACTTGGAGTCTAAGAATGATTTTAACAGAAATTTGTATTCCTGCTGGTAGTCAGAAGAGAAACAATAAGGAATATATGATAAGATTTAGTCATCTGTACAA